>NC_090371.1:236958090-237270565 GCF_036365525.1 Heterodontus francisci
TCAGAGAGATTCTGAGAGTGTCACAGTGTGTCAGAGAGAGTCAGACAGTGACAGAGTGTGTCAGAGACTGTCAGAGAGTGTCAGAGAGTATCAGAGAGGGTCAGAGAGTGTCAGAGAAAGTCTGAGAGTGTCAGAGAGTGTCAGTGAGTGACAGAGTGTGTCAGAGACTATCAGAGAGTGTCAGAGAGTGTCAGAGACTTTCTGAGAGTGTCAGAGTGTGTCAGTGATTGCCAGAGTGTTTCAGAGAGTATCAGAGAGTGACAGAGAGTTTCTGAGAATGTCAGAGTGTGTCAGAGAGTGTCAGAGAGTGACAGAGTCTGTCAGAGAGTGTCTGAGAGTGTCTGAGAGTGTCACAGAGTTTCTGAGAGAGTCTGAGAGTGTCTGAGATTGTCAGAGTGTGTCAGAGAGCGTCAGAGAGTGACAGAGTGTGTCAGAGAGTGTCAGAGAGTGTCAGAGATTGTCAGAGAGTTTCTGAGAGTGTCTGAGAGTGTCAGGGAGTGACAGACAGTGTCAGAGAGTGACAGAGTTTGTCAGAGAGTTTCTGAGAGTGTCAGAGAGTGTCAGAGAGTGACAGAGAGTGTCAGAGGGTTTCAGAGAGTGTCAGAGTGTGTCAGAGAGTGTCAGAGAGTGACCGAGAGTGTCAGAGAGTGTCAGAGTGTTTCAGAGAGTGTCAGAGTGTGTCAGAGAGTGTCAGAGAGTGTCAGAGGGTGATAGAGTGTGTCAGAGAGTGACAGAGAGATTCTGAGAGTGTCAGAGAGTGTCCGAGAGTGTCAGAGAGTGACAGAGAGTGTCAGAGAGTGACAGAGTGTGTCAGAGAGTGACAGAGAGTGTCTGAGAGTGTCAGAGAGTGTCAGCGAGTTTCTGAGAGTGTCAGAGAGTGACAGAGTGTGTCAGAGAGTGTCTGAGAGTGTCAGCTAGTGTCAGACAGTGACAGAGAGTGTCAGAGAGATTCTGCGAGTGTCAGAGTGTGTCAGAGGGTGTCAGAGAGTGACAGAGTGTCTCTGAGAGTGTCAGAGAGTGTCAGAGAGTTTCTGAGAGTTTCTGAGATTGTCAGAGAGTGTCAGAGAGTATCTGAGCGTGTCAGAGCGTGTCAGAGTGTGTCAGAGAGTGACAGAGTGTGTCAGAGAGTGACAGAGTATGTCTGAGAGTGTCAGAGAGTGTCAGAGAGTGTCAGAGAGTGTCAGACGGTTTCTGAGAGAGTCAGCGAGTGACAGAGAGTGTTAGAGAGTGTCAGAGAGTGGCAGAGTTTGTCAGAGAGTTTCTGAGAGTGTCAGAGAGTGTCAGAGAGTGACAGAGTGTGTCAGAGACTGTCAGAGAGTGTCAGAGAGTATCAGAGAATGTCAGAGAGTATCAGAGAGTTTCTGAGAGTGTCTGAGAGTGTCAGAGAGTGACAGAGAGTGACAGAGAGTATCAGAGAGTGTCAGAGAGTTTCAGAGAGTGTCAGAGTGTGTCAGAGAGTGTCAGAGAGTGTCAGAGAGTGAAAGAGAGTGTCTGAGAGTGTCAGAGAGTGTCTGAGAGTGTCAGAGAGTGTCAGAGAGTTTCTGAGAGTGTCAGAGAGTGTCAGAGAGTTTCTGAGAGTGTCAGAGAGTGACAGAGTGTTTCAGAGAGTTTCAGAGAGTGTCTGAGATTGTCATAGTGTGTCTGAGTTTGTCAGAGTGTGTCAGAGAGTTTCAGAAAGTGTCAGAGAGTTTCTGAGAGTGTCTGAGAGTGTCTGAGAGTTTCAGAAAGTGTCAAATAGTTTCTGAGAGTGTCAGAGAATGTCAGAGTGTGCCAGAGAGTGACAGAGTGTGTCAGAGAGAGTCAGAGAGTGTCAGAGAGATTCTGAGAGTGTCACAGTGTGTCAGAGAGAGTCAGAGAGTGACAGAGTGTGTCACAGACTGTCAGAGAGTGTCAGAGAGTATCAGAGAGTGTCTGAGAGTGTCAGGGAGTGTCAGTGAGTGACAGAGTCTGTCAGAGACTATCAGAGAGTGTCAGATAGTGTCAGAGACTTTCTGAGAGTGTCAGAGTGTGTCAGAGAGTGTCTGAGAGTGCCAGAGTGTTTCAGAGAGTATCTGAGAGTGACAGAGAGTTTCTGAGAATGTCAGAGTGTGTCAGAGAGTGTCAGAGAGTGACAGAGTCTGTCAGAGAGTGTCTGAGAGTGTCTGAGAGTGTCACAGAGTTTCTGAGAGAGTCTGAGAGTGTCTGAGATTGTCAGAGTGTGTCAGAGAGCGTCAGAGAGTGACAGAGTGTGTCAGAGAGTGTCAGAGAGTGTCAGAGATTGCCAGAGAGTTTCTGAGAGTGTCTGAGAGTGTCTGGGAGTGACAGACAGTGTCAGAGAGTGTCAGAGAGTTTCTGAGAGTATCAGGGCGTGTCATAGAGTGTCAGAGAGTAACAGAGTGTGTCAGACAGTGACAGAGAGTGACAGAGTTTGTCAGAGAGTTTCTGAGAGTGTCAGAGAGTGTCAGAGAGTGACAGAGAGTGTCAGAGAGTTTCAGAGAGTGTCAGAGTGTGTCAGAGAGTGTCAGAGAGTGTCAGAGAGTTTCAGAGAGTGTCAGAGTGTGTCAGAGAGTGTCAGAGAGTGTCAGAGTGTGACAGAGTGTGTCAGAGAGTGACAGAGAGATTCTGAGAGTGTCAGAGAGTGTCCGAGGGTGTCAGAGAGTATCAGAGAGTGGCAGAGTGTGTCAGAGAGTGACAGAGAGTATATGAGATTGTCAGAGAGTGTCAGCGAGTTTCTGAGAGTGTCAGAGAATGACAGAGTGTGTCAGAGAGTGTCTGAGAGTGTCAGAGAGTGTCAGACAGTGACAGAGAGTGTCAGAGAGATTCTGCGAGTGTCAGAGTGTGTCAGAGGGTGTCAGAGAGTGACAGAGTGTTTCTGAGAGTGTCAGAGAGTGTCAGAGAGTTTCTGAGAGTTTCTGAGATTGTCAGAGAGTGTCAGAGAGTTTCTGAGAGTGTCAGAGCGTGTCAGAGTGTGTCAGAGAGTGACAGAATGTGTCAGAGAGTGACAGAGTGTGTCTGAGAGTGTCAGAGTGTGTCAGAGTGTGTCAGAGTATGTCAGAGAGTGTCTGAGCGTGTCAGAGAGTGTCAGAGAGTGGCAGAGAGTTTCTGAGAGTGTCTGAGAGTGTCAGAGACTGTCAGAGAATGTCAGAGAGTTTCAGATGAGTCTGAGAGTGTCTGAGAGTGTCAGAGAGTGTCAGAGAAACTCTGAGAGTGTCAGATAGTGACAGAGTGTGTCTGAGAGTGTCAGAGAGAGTCAGAGAATGTCAGAGTGTGTCAGAGAGTGTCTGAGCGTGTCAGAGAGTGTCAGAGTGTGGCAGAGAGTTTCTGTGAGTGTCAGAGTGTGTCGCAGAGTGACAGTGTGTGTCAGAGTGTGTCAGAGAGTGTCCGAGAGTGTCAGAGAGTTTCTGAGAGTTTATGTGAGTGTCAGAGAGATTCTGAGAGTGTCTGAGAGTGTCAGAGTGTCACAGAGTGTCAGAGAGTGTCTGAACATGTCAGAGAGTTTCTGAGAGTGTCTGAGAGTGAGAGAGATAGTCAGAGAGTGTCTGAGCGTGTCAGAGAGTTTCAGAGCGGGACACAGAGTGTCAGAGAATGTCAGAGAGTGTCAGAGAGTTTCTGAGAGTGTCAGAGTGTGTCAGAGAGTGTCAGAGAGTGACAGAGAGTGACAGAGTGTGTGAGAGAGTGACTGAGAGTATCAGAGAGGGTCAGAGATTGTCAGAGAGTTTCTGAGAGTGTCAGAGAGTGTCAGAGAGTGACAGAGCGTGTCAGAGACTGTCAGAGAGTGTCAGAGAATGTCAGAGAGTATCAGAGAGTTTCTGAGCGTGTCTGAGAGTGTCAGGGAGTGACAGAGAGTGACAGAGAGTGACAGAGAGTGTCAGAGAGTGTCAGAGAGTTTCAGAGAGTGTCAGAGTGTGTCAGAGAGTGTCGGAGAGTGTCAGAGAGAGACAGAGTGTGTCAGAGAGTGAAGGAGAGTCTCTGAGAGTGTCAGAGTGTGTCTGAGAGTGTCAGATAGTGACAGAGTGTGTCAGAGTGTGTCTGAGAGTGTCAGAGAGAGTCAGAGATTGTCAGAGAATGTCAGAGAGTTTCAGATGAGTCTGAGCGTGTCGGAGAGTGTCAGAGACATTCTGAGAGTGTCAAAGTGTGTCTGAGAGTGTCAGATAGTGACAAAGTGTGTCTGAGAGTGTCAGAGAGTGTCAGAGAGAGTCAGAGAATGTCAGAGTATGTCAGAGAGTGTCTGAGCGTGTCAGAGATTGTCAGAGAGTGTCAGTGAGTTTCTGAGAGTGTCAGAGTATGTTGTTGAGTGACAGAGAGTGACAGAGAGTGTCAGAGAGTGTCAGAGAGTTTCAGAGAGTGTCAGAGTGTGTCAGAGAGTGTCAGAGAGTGTCAGAGAGAGACAGAGTGTGTCAGAGAGTGAAAGAGAGTGTCTGAGAGTGTCAGAGAGTTTCTGAGAGTGTCAGAGAGTGTCAGAGAGTGACAGAGTGTGTCAGAGTGTGTCAGAGAGTTTCTGAGAGTGTCAGAGTGTGTCACAGAGTGACAGTGTGTGTCAGGGTGTGTCAGAGAGTGTCCGAGAGCGTCAGAGAGTTTCTGTGAGTTTATGTGAGTGTCAGAGAGTTTCTGAGAGTGTCTGAGAGTGTCAGAGTGTCACAGAGTGTCAGAGAGTGTCTGAACGTGTCAGAGAGTTTCTGAGAGTGTCCTAGAGTGAGAGAGATTGTCAGAGAGTGTCTGAGAGAGTCAGAGAGTGTCAGAGCGTGACAACGAGTGTCAGAGAATGTCAGAGAGTGTCAGAGAGATTCTGAGAGTGTCAGAGTGTGTCAGAGAGTGACAGAGAGTGTCAGAGAGTGTCAGAGAGTTTCAGAGAGTGTCAGAGTGTGTCAGAGAGTTTCAGAGAGTGTCAGAGAGAGACAGAGTGTGTCAGAGAGTGAAAGAGAGTGTCTGAGAGTGTCAGAGAGTGAAAGAGAGTGTCAGAGAGTGTCAGAGAGTTTCTGAGAGTGTCAGAGAGTGTCAGAGAGTGACAGAGTGTGTCAGAGAGTGACAGAGAGTATCAGAGAGGGTCAGAGATTGTCAGAGAGTTTCTGAGAGTGTCAGAGAGGGTCAGAGAGCGACAGAGTGAGTCAGAGACAGTCAGAGAGTGTCAGAGAGTGTCAGAGAATGTCAGAGAGTATCAGAGAGTTTCTGAGAGTGTCTGAGAGTGTCTGAGATTGTCAGAGAGTGATAGAGAGTGACAGAGAGTGACAGAGAGTGTCAGAGAGTGTCAGAGAGTTTCAGAGAGTGTCAGAGTGTGTCAGAGAGTGTCAGAGAGAGACAGAGTGTGTCAGAGAGTGAAAGAGAGTGTCTGAGAGTGTCAGAGAGTGTCTGAGAGTGTCAGAGAGTTTCTGAGAGTGTCAGAGTGTGTCAGAGAGTGACAGAGAGTGACAGAGAGTGACATAGAGTGTCAGAGAGTGTCAGAGAGTTTCAGAGAGTTTCAGAGTTTGTCAGCGAGTGTCAGAGAGTGTCAGAGAGAGACAGAGTGTGTCAGAGAGTGAAAGAGAGTGTCTGAGAGTGTCAGAGAGTGTCTGAGAGTGTCAGAGAGTGTCAGAGAGTTTCTGAGAGTGTCAGAGAGTGTCAGAGAGTGACAGTGTGTGTCAGAGAGTGACAGAGAGTATCAGAGAGGGTCAGAGATTGTCAGAGAGTTTCTGAGAGTGTCAGAGAGGGTCAGAGAGCGACAGAGTGAGTCAGAGACAGTCAGAGAGTGTCAGAGAGTGTCAGAGAATGTCAGAGAGTATCAGAGAGTTTCTGAGAGTGTCTGAGAGTGTCAGAGAGTGATAGAGAGTGACAGAGAGTGACAGAGAGTGTCAGAGAGTGTCAGAGAGTTTCAGAGAGTGTCAGAGTGTGTCAGAGAGTGTCAAAGAGAGACAGAGTGTGTCAGAGAGTGAAAGAGAGTGTCTGAGAGTGTCAGAGAGTGTCAGAGAGTTTCTGAGAGTGTCAGAAAGTGTCAGAGAGTTTCTCAGATTGTCAGAGAGTGACAGAGTGTGTCAGAGAGTTTCTGAGAGTGTCTGAGATTATCAGAGAGTGTCAGAGAGTGTCAGAGAGTTTCTGAGAGTGTCTGAGAGTGTCAGAGAGTTTCAGATGAGTCTGAGAGTGTCTGAGAGTGTCAGAGAGTGTCAGAGACATTCTGAGAGTGTCAGAGTGTGTCTGAGAGTGTCAGATAGTGACAGAGTGTGTCTGAGATTGTCAGAGAGAGTCAGAGAATGTCAGAGTGTGTCAGAGAGTGTCTGAGCGTGGCAGAGAGTGTCAGAGAGTGGCAGAGAGTTTCTGTGAGTGTCAGAGTGTGTCACAGAGTGACAGTGTGTGTCAGAGTGTGTCAGAGAGTGTCCGAGAGTGTCAGAGAGTTTCTGAGAGTTTATGTGAGTGTCAAAGAGATTCTGAGAGTTTCTGAGAGTGTCAGAGTGTCACAGAGTTTCTGAGAGTGTCTGAGAGTGAGAGAGATTGTCAGAGAGTGTCTGAGCGTGTCAGAGAGTGTCAGAGCGGGACACAGAGAGTCAGAGAATGTCAGAGAGTGTCAGAGAGTTTCTGAGAGTGTCAGAGTGTGTCAGTGAGTGTCAGAGAGTGACAGAGAGTGACAGAGTGTGTGAGAGAGTGACTGAGAGTATCAGAGAGTGTCAGAGATTGTCAGAGAGTTTCTGAGAGTGTCAGAGAGTGTCAGAGAGTGACAGAGCGTGTCAGAGACTGTCAGAGAGTGTCAGAGAATGTCAGAGAGTATCAGAGAGTTTCTGAGAGTGTCTGAGAGTGTCAGGGAGTGACAGAGAGTGACAGAGAGTGACAGAGAGTGTCAGAGAGTGTCAGAGAGTTTCAGAGAGTGTCAGAGTGTGTCAGAGAGTGTCGGAGAGTGTCAGAGAGAGACAGAGTGTGTCAGAGAGTGAAGGAGAGTGTCTGAGAGTGTCAGAGAGTGTCAGAGAGTTTCTGAGAGTGTCAGCGTGTGTCTGAGAGTGTCAGATAGTGACAGACTGTGTCAGAGTGTGTCTGAGAGTGTCAGAGAGAGTCAGAGACTGTTAGAGAATGTCAGAGAGTTTCAGATGAGTCTGAGAGTGTCTGAGAGTGTCAGAGAGTGTCAGAGACATTCTGAGAGTGTCAAAGTGTGTCTGAGAGTGTCAGATAGTGACAGAGTGTGTCTGAGAGTGTCAGAGAGAGTCAGAGAATGCCAGAGTATGTCAGAGAGTGTCTGAGCATGTCAGAGAGTGTCAGAGAGTGGCAGAGAGTTTCTGAGAGTGTCAGAGTGTGTCACAGAGTGACAGTGTGTGTCAGAGTGTGTCAGAGAGTGTCCGAGAGAGTCAGAGAGTTTCTGAGAGTTTATGTGAGAGTCAGAGAGGTTCTGAGAGTGTCTGAGAGTGTCAGAGTGTCACAGAGTGTCTGAGAGTGTCTGAACGTGTCAGAGAGTTTCTGAGAGTGTCTGAGAGTGAGAGAGATTGTCAGAGTGTGTCTGAGAGTGTCAGAGAGTGTCAGAGCGTGACAGAGAGTGTCAGAGAGTGTCAGAGAGAGACAGAGTGTGTCAGAGAGTAAAAGAGAGTGTCTGAGAGTGTCAGAGAGTGTCAGAGAGTTTCTGAGAGTGTCAGAGAGTATCAGAGAGTGACAGAGTGTGTCAGAGAATGTCAGAGAGTTTCTGAGAGTGTCAGAGTGTGTCACAGAGTGACAGTGTGTGTCAGAGTGTGTCAGAGAGTGTCCGAGAGAGTCAGAGAGTTTCTGAGAGTTTATGTGAGTGTCAGAGAGTTTCTGAGAGTGTCTGAGAGTGTCAGAGTGTCACAGAGTGTCAGAGAGTGTCTGAACGTGTCAGAGAGTTTCTGAGAGTGCCCTAGAGTGAGAGAGATTGTCAGAGAGTGTCTGAGAGTGTCAGAGAGTGTCAGAGCGTGACATCGAGTGTCAGAGAATGTCAGAGAGTTTCTGAGAGTGTCAGAGTGTGTCAGAGAGTGACAGAGAGTGACAGAGAGTGACATAGAGTGTCAGAGAGTGTCAGAGAGTTTCAGAGAGTGTCAGAGTGTGTCAGAGAGTGTCAGAGAGTGTCAGAGAGAGACAGAGTGTGTCAGAGAGTGAAAGAGAGTGTCTGAGAGTGTCAGAGAGTGTCTGAGAGTATCAGAGAGTGTCAGAGAGTTTCTGAGAGTGTCAGAGAGTGTCAGAGAGTGACAGAGTGTGTCAGAGAGTGACAGAGAGTATCAGAGAGTGTCAGAGAGGGTCAGAGAGCGACAGAGTGAGTCAGAGACAGTCAGAGAGAGTCAGAGAGTGTCAGAGAATGTCAGAGAGTATCAGAGAGTTTCTGAGAGTGTCTGAGACTGTCTGAGAGTGTCAGAGAGTGATAGAGAGTGACAGAGAGTGACAGAGAGTGTCAGAGAGTGTCAGAGAGTTTCAGAGAGTGTCAGAGTGTGTCAGAGAGTGTCAGAGAGAGACAGCGTGTGTCAGAGAGTTTCTGAGAGTGTCAGAGAGTGTCAGAGAGTTTCTGAGAGTGTCAGAGAGTGACAGAGTGTGTCAGAGAGTTTCAGAGAGTGTCTGAGATTGTCAGAGTGTGTCTGAGTTTGTCAGAGTGTGTCAGAGAGTTTCAGAAAGTGTCAGAGAGTTTCTGAGAGTGTATGAGAGTGTCAGAGAGTGTCAGAGAGTGTCAGAGAGTGAAATAGTGTGTCTGAGAGTTTCAGAGGGTGTCAGAGAGTGTCAGAGAGTGTCAGAGATTGTCAGAGAGTTTCAGAGAGTGTCTGAGTGTCAGAGAGTGTCTGAGAGTGTCAGAGAGTGTCAGAGAGTGTCTGAGAGTGTCAGAGAGTGTCATAGAGTTTCTGAGAGTGTCAGAGAGTGACAGAGTGTGTCAGAGAGTTTCAGAGAGTGTCTGAGATTGTCAGAGTGTGTCTGAGTTTGTCAGAGTGTGTCAGAGAGTTTCAGAAAGTGTCAGAGAGTTTCTGAGAGTGTCTGAGAGTGTCTGAGAGTGTCAGAGAGTGTCACAGAGTGTCAGATAGTGTCAGAAAGTGTCAGATAGTTTCTGAGAGTGTCAGAGAATGTCAGAGTGTGCCAGAGAGTGACAGAGTGTGTCACAGTGTGTCAGAGAGAGTCAGAGAGTGACAGAGTGTGTCAGAGAGTGACAGAGAGTATCAGAGAGGGTCAGAGAGTGTCATAGAGTTTCTGAGAGTGTCAGAGAGTGTCAGAGAGTTTCAGAGAGTGTCAGAGTGTGTCAGAGAGTGTCAGAGAGTGTCAGAGAGAGACAGAGTGTGTCAGAGAGTGAAAGAGAGTGTCTGAGATTGTCAGAGAGTGTCAGAGAGTTTCTGAGAGTGTCAGAGAGTGTCAGAGAGTGACACAGTGTGTCAGAGAGTGTCAGAGAGTTTCTGAGAGTGTCAGAGTGTGTCACAGAGTGACAGTGTGTGTCAGAGTGTGTCAGAGAGTGTCCGAGAGAGTCAGAGAGTTTCTGAGAGTTTATGTGAGTGTCAGAGAGTTTCTGAGAGTGTCTGAGAGTGTCAGAGTGTCACAGAGTGTCAGAGAGTGTCTGAACGTGTCAGAGAGTTTCTGAGAGTGTCCTAGAGTGAGAGAGATTGTCAGAGAGTGTCTGAGAGTGTCAGAGAGTGTCAGAGCGTGACATCGAGTGTCAGAGAATGTCAGAGAGTGTCAGAGAGTTTCTGAGAGTGTCAGAGTGTGTCAGAGAGTGACAGAGAGTGACAGAGAGTGACATAGAGTGTCAGAGAGTGTCAGAGAGTTTCAGAGAGTTTCAGAGTTTGTCAGCGAGTGTCAGAGAGTGTCAGAGAGAGACAGAGTGTGTCAGAGAGTGAAAGAGAGTGTCTGAGAGTGTCAGAGAGTGTCTGAGAGTGTCAGAGAGTGTCAGAGAGTTTCTGAGAGTGTCAGAGAGCGTCAGAGAGTGACCGAGTGTGTCAGAGAGTGACAGAGAGTATCAGAGAGGGTCAGAGATTGTCAGAGAGTTTCTGAGAGTGTCAGAGAGGGTCAGAGAGCGACAGAGTGAGTCAGAGACAGTCAGAGAGTGTCAGAGACTGTCAGAGAGTGTCAGAGAATGTCAGAGAGTATCAGAGAGTTTCTGAGAGTGTCTGAGAGTGTCAGAGAGTGATAGAGAGTGACAGAGAGTGACAGAGAGTGTCAGAGAGTGTCAGAGAGTTTCAGAGAGTGTCAGAGTGTGTCAGTGAGTGTCAGAGAGTGACAGAGAGTGACAGAGTGTGTGAGAGAGTGACTGAGAGTATCAGAGAGTGTCAGAGATTGTCAGAGAGTTTCTGAGAGTGTCAGAGAGTGTCAGAGAGTGACAGAGCGTGTCAGAGACTGTCAGAGAGTGTCAGAGAATGTCAGAGAGTATCAGAGAGTTTCTGAGAGTGTCTGAGAGTGTCAGGGAGTGACAGAGATTGACAGAGAGTGACAGAGAGTGTCAGAGAGTGTCAGAGAGTTTCAGAGAGTGTCAGAGTGTGTCAGAGAGTGTCGGAGAGTGTCAGAGAGAGACAGAGTGTGTCAGAGAGTGAAGGAGAGTGTCTGAGAGTGTCAGAGAGTGTCAGAGAGTTTTTGAGAGTGTCAGCGTGTGTCTGAGAGTGTCAGATAGTGACAGAGTGTGTCAGAGTGTGTCTGAGAGTGTCAGAGAGAGTCAGAGACTGTTAGAGAATGTCAGAGAGTTTCAGATGAGTCTGAGAGTGTCTGAGAGTGTCAGAGAGTGTCAGAGACATTCTGAGAGTGTCAAAGTGTGTCTGAGAGTGTCAGATAGTGACAGAGTGTGTCTGAGAGTGTCAGAGAGAGTCAGAGAATGCCAGAGTATGTCAGAGAGTGTCTGAGCATGTCAGAGAGTGTCAGAGAGTGGCAGAGAGTTTCTGAGAGTGTCAGAGTGTGTCACAGAGTGACAGTGTGTGTCAGAGTGTGTCAGAGAGTGTCCGAGAGAGTCAGAGAGTTTCTGAGAGTTTATGTGAGAGTCAGAGAGGTTCTGAGAGTGTCTGAGAGTGTCAGAGTGTCACAGAGTGTCAGAGAGTGTCTGAACGTGTCAGAGAGTTTCTGAGAGTGTCTGAGAGTGAGAGAGATTGTCAGAGTGTGTCTGAGAGTGTCAGAGAGTGTCAGAGCGTGACAGAGAGTGTCAGAGAGTGTCAGAGAGAGACAGAGTGTGTCAGAGAGTGAAAGAGAGTGTCTGAGAGTGTCAGAGAGTGTCAGAGAGTTTCTGAGAGTGTCAGAGAGTGTCAGAGAGTGACAGAGTGTGTCAGAGAATGTCAGAGAGTTTCTGAGAGTGTCAGAGTGTGTCACAGAGTGACAGTGTGTGTCAGAGTGTGTCAGAGAGTGTCCGAGAGAGTCAGAGAGTTTCTGAGAGTTTATGTGAGTGTCAGAGAGTTTCTGAGAGTGTCTGAGAGTGTCAGAGTGTCACAGAGTGTCAGAGAGTGTCTGAACGTGTCAGAGAGTTTCTGAGAGTGCCCTAGAGTGAGAGAGATTGTCAGAGAGTGTCTGAGAGTGTCAGAGAGTGTCAGAGCGTGACATCGAGTGTCAGAGAATGTCAGAGAGTTTCTGAGAGTGTCAGAGTGTGTCAGAGAGTGACAGAGAGTGACATAGAGTGTCAGAGAGTGTCAGAGAGTTTCAGAGAGTGTCAGAGTGTGTCAGAGAGTGTCAGAGAGTGTCAGAGAGAGACAGAGTGTGTCAGAGAGTGAAAGAGAGTGTCTGAGAGTGTCAGAGAGTGTCTGAGAGTATCAGAGAGTGTCAGAGAGTTTCTGAGAGTGTCAGAGAGTGTCAGAGAGTGACAGAGTGTGTCAGAGAGTGACAGAGAGTATCAGAGAGTGTCAGAGAGGGTCAGAGAGCGACAGAGTGAGTCAGAGACAGTCAGAGAGTGTCAGAGAGTGTCAGAGAATGTCAGAGAGTATCAGAGAGTTTCTGAGAGTGTCTGAGAGTGTCTGAGAGTGTCAGAGAGTGATAGAGAGTGACAGAGAGTGACAGAGAGTGTCAGAGAGTGTCAGAGAGTTTCAGAGAGTGTCAGAGTGTGTCAGAGAGTGTCAGAGAGAGACAGCGTGTGTCAGAGAGTTTCTGAGAGTGTCAGAGAGTGTCAGAGAGTTTCTGAGAGTGTCAGAGAGTGACAGAGTGTGTCAGAGAGTTTCAGAGAGTGTCTGAGATTGTCAGAGTGTGTCTGAGTTTGTCAGAGTGTGTCAGAGAGTTTCAGAAAGTGTCAGAGAGTTTCTGAGAGTGTCTGAGAGTGTCAGAGAGTGTCACAGAGTGTCAGAGAGTGTCAGAGAGTGAAATAGTGTGTCTGAGAGTTTCAGAGGGTGTCAGAGAGTGACAGAGAGTGTCAGAGATTGTCAGAGAGTTTCAGAGAGTGTCTGAGTGTCAGAGAGTGTCTGAGAGTGTCAGAGAGTGTCAGAGAGTGTCTGAGAGTGTCAGAGAGTGTCATAGAGTTTCTGAGAGTGTCAGAGAGTGACAGAGTGTGTCAGAGAGTTTCAGAGAGTGTCTGAGATTGTCAGAGTGTGTCTGAGTTTGTCAGAGTGTGTCAGAGAGTTTCAGAAAGTGTCAGAGAGTTTCTGAGAGTGTCTGAGAGTGTCTGAGAGTGTCAGAGAGTGTCACAGAGTGTCAGATAGTGTCAGAAAGTGTCAGATAGTTTCTGAGAGTGTCAGAGAATGTCAGAGTGTGCCAGAGAGTGACAGAGTGTGTCACAGAGAGTCAGAGAGTGTCAGAGAGATTCTGAGAGTGTCACAGTGTGTCAGAGAGAGTCAGAGAGTGACAGAGTGTGTCAGAGAGTGACAGAGAGTATCAGAGAGGGTCAGAGAGTGTCAGAGAGTTTCTGAGAGTGTCAGAGAGTGTCAGAGAGTTTCAGAGAGTGTCAGAGTGTGTCAGAGAGTGTCAGAGAGTGTCAGAGAGAGACAGAGTGTGTCAGAGAGTGAAAGAGAGTGTCTGAGATTGTCAGAGAGTGTCAGAGAGTTTCTGAGAGTGTCAGAGAGTGTCAGAGAGTGACACAGTGTGTCAGAGAGTGTCAGAGAGTTTCTGAGAGTGTCAGAGTGTGTCACAGAGCGACAGTGTGTGTCAGAGTGTGTCAGAGAGTGTCCGAGAGAGTCAGAGAGTTTCTGAGAGTTTATGTGAGTGTCAGAGAGTTTCTGAGAGTGTCTGAGAGTGTCAGAGTGTCACAGAGTGTCAGAGAGTGTCTGAACGTGTCAGAGAGTTTTTGAGAGTGTCCTAGAGTGAGAGAGATTGTCAGAGAGTGTCTGAGAGTGTCAGAGAGTGTCAGAGCGTGACATCGAGTGTCAGAGAATGTCAGAGAGTGTCAGAGAGTTTCTGAGAGTGTCAGAGTGTGTCAGAGAGTGACAGAGAGTGACAGAGAGTGACATAGAGTGTCAGAGAGTGTCAGAGAGTTTCAGAGAGTTTCAGAGTTTGTCAGCGAGTGTCAGAGAGTGTCAGAGAGAGACAGAGTGTGTCAGAGAGTGAAAGAGAGTGTCTGAGAGTGTCAGAGAGTGTCTGAGAGTGTCAGAGAGTGTCAGAGAGTTTCTGAGAGTGTCAGAGAGCGTCAGAGAGTGACCGAGTGTGTCAGAGAGTGACAGAGAGTATCAGAGAGGGTCAGAGATTGTCAGAGAGTTTCTGAGAGTGTCAGAGAGGGTCAGAGAGCGACAGAGTGAGTCAGAGACAGTCAGAGAGTGTCAGAGACTGTCAGAGAGTGTCAGAGAATGTCAGAGAGTATCAGAGAGTTTCTGAGAGTGTCTGAGAGTGTCAGAGAGTGATAGAGAGTGACAGAGAGTGACAGAGAGTGTCAGAGAGTGTCAGAGAGTTTCAGAGAGTGTCAGCGTGTGTCAGAGAGTGTCAGAGAGAGACAGAGTGTGTCAGAGAGTGAAAGAGAGTGTCTGAGAGTGTCAGAGAGTGTCAGAGAGTTTCTGAGAGTGTCAGAGAGTTTCTCAGAGCGTCAGAGAGTGACAGAGTGTGTCAGAGAGTTTCTGAGAGTGTCTGAGATTATCAGAGAGTGTCAGAGAGTGTCAGAGAGTTTCTGAGAGTGTCTGAGAGTGTCAGAGACTGTCAGAGAATGTCAGAGAGTTTCAGATCAGTCTGAGAGTGTCTGAGAGTGTCAGAGAGTGTCAGAGACATTCTGAGAGTGTCAGCGTGTGTCTGAGAGTGTCAGATAGTGACAGAGTGTGTCAGAGTGTGTCTGAGAGTGTCAGAGAGAGTCAGAGACTGTCAGAGAATGTCAGAGAGTTTCAGATGAGTCTGAGAGTGCCTGAGAGTGTCAGAGAGTGTCAGAGACATTCTGAGAGTGTCAAAGTGTGTCTGAGAGTGTCAGATAGTGACAGAGTGTGTCTGAGAGTGTCAGAGATAGTCAGAGAATGCCAGAGTATGTCAGAGAGTGTCTGAGCGTGTCAGAGAGTGTCAGAGAGTGGCAGAGAGTTTCTGAGAGTGTCAGAGTGTGTCACAGAGTGACAGTGTGTGTCAGAGTGTGTCAGAGAGTGTCCGAGAGAGTCAGAGAGTTTCTGAGAGTTTATGTGAGAGTCAGAGAGGTTCTGAGAGTGTCTGAGAGTGTCAGAGTGTCACAGAGTGTCAGAGAGTGTCTGAACGTGTCAGAGAGTTTCTGAGAGTGTCTGAGAGTGAGAGAGATTGTCAGAGTGTGTCTGAGAGTGTCAGAGAGTGTCAGAGCGTGACAGAGAGTGTCAGAGAGTGTCAGAGAGAGACAGAGTGTGTCAGAGAGTGAAAGAGAGTGTCTGAGAGTGTCAGAGAGTGTCAGAGAGTTTCTGAGAGTGTCAGAGAGTGTCAGAGAGTGACAGAGTGTGTCAGAGAATGTCAGAGAGTTTCTGAGAGTGTCAGAGTGTGTCACAGAGTGACAGTGTGTGTCAGAGTGTGTCAGAGAGTGTCCGAGAGAGTCAGAGAGTTTCTGAGAGTTTATGTGAGTGTCAGAGAGTTTCTGAGAGTGTCTGAGAGTGTCAGAGTGTCACAGAGTGTCAGAGAGTGTCTGAACGTGTCAGAGAGTTTCTGAGAGTGCCCTAGAGTGAGAGAGATTGTCAGAGAGTGTCTGAGAGTGTCAGAGAGTGTCAGAGCATGACATCGAGTGTCAGAGAATGTCAGAGAGTGTCAGAGAGTTTCTGACAGTGTCAGAGTGTGTCAGAGAGTGACAGAGAGTGACAGAGAGTGACATAGAGTGTCAGAGAGTGACAGAGAGTATCAGAGAGGGTCAGAGATTGTCAGAGAGTGTCAGAGAGGGTCAGAGAGCGACAGAGTGAGTCAGAGACAGTCAGAGAGTGTCAGAGAGTGTCAGAGAATGTCAGAGAGTATCAGAGAGTTTCTGAGAGTGTCTGAGAGTGTCTGAGAGTGTCAGAGAGTGATAGAGAGTGACAGAGAGTGACAGAGAGTGTCAGAGAGTGTCAGAGAGTTTCAGAGAGTGTCAGAGTGTGTCAGAGAGTGTCAGAGAGAGACAGAGTGTGTCAGAGAGTTTCTGAGAGTGTCAGAGAGTGTCAGAGAGTTTCTGAGAGTGTCAGAGAGTGACAGAGCGTGTCAGAGAGTTTCAGAGAGTGTCTGAGATTGTCAGAGTGTGTCTGAGTTTGTCAGAGTGTGTCAGAGAGTTTCAGAAAGTGTCAGAGAGTTTCTGAGAGTGTCTGAGAGCGTCTGAGAGTGTCAGAGAGTGTCACAGAGTGTCAGAGAGTGTCAGAGAGTGAAATAGTGTGTCTGAGAGTTTCAGAGGGTGTCAGAGAGTGACAGAGAGTGTCAGAGAGTGTCAGAGAGTTTCTGATAGTGTCAGAGCGTGTCATAGAGTGTCAGAGAGTGACAGAGTGTGTCAGAGAGTGACAGAGAGTGTCTGAGAGTGTCAGAGAGTGTCAGAGAGTATCACAGATTGTCAGATGGTTTCTGAGAGTGTCATAGAGTGACATAGAGTGTCAGAGAGTGTCAGAGAGTGACTGAGTGTGTCAGAGAGTGTCAGAGAGTTTCTGAGAGTGTCAGAGAGTGTCAGAGAGTGTCAGAGAGTGTCAGACAGTGACAGAGTGTGTCAGAGAGTGACAGAGAATATCAGAGAGGGTCAGAGAGTGTCAGAGAGTGTCAGAGAGATTCTGAGAGTGTCAGAGAGTGTCAGTGAGTGACAGAGTGTGTCAGAGACTATCAGAGAGTGTCAGAGAGTTTCTGAGAGTGTCAGAGTGTGTCAGAGAGTGTCAGAGAGTGCCAGAGTGTGTCAGAGAGTATCAAAGAGTGTCAGAGAGTTTCTGAGAATGTCAGAGAGTGTCAGAGAGTGTCAGAGAGTGACAGAGTCTGTCAGAGAGTTTCTGAGAGTGTCTGAGAGTGTCAGAGAGCTTCTGAGAGTGTCTGAGAGTGTCTGAGATTGTCAGAGTGTGTCAGAGAGCGTCAGAGAGTGACAGAGTGTGTCAGAGAGTGTCAGAGAGTGTCAGAGAGTGTCAGAGAGTTTCTGAGAGTGTCTGAGAGTGTCAGAGACTGACAGACAGTGTCAGAGATTGTCAGAGAGTTTCTGAGAGTGTCAGAGAGTGACAGAGAGTGTCTGAGAGTGTCAGAGAGTGTCAGAGAGTGTCAGAGAGCGTCAGAGGGTTTCTGAGAGTATCAGAGAGTGACATAGAGTGTCAGAGAGTGTCAGAGAGTGAAATAGTGTGTCTGAGAGTTTCAGAGAGTGTCAGAGAGTGACAGAGAGTGTCAGAGAGTGTCAGAGAGTTTCTGAGAGTGTCAGAGAGTGTCAGAGAGTGTCAGGGAGTGACAGAGTGTGTCAGAGAGTGTCAGAGAGTGTCAGAGAATTTCTGAGAGTGTCTGAGAGTGTCAGAGAGTGACAGAGAGTGTCAGAGAGCGTCAGAGATTGTCAGAGAGTGTCAGAGAGTTTCTAAGAGAGTCAGAGCGTGTCAGAGAGTGTCAGAGAGTGACAGAGTGTGTCAGAGAGTGGCAGAGAAAGTCTGAGAGTGTCAGAGAGTGTCAGAGAGTGTCAGAGAGCATCAGAGGGTTTCTGAGAAAGTCAGAGAGTGACAGAGAGCGTCAGAGAGTGTCAGAGAGTGACAGAGTGTGTCAGAGAGTGTCTGAGAGTGTCAGAGAGTGTCAGAGAGTGTCAGAGAGTGTCAGAGAGTGACAGAATGTGTCAGAGTGTGACAGAGAGTGTCAGAGAATGTCAGAGAGTGTCAGAGAGTGTCAGAGAGTTTCTCAGCGTGTCTGAGGTTATCAGAGAGAGTCAGAGAATGTCTGAGAGTGTCTGAGAGTGTCAGAGAGTGTCAGAGCGTGACAGAGTGTCAGAGAGTTTCAGAGAGCGTCAGAGAGTTTCAGAGAGTGTCAGAGTGTGTCAGAGATTGTCAGAGAGTGTCAGAGTGTGACAGAGTGTGTCAGAGAGTTTCTGAGAGTGTCAGAGAGTGTCAGAGAGTGTCAGAGAGTGACATAGAGTGTCAGAGAGTGACAGAGCATGTCATAGAGTGTCCGAGAGTGTCAGAGAGCGTCAGAGGGTTTCTGAGAGTGTCAGAGATTGACTTAGAGTGTCAGAGAGTGTCAGAGAGTGACAGAGTGTGTCAGAGTGCGTCAGAGAGTGTCAGAGAGTGACAGAGAGTGTCAGATAGTTTCTGAGAGTGTCTGAGAGTGTCTGAGATTGTCAGAGTGTGTCAGAGAGCGTCAGAGAGTGACAGAGTGTGTCAGAGAGTGTCAGAGATTGTCAGAGAGTTTCTGAGAGTGTCTGAGAGTGTCAGAGACTGACAGACAGTGTCAGAGATTGTCAGAGAGTTTCTGAGAGTGTCAGAGAGTGACAGAGAGTGTGTGAGAGTGTCAGAGAGTGTCAGAGAGCGTCAGAGGGTTTCTGAGAGTATCAGAGAGTGACATAGAGTGTCAGAGAGTGTCAGAGAGTGAAACAGTGTGTCTGAGAGTTTCAGAGAGTGTCAGAGAGTGACAGAGAGTGTCAGAGAGTGTCAGAGAGTTTCTGAGAGTGTCAGAGAGTGTCGGAGAGTGTCAGGGAGTGACAGAGTGTGTCAGAGAGTGTCAGAGAGTGTCAGAGAATTTCTGAGAGTGTCTGAGAGTGTCAGAGAGTGACAGAGAGTGTCAGAGAGCGTCAGAGATTGTCAGAGCGTGTCAGAGAGTGTCAGAGAGTGACAGAGTGTGTCAGAGAGTGGCAGAGAAAGTCTGAGAGTGTCAGAGAGTGTCAGAGAGTGTCAGAGAGCATCAGAGGGTTTCTGAGAAAGTCAGAGAGTGACAGAGAGCGTCAGAGAGTGTCAGAGAGTGACAGAGTGTGTCAGAGAGTGTCTGAGAGTGTCAGAGAGTGTCAGAGAGTGTCAGAGAGTGACAGAATGTGTCAGAGTGTGACAGAGAGTGTCAGAGAATGTCAGAGAGTGTCAGAGAGTGTCAGAGAGTTTCTCAGCGTGTCTGAGGTTATCAGAGAGAGTCAGAGAGTGTCTGAGAGTGTCTGAGAGTGTCAGAGAGTGTCAGAGCGTGACAGAGTGTCAGAGAGTTTCAGAGAGCGTCAGAGAGTTTCAGAGAGTGTCAGAGTGTGTCAGAGATTGTCAGAGAGTGTCAGAGTGTGACAGAGTGTGTCAGAGAGTTTCTGAGAGTGTCAGAGAGTGTCAGAGAGTGTCAGAGAGTGACAGAGAGTGTCAGAGAGTGACAGAGCATGTCATAGAGTGTCCGAGAGTGTCAGAGAGCGTCAGAGGGTTTCTGAGAGTGTCAGAGATTGACTTAGAGTGTCAGAGAGTGTCAGAGAGTGACAGAGTGTGTCAGAGTGTGTCAGAGAGTGTCAGAGAGTGACAGAGAGTGTCAGATAGTTTCTGAGAGTGTCAGAGAGTGTCAGAGAGTGTCAGGGAGTGACAGAGTGTGTCAGAGAGTGTCAGAGAGTGTCAGAGAGTATCACAGAGCGTCAGAGTGTGTCAGAGAGTGTCAGGGAGTGACAGAGTGTGTCATAGAGTGACATAGAGTGTCAGAGAGTGTCAGAGAGTGTCAGAGAGCATCAGAGGGTTTCTGAGAAAGTCAGAGAGTGGCAGAGAGCGTCAGAGAGTGTCAGAGAGTGACAGAGTGTGTCAGAGAGTGTCTGAGAGTGTCAGAGAGTGTCAGAGAGTGTCAGAGAGTGTCAGAGAGTGACAGAATGTGTCAGAGTGTGACAGAGAGTGTCAGAGAATGTCAGAGAGCGTCAGAGAGTGTCAGAGAGTGACAGAGTGTGTCAGAGAGTGTCTGAGAGTGTCAGAGAGTGTCAGAGTGCGTCAGAGAGTGTCAGAGAGTGACAGAGAGTGTCAGATAGTTTCTGAGAGTGTCTGAGAGTGTCTGAGATTGTCAGAGTGTGTCAGAGAGCGTCAGAGAGTGACAGAGTGTGTCAGAGAGTGTCAGAGAGTGTCAGAGAGTGTCAGAGAGTTTCTGAGAGTGTCTGAGAGTGTCAGAGACTGACAGACAGTGTCAGAGATTGTCAGAGAGTTTCTGAGAGTGTCAGAGAGTGACAGAGAGTGTGTGAGAGTGTCAGAGAGTGTCAGAGAGTGTCAGAGAGCGTCAGAGGGTTTCTGAGAGTATCAGAGAGTGACATAGAGTGTCAGAGAGTGTCAGAGAGTGAAACAGTGTGTCTGAGAGTTTCAGAGAGTGTCAGAGAGTGACAGAGAGTGTCAGAGAGTGTCAGAGAGTTTCTGAGAGTGTCAGAGAGTGTCGGAGAGTGTCAGGGAGTGACAGAGTGTGTCAGAGAGTGTCAGAGAGTGTCAGAGAATTTCTGAGAGTGTCTGAGAGTGTCAGAGAGCGTCAGAGATTGTCAGAGCGTGTCAGAGAGTGTCAGAGAGTGACAGAGTGTGTCAGAGAGTGGCAGAGAAAGTCTGAGAGTGTCAGAGAGTGTCAGAGAGTGTCAGAGAGCATCAGAGGGTTTCTGAGAAAGTCAGAGAGTGACAGAGAGCGTCAGAGAGTGTCAGAGAGTGACAGAGTGTGTCAGAGAGTGTCTGAGAGTGTCAGAGAGTGTCAGAGAGTGTCAGAGAGTGTCAGAGAGTGACAGAATGTGTCAGAGTGTGACAGAGAGTGTCAGAGAATGTCAGAGAGTGTCAGAGAGTGTCAGAGAGTTTCTCAGCGTGTCTGAGGTTATCAGAGAGAGTCAGAGAGTGTCTGAGAGTGTCTGAGAGTGTCAGAGAGTGTCAGAGCGTGACAGAGTGTCAGAGAGTTTCAGAGAGCGTCAGAGAGTTTCAGAGAGTGTCAGAGTGTGTCAGAGATTGTCAGAGAGTGTCAGAGTGTGACAGAGTGTGTCAGAGAGTTTCTGAGAGTGTCAGAGAGTGTCAGAGAGTGTCAGAGAGTGACAGAGAGTGTCAGAGAGTGACAGAGCATGTCATAGAGTGTCCGAGAGTGTCAGAGAGCGTCAGAGGGTTTCTGAGAGTGTCAGAGATTGACTTAGAGTGTCAGAGAGTGTCAGAGAGTGACAGAGTGTGTCAGAGTGTGTCAGAGAGTGTCAGAGAGTGACAGAGAGTGTCAGATAGTTTCTGAGAGTGTCAGAGAGTGTCAGAGAGTGTCAGGGAGTGACAGAGTGTGTCAGAGAGTGTCAGAGAGTGTCAGAGAGTATCACAGAGCGTCAGAGTGTGTCAGAGAGTGTCAGGGAGTGACAGAGTGTGTCATAGAGTGACATAGAGTGTCAGAGAGTGTCAGAGAGTGTCAGAGAGCATCAGAGGGTTTCTGAGAAAGTCAGAGAGTGACAGAGAGCGTCAGAGAGTGTCAGAGAGTGACAGAGTGTGTCAGAGAGTGTCTGAGAGTGTCAGAGAGTGTCAGAGAGTGTCAGAGAGTGACAGAATGTGTCAGAGTGTGACAGAGAGTGTCAGAGAATGTCAGAGAGTGTCAGAGAGTGTCAGAGAGTTTCTCAGCGTGTCTGAGGTTATCAGAGAGAGTCAGAGAGTGTCTGAGAGTGTCTGAGAGTGTCAGAGAGTGTCAGAGCGTGACAGAGTGTCAGAGAGTTTCAGAGAGCGTCAGAGAGTTTCAGAGAGTGTCAGAGTGTGTCAGAGATTGTCAGAGAGTGTCAGAGTGTGACAGAGTGTGTCAGAGAGTTTCTGAGAGTGTCAGAGAGTGTCAGAGAGTGACAGAGAGTGTCAGAGAGTGACAGAGCATGTCATAGAGTGTCCGAGAGTGTCAGAGAGCGTCAGAGGGTTTCTGAGAGTGTCAGAGATTGACTTAGAGTGTCAGAGAGTGTCAGAGAGTGACAGAGTGTGTCAGAGTGTGTCAGAGAGTGTCAGAGAGTGACAGAGAGTGTCAGATAGTTTCTGAGAGTGTCAGAGAGTGTCAGAGAGTGTCAGGGAGTGACAGAGTGTGTCAGAGAGTGTCAGAGAGTGTCAGAGAGTATCACAGAGCGTCAGAGTGTGTCAGAGAGTGTCAGGGAGTGACAGAGTGTGTCATAGAGTGACATAGAGTGTCAGAGAGTGTCAGAGAGTGACAGAGTGCGTCAGAGAGTGTCTGAGAGTGTCAGAGAGTGTCAGAGAGTGACAAAGTGTGTCAGAGAGTGTCAGAGAGTTTCTGAGAGTGTCAGAGAGTGTCAGAGAGTGTCAGAGAGTATCAGAGAGTGACAGAGTGTGTCAGAGAGTGACAGAGAGTATCAGAGACGGTCAGAGAGTGTCAGAGAGATTCTGAGAGTGTCAGAGAGTGTCAGTGAGTGACAGAGTGTGTCAGAGACTATCAGAGAGTGTCAGAGGATGTCAGAGAGTTTCTGAGAGTGTCTGAGTGTTTCAGAGAGTATCAGAGAGTGTCAGAGAGTTTCTGAGAGTGTCTGAGAGTGTCAGAGAGTTTCTGAGAGTGTCTGAGAGTGTCTGAGATTGTCAGAGTGTGTCAGAGAGCATCAGAGAGTGACAGAGTGTGTCAGAGAGTGTCAGAGAGTGTCAGAGAGTGTCAGAGAGTTTCTGAGAGTGTCTGAGAGTGTCAGAGACTGACAGACAGTGTCAGAGATTGTCAGAGAGTTTCTGAGAGTGTCAGAGAGTGACAGAGTGTGTCAGAGAGTGACAGAGAGTGTCTGAGAGTGTCAGAGAGTGTCAGAGAGTGTCAGAGAGCGTCAGAGGGTTTCTGAGAGTATCAGAGAGTGACATAGAGTGTCAGAGAGTGTCAGAGAGTGACATAGTGTGTCTGAGAGTTTCAGAGAGTGTCAGAGAGTGACAGAGAGTGTCAGAGAGTGTCAGAGAGTTTCTGAGAGTGTCAGAGTGTGTCAGAGAGTGTCAGGGAGTGACAGAGTGTGTCAGAGAGTGTCAGAGAGTGTCAGAGAGTTTCTGAGAGTGTCTGAGAGTGTCAGAGAGTGACAGAGAGTGTCAGAGAGTGTCAGAGATTGTCAGAGAGTGTCAGAGAGTTTCTAAGAGAGTCAGAGCGTGTCAGAGAGTGTCAGAGAGTGACAGAGTGTGTCAGAGAGTGACAGAGAATGTCTGAGAGTGTCAGAGAGTGTCAGAGAGTGTCAGAGAGCATCAGAGGGTTTCTGAGAAAGTCAGAGAGTGACAGAGAGCGTCAGAGAGTGTCAGAGAGTGACAGAGTGTGTCAGAGAGTGTCCGAGAGTGTCAGCGAGTGTCAGAGAGTGTCAGAGAGTGTCAGAGAGTGACAGAATGTGTCAGAGTGTGACAGAGAGTGTCAGAGAGTGTCAGAGAGTGTCAGAGAGTGTCAGAGAGTTTCTCAGCGTGTCTGAGGTTATCAGACAGAGTCAGAGAGTGTCTGAGAGTGTCTGAGAGTGTCAGAGAGTGTCAGAGCGTGACAGAGTGTCAGAGAGTTTCAGAGAGCGTCAGAGAGTTTCAGAGAGTGTCAGAGTGTGTCAGAGATTGTCAGAGAGTGTCAGAGTGTGACAGAGTGTGTCAGAGAGTTTCTGAGAGTGTCAGAGAGTGTCAGAGAGTGTTGGAGAGTGACAGAGAGTGACAGAGAGTGTCAGTTAGTGACAGAGCGTGTCATAGAGTGTCAGAGAGCGTCAGAGGGTTTCTGAGAGTGTCAGAGATTGACATAGAGTGTCAGAGAGTGTCAGAGAGTGACAGAGTGTGTCAGAGTGTGTCAGAGAGTGTCAGAGAGTGACAGAGAGTGTCAGAGAGTGACAGAGAGTGTCAGAGAGTTTCTGAGAGTGTCAGAGAGTGTCAGAGAGTTTCTGAGAGTGTCTGAGAGTGTCTGAGAGTGTCAGAGAGTGTCACAGAGTGTCAGAGAGTGTCAGAAAGTGTCAGATAGTTTCTGAGAGTGTCAGAGAATGTCAGAGTGTGCCAGAGAGTGACAGAGTGTGTCAGAGAGATTCAGAGAGTGTCAGAGAGATTCTGAGAGTGTCACAGTGTGTCAGAGAGAGTCAGAGAGTGACAGAGTGTGTCAGAGAGTGACAGAGAGTATCAGAGAGGGTCAGAGAGTGTCAGAGAGTTTCTGAGAGTGTCAGAGAGTGTCAGTGAGTGACAGAGAGTGTCAGAGAGTTTCTGAGAGTGTCTGAGAGTGTCAGAGACTGACAGACAGTGTCAGAGATTGTCAGAGAGTTTCTGAGGGTGTCAGAGAGTGACAGAGTGTGTCAGAGAGTGACAGAGAGTGTCTGAGAGTGTCAGAGAGTGTCAGAGAGAGTCAGAGACTGTCAGAGAATGTCAGAGAGTTTCAGAAGAGTCTGAGAGTGCCTGAGAGTGTCAGAGAGTGTCAGAGACATTCTGAGAGTGTCAAAGTGTGTCTGAGAGTGTCAGATAGTGACAGAGTGTGTCTGAGAGTGTCAGAGATAGTCAGAGAATGCCAGAGTATGTCAGAGAGTGTCTGAGCGTGTCAGAGAGTGTCAGAGAGTGGCAGAGAGTTTCTGAGAGTGTCAGAGTGTGTCACAGAGTGACAGTGTGTGTCAGAGTGTGTCAGAGAGTGTCCGAGAGAGTCAGAGAGTTTCTGAGAGTTTATGTGAGAGTCAGAGAGGTTCTGAGAGTGTCTGAGAGTGTCAGAGTGTCACAGAGTGTCAGAGAGTGTCTGAACGTGTCAGAGAGTTTCTGAGAGTGTCTGAGAGTGAGAGAGATTGTCAGAGTGTGTCTGAGAGTGTCAGAGAGTGTCAGAGCGTGACAGAGAGTGTCAGAGAGTGTCAGAGAGAGACAGAGTGTGTCAGAGAGTGAAAGAGAGTGTCTGAGAGTGTCAGAGAGTGTCAGAGAGTTTCTGAGAGTGTCAGAGAGTGTCAGAGAGTGACAGAGTGTGTCAGAGAATGTCAGAGAGTTTCTGAGAGTGTCAGAGTGTGTCACAGAGTGACAGTGTGTGTCAGAGTGTGTCAGAGAGTGTCCGAGAGAGTCAGAGAGTTTCTGAGAGTTTATGTGAGTGTCAGAGAGTTTCTGAGAGAGTCTGAGAGTGTCAGAGTGTCACAGAGTGTCAGAGAGTGTCTGAACGTGTCAGAGAGTTTCTGAGAGTGCCCTAGAGTGAGAGAGATTGTCAGAGAGTGTCTGAGAGTGTCAGAGAGTGTCAGAGCATAACATCGAGTGTCAGAGAATGTCAGAGAGTGTCAGAGAGTTTCTGACAGTGTCAGAGTGTGTCAGAGAGTGACAGAGAGTGACAGAGAGTGACATAGAGTGTCAGAGAGTGACAGAGAGTATCAGAGAGGGTCAGAGATTGTCAGAGAGTGTCAGAGAGGGTCAGAGAGCGACAGAGTGAGTCAGAGACAGTCAGAGAGTGTCAGAGAGTGTCAGAGAATGTCAGAGAGTATCAGAGAGTTTCTGAGAGTGTCTGAGAGTGTCTGAGAGTGTCAGAGAGTGATAGAGAGTGACAGAGAGTGACAGAGAGTGTCAGAGAGTGTCAGAGAGTTTCAGAGAGTGTCAGAGTGTGTCAGAGAGTGTCAGAGAGAGACAGAGTGTGTCAGAGAGTTTCTGAGAGTGTCAGAGAGTGTCAGAGAGTTTCTGAGAGGGTCAGAGAGTGACAGAGTGTGTCAGAGAGTTTCAGAGAGTGTCTGAGATTGTCAGAGTGTGTCTGAGTTTGTCAGAGTGTGTCAGAGAGTTTCAGAAAGTGTCAGAGAGTTTCTGAGAGTGTCTGAGAGCGTCTGAGAGTGTCAGAGAGTGTCACAGAGTGTCAGAGAGTGTCAGAGAGAGAAATAGTGTGTCTGAGAGTTTCAGAGGGTGTCAGAGAGTGACAGAGAGTGTCAGAGAGTGTCAGAGAGTTTCTGATAGTGTCAGAGCGTGTCATAGAGTGTCAGAGAGTGACAGAGTGTGTCAGAGAGTGACAGAGAGTGTCTGAGAGTGTCAGAGAGTGTCAGAGAGTATCACAGATCGTCAGAGGGTTTCTGAGAGTGTCATAGAGTGACATAGAGTGTCAGAGAGTGTCAGAGAGTGACTGAGTGTGTCAGAGAGTCTCTGAGAGTGTCAGAGAGTGACAAAGTGTGTCAGAGAGTGTCAGAGAGTTTCTGAGAGTGTCAGAGAGTGTCAGAGAGTGTCACAGAGTGTCAGACAGTGACAGAGTGTTTCAGAGAGTGACAGAGACTATCAGAGAGGGTCAGAGAGTGTCAGAGAGTGTCAGAGAGATTCTGAGAGTGTCAGAGAGTGTCAGTGAGTGACAGAGTGTGTCAGAGACTATCAGAGAGTGTCAGAGAGTTTCTGAGAGTGTCAGAGTGTGTCAGAGAGTGTCAGAGAGTGCCAGAGTGTGTCAGAGAGTATCAGAGAGTGTCAGAGAGTTTCTGAGAATGTCAGAGAGTGTCAGAGAGTGTCAGAGAGTGACAGAGTCTGTCAGAGAGTTTCTGAGAGTGTCTGAGAGTGTCAGAGAGTTTCTGAGAGTGTCTGAGAGTGTCTGAGATTGTCAGAGTGTGTCAGAGAGCGTCAGAGAGTGACAGAGTGTGTCAGAGAGTGTCAGAGAGTGTCAGAAAGTTTCTGAGAGTGTCTGAGAGTGTCAGAGACTGACAGACAGTGTCAGAGATTGTCAGAGAGTTTCTGAGAGTGTCAGAGAGTGACAGAGAGTGTCTGAGAGTGTCAGAGAGTGTCAGAGAGTGTCAGAGAGCGTCAGAGGGTTTCTGAGAGTATCAGAGAGTGACACAGAGTGTCAGAGAGTGTCAGAGAGTGAAATAGTGTGTCTGAGAGTTTCAGAGAGTGTCAGAGAGTGACAGAGAGTGTCAGAGAGTGTCAGAGAGTTTCTGAGAGTGTCAGAGAGTGTCAGAGAGTGTCAGGGAGTGACAGAGTGTGTCAGAGAGTGTCAGAGAGTGTCAGAGAATTTCTGAGAGTGTCTGAGAGTGTCAGAGAGTGACAGAGAGTGTCAGAGAGCGTCAGAGATTGTCAGAGAGTGTCAGAGAGTTTCTAAGAGAGTCAGAGCGTGTCAGAGAGTGTCAGAGAGTGTCAGAGAGTGACAGAGTGTGTCAGAGAGTGGCAGAGAAAGTCTGAGAGTGTCAGAGAGTGTCAGAGAGTGTCAGAGAGCATCAGAGGGTTTCTGAGAAAGTCAGAGAGTGACAGAGAGCGTCAGAGAGTGTCAGAGAGTGACAGAGTGTGTCAGAGAGTGTCTGAGAGTGTCAGAGAGTGTCAGAGAGTGTCAGAGAGTGACAGAATGTGTCAGAGTGTGACAGAGAGTGTCAGAGAATGTCAGAGAGTGTCAGAGAGTGTCAGAGAGTTTCTCAGCGTGTCTGAGGTTATCAGAGAGAGTCAGAGAATGTCTGAGAGTGTCTGAGAGTGTCAGAGAGTGTCAGAGCGTGACAGAGTGTCAGAGAGTTTCAGAGAGCGTCAGAGAGTTTCAGAGAGTGTCAGAGTGTGTCAGAGATTGTCAGAGAGTGTCAGAGTGTGACAGAGTGTGTCAGAGAGTTTCTGAGAGTGTCAGAGAGTGTCAGAGAGTGTCAGAGAGTGACAGAGAGTGTCAGAGAGTGACAGAGCATGTCATAGAGTGTCCGAGAGTGTCAGAGAGCGTCAGAGGGTTTCTGAGAGTGTCAGAGATTGACTTAGAGTGTCAGAGAGTGTCAGAGAGTGACAGAGTGTGTCAGAGTGAGTCAGAGAGTGTCAGAGAGTGACAGAGAGTGTCAGATAGTTTCTGAGAGTGTCTGAGAGTGTCTGAGATTGTCAGAGTGTGTCAGAGAGCGTCAGAGAGTGACAGAGTGTGTCAGAGAGTGTCAGAGAGTGTCAGAGAGTTTCTGAGAGTGTCTGAGAGTGTCAGAGACTGACAGACAGTGTCAGAGATTGTCAGAGAGTTTCTGAGAGTGTCAGAGAGTGACAGAGAGTGTCTGAGAGTGTCAGAGAGTGTCAGAGAGTGTCAGAGAGTGTCAGAGAGCGTCAGAGGGTTTCTGAGAGTATCAGAGAGTGACATAGAGTGTCAGAGAGTGTCAGAGAGTGAAATAGTGTGTCTGAGAGTTTCAGAGAGTGTCAGAGAGTGACAGAGAGTGTCAGAGAGTGTCAGAGAGTTTCTGAGAGTGTCAGAGAGTGTCAGAGAGTGTCAGGGAGTGACAGAGTGTGTCAGAGAGTGTCAGAGAGTGTCAGAGAATTTCTGAGAGTGTCTGAGAGTGTCAGAGAGTGACAGAGAGTGTCAGAGAGCGTCAGAGATTGTCAGAGAGTGTCAGAGAGTTTCTAAGAGAGTCAGAGCGTGTCAGAGAGTGTCAGAGAGTGACAGAGTGTGTCAGAGAGTGGCAGAGAAAGTCTGAGAGTGTCAGAGAGTGTCAGAGAGTGTCAGAGAGCATCAGAGGGTTTCTGAGAAAGTCAGAGAGTGACAGAGAGCGTCAGAGAGTGTCAGAGAGTGACAGAGTGTGTCAGAGAGTGTCTGAGAGTGTCAGAGAGTGTCAGAGAGTGTCAGAGAGTGTCAGAGAGTGACAGAATGTGTCAGAGTGTGACAGAGAGTGTCAGAGAATGTCAGTGAGTGTCAGAGAGTGTCAGAGAGTTTCTCAGCGTGTCTGAGGTTATCAGAGAGAGTCAGAGAGTGTCTGAGAGTGTCTGAGAGTGTCAGAGAGTGTCAGAGCGTGACAGAGTGTCAGAGAGTTTCAGAGAGCGTCAGAGAGTTTCAGAGAGTGTCAGAGTGTGTCAGAGATTGTCAGAGAGTGTCAGAGTGTGACAGAGTGTGTCAGAGAGTTTCTGAGAGTGTCAGAGAGTGTCAGAGAGTGTCAGAGAGTGACAGAGAGTGTCAGAGAGTGACAGAGCATGTCATAGAGTGTCCGAGAGTGTCAGAGAGCGTCAGAGGGTTTCTGAGAGTGTCAGAGATTGACTTAGAGTGTCAGAGAGTGTCAGAGAGTGACAGAGTGTGTCAGAGTGTGTCAGAGAGTGTCAGAGAGTGACAGAGAGTGTCAGATAGTTTCTGAGAGTGTCAGAGAGTGTCAGAGAGTGTCAGGGAGTGACAGAGTGTGTCAGAGAGTGTCAGAGAGTGTCAGAGAGTATCACAGAGCGTCAGAGAGTGTCAGAGAGTGTCAGGGAGTGACAGAGTGTGTCATAGAGTGACATAGAGTGTCAGAGAGTGCCAGAGAGTGACAGAGTGCGTCAGAGAGTGTCTGAGAGTGTCAGAGAGTGTCAGAGAGTGACAAAGTGTGTCAGAGAGTGTCAGAGAGTTTCTGAGAGTGTCAGAGAGTGTCAGAGAGTGTCAGAGAGTATCAGAGAGTGACAGAGTGTGTCAGAGAGTGACAGAGAGTATCAGAGACGGTCAGAGAGTGTCAGAGAGATTCTGAGAGTGTCAGAGAGTGTCAGTGAGTGACAGAGTGTGTCAGAGACTATCAGAGAGTGTCAGAGGATGTCAGAGAGTTTCTGAGAGTGTCTGAGTGTTTCAGAGAGTATCAGAGAGTGTCAGAGAGTTTCTGAGAGTGTCTGAGAGTGTCAGAGAGTTTCTGAGAGTGTCTGAGAGTGTCTGAGATTGTCAGAGTGTGTCAGAGAGCGTCAGAGAGTGACAGAGTGTGTCAGAGAGTGTCAGAGAGTGTCAGAGAGTGTCAGAGAGTTTCTGAGAGTGTCTGAGAGTGTCAGAGACTGACAGACAGTGTCAGAGATTGTCAGAGAGTTTCTGAGAGTGTCAGAGAGTGACAGAGTGTGTCAGAGAGTGACAGAGAGTGTCTGAGAGTGTCAGAGAGTGTCAGAGAGTGTCAGAGAGCGTCAGAGGGTTTCTGAGAGTATCAGAGAGTGACATAGAGTGTCAGAGAGTGTCAGAGAGTGACATAGTGTGTCTGAGAGTTTCAGAGAGTGTCAGAGAGTGACAGAGAGTGTCAGAGAGTGTCAGAGAGTTTCTGAGAGTGTCAGAGTGTGTCAGAGAGTGTCAGGGAGTGACAGAGTGTGTCAGAGAGTGTCAGAGAGTGTCAGAGAGTTTCTGAGAGTGTCTGAGAGTGTCAGAGAGTGACAGAGAGTGTCAGAGAGTGTCAGAGATTGTCAGAGAGTGTCAGAGAGTTTCTAAGAGAGTCAGAGCGTGTCAGAGAGTGTCAGAGAGTGACAGAGTGTGTCAGAGAGTGACAGAGAATGTCTGAGAGTGTCAGAGAGTGTCAGAGAGTGTCAGAGAGCATCAGAGGGTTTCTGAGAAAGTCAGAGAGTGACAGAGAGTGACAGAGAGTATCAGAGAGGGTCAGAGGGTGTCAGAGAGTTTCTGAGAGTGTCAGAGAGTGTCAGTGAGTGACAGAGAGTGTCAGAGAGTTTCTGAGAGTGTCTGAGAGTGTCAGAGACTGACAGACAGTGTCAGAGATTGTCAGAGAGTTTCTGAGGGTGTCAGAGAGTGACAGAGTGTGTCAGAGAGTGACAGAGAGTGTCTGAGAGTGTCAGAGAGTGTCAGAGAGCGTCAGAGGGTTTCTGAGAGTATCAGAGAGTGACATAGTGTGTCAGAGAGTGTCAGAGAGTGACATAGTGTGTCTGAGAGTGTCAGAGAGTGACAGAGAGTGTCAGAGAGTGTCAGAGAGTTTCTGAGAGTGTCAGAGTGTGTCAGACAGTGTCAGGGAGTGACAGAGTGTGTCAGAGAGTGTCAGAGAGTGTCAGAGAGTTTCTGAGAGTGTCTGAGAGTGTCAGAGAGTGACAGAGAGTGTCAGAGAGTGTCAGAGACTGTCAGAGAGTGTCAGAGAGTTTCTAAGAGAGTCAGAGCGTGTCAGAGAGTGTCAGAGAGTGACAGAGTGTGTCAGAGAGTGACAGAGAATGTCTGAGAGTGTCAGAGAGTGTCAGAGAGCATCAGAGGGTTTCTGAGAAAGTCAGAGAGTGACAGAGAGCTTCAGAGAGTGTCAGAGAGTGACAGAGTGTGTCAGAGAGTGTCCGAGAGTGTCAGAGAGTGTCAGAGAGTGTCAGAGAGTGACAGAATGTGTCAGAGTGTGACAGAGAGTGTCAGAGAGTGTCAGAGAGTGTCAGAGAGTGTCAGAGAGTTTCTCAGCGTGTCTGAGGTTATCAGACAGAGTCAGAGAGTGTCTGAGAGTGTCTGAGAGTGTCAGAGAGTGTCAGAGCGTGACAGAGTGTCAGAGAGTTTCAGAGAGCGTCAGAGAGTTTCAGAAAGTGTCAGAGTGTGTCAGAGATTGTCAGAGAGTGTCAGAGTGTGACAGAGTGTGTCAGAGAGTTTCTGAGAGTGTCAGAGAGTGTCAGAGAGTGTCAGAGAGTGACAGAGAGTGACAGAGAGTGTCAGTTCGTGACAGAGCGTGTCATAGAGTGTCAGAGAGCGTCAGAGGGTTTCTGAGAGTGTCAGAGATTGACATAGAGTGTCAGAGAGTGTCAGAGAGTGACAGAGTGTGTCAGAGTGTGTCAGAGAGTGTCAGAGAGCGACAGAGAGTGTCAGAGAGTTTCTGAGAGTGTCAGAGAGTGTCAGAGAGTTTCTGAGAGTGTCTGAGAGTGTCTGAGAGTGTCAGAGAGTGTCACAGAGTGTCAGAGAGTGTCAGAAAGTGTCAGATAGTTTCTGAGAGTGTCAGAGAATGTCAGAGTGTGCCAGAGAGTGACAGAGTGTGTCAGAGAGAGTCAGAGAGTGTCAGAGAGATTCTGAGAGTGTCACAGTGTGTCAGAGAGAGTCAGAGAGTGACAGAGTGTGTCAGAGAGTGACAGAGAGTATCAGAGAGGGTCAGAGAGTGTCAGAGAGTTTCTGAGAGTGTCAGAGAGTGTCAGTGAGTGACAGAGTGTGTCAGAGACTATCAGAGAGTGACAGAGAGCGTCAGAGGGTTTCTGAGAGTGTCTGAGAGTGTCAGACTGTGTCAGAGCGTGACAGAGTGTCAGAGAGTGTCAGAGGGTGTCAGAGAGTTTCAGAGAGTGTCAGAGTGTGTCAGAGTGTGTCAGAGTGTGTCAGAGTGTGTCAGAGTGTGACAGAGTGTGTCAGAGAGTGGCAAAGAGATTCTGAGAGGGTCAGAGAGTGACAGAGAGTGTCAGAGAGTGGCAGAGAGTGTCATAGAGTGTCAGAGAGTGACAGAGTATGTCAGAGAGTGACGAGAGTGTCTGAGAGTGTCAGAGTGTGTCAGAGAGTGTCAGAGAGCGTCAGTGGGTTTCTGAGAGTGTCAGAGAGTGACATAGAGTGTCTGAGAGTGTCAGAGAGTGACAGAGTGTGTCAGAAAGTGTCAGAGAGTGTCAGAGAGTGACAGAGAGTGACAGAGAGTGTCAGAGAGTTTCTGAGAGTGTCAGAGAGTTTCTGAGAGTGTCAGGGAGTGACAGAGTGTGTCAGAGAGTGTCTGAGAGTGTCAGAGATTTTGTGAGAGTGTCTGAGAGTGTCAGATTGTGACAGAGAGTGTCAGAGAGTGTCAGAGATTGTCAGAGAGTGTCAGAGAGTTTCTGAGAGTGTCAGAGCGTGTCAGAGAGTGTCAGAGAGTGACAGAGTGTTTCTGAGAGTGTCTGAGAGTGTCTCAGATTGTCAGAGTGTGTCAGAGAGTGTCAGAGATTGACAGAGTGTGTCAGAGAGTGTCAGAGAGTGTCAGAGTGTGTCAGAGAGTGTCAGAGAGTGACAGAGAGTGTCAGAGATTGTCAGAGAGTATCAGAGAGTTTCTGATAGTGTCAGAGCGTGTCATAGAGTGTCAGAGAGTGACAGAGTGCGTCAGAGAGTGACAGAGAGTGTCTGAGAGTGTCAGAGAGTGTCAGAGAGTTTCTGAGAGTGTCTGAGAGTGTCTGAGATTGTCAGAGTGTGTCAGAGAGCGTCAGAGAGTGACAGAGTGTGTCAGAGAGTGTCAGAGAGTGTCAGAGAGTGTCAGAGAGTTTCTGAGAGTGTCTGAGAGTGTCAGAGACTGACAGACAGTGTCAGAGATTGTCAGAGAGTTTCTGAGAGTGTCAGAGAGTGACAGAGTGTGTCAGAGAGTGACAGAGAGTGTCTGAGAGTGTCAGAGAGTGTCAGAGAGCGTCAGAGGGTTTCTGAGAGTATCAGAGAGTGACATAGAGTGTCAGAGAGTGTCAGAGAGTGAAATAGTGTGCCTGAGAGTTTCAGAGAGTGTCAGAGAGTGACAGAGAGTGTCAGAGATAGTCAGAGAGTTTCAGAGAGTGTCTGAGAGTGTCAGAGAGTGTCAGAGAGTTTCTGATAGTGTCAGAGCGTGTCATAGAGTGTCAGAGAGTGTCAGAGAGTATCACAGAGCGTCAGAGGGACTCTGAGAGTGTCATAGAGTGACATAGAGTGTCAGAGAGTGTCAGAAAGTGACCGAGTGTGTCAGAGAGTGTCTGAGAGTGTCAGAGAGTGTCAGACAGTGACAAAGTGTGTCAGAGAGTGTCAGAGAGTTTCTGAGAGTGTCAGAGAGTGTCAGAGAGTGTCAGAGAGTGACAGAGTGTGTCAGAGAGTGACAGAGAGTATCAGAGACGGTCAGAGAGTGTCAGAGAGATTCTGAGAGTGTCAGAGAGTGTCAGTGAGTGACAGAGTGTGTCAGAGACTATCAGAGAGTGTCAGAGAGTTTCTGAGAGTGTCAGAGTGTGTCAGAGAGTGTCAGAGAGTGCCAGAGTGTGTCAGAGAGTATCAGAGAGTGTCAGAGAGTTTCTGAGAATGTCAGAGAGTGTCAGAGAGTGTCAGAGAGTGACAGAGTCTGTCAGAGAGTTTCTGAGAGTGTCTGAGAGTGTCAGAGAGTTTCTGAGAGTGTCTGAGAGTGTCTGAGATTGTCAGAGTGTGTCAGAGAGCGTCAGAGAGTGACAGAGTGTGTCAGAGAGTGTCAGAGAGTGTCAGAGAGTTTCTGAGAGTGTCTGAGAGTGTCAGAGACTGACAGACAGTGTCGGAGATTGTCAGAGAGTTTCTGAGAGAGTCAGAGAGTGACAGAGTGTGTCAGAGAGTGACAGAGAGTGTCTGAGAGTGTCAGAGAGTGTCAGAGAGTGTCAGAGAGCGTCAGAGGGTTTCTGAGAGTATCAGAGGGTGACATAGAGTGTCAGAGAGTGTCAGAGAGTGAAATAGTGTGTCTGAGAGTTTCAGAGAGTGTCAGAGAGTGACTGAGAGTGTCAGAGAGTGTCAGAGAGTTTCTGAGAGTGTCAGAGTGTGTTAGAGAGTGTCAGGCACTGACAGAGTGTGTCAGAGAGTATCAGAGAGTGTCAGAGAATTTCTGAGAGTGTCTGAGAGTGTCAGAGAGTGACAGAGAGTGTCAGAGTGTGTCAGAGATTGTCAGATAGTGTCAGAGAGTTTCTAAGAGAGTCAGAGCGTGTCAGAGAGTGTCAGAGAGTGACAGAGTGTGTCAGAGAGTGACAGAGAATGTCTGAGAGTGTCAGAGAGCATCAGAGGGTTTCTGAGAAAGTCAGAGAGTGACAGAGAGCGCCAGAGAGAGTCAGAGAGTGACAGAGTGTGTCAGAGAGTGTCTGAGAGTATCAGAGAGTGTCAGAGAGTGTCAGAGAGTGTCAGAGAATGACAGAATGTGTCAGAGTGTGACAGAGAGTGTCAGAGAATGTCAGAGAGTGTCAGAGAGTGTCAGAGAGTTTCTCAGCGTGTCTGAGGTTATCAGAGAGAGTCAGAGAGTGTCTGAGAGTGTCTGAGAGTCTCAGAGAGTGTCAGAGCGTGACAGAGTGTCAGAGAGTTTCAGAGAGCGTCAGAGAGTTTCAGAGAGTGTCAGAGTCTGTCAGAGATTGTCAGAGAGTGTCAGAGTGTGACAGAGTGTGTCAGAGAGTTTCTGAGAGTGTCAGAGAGTGTCAGAGAGTGTCAGAGAGTGACAGAGAGTGTCAGAGAGTGACAGAGCGTGTCATAGAGTTTCAGAGAGTGTCAGAGAGCGTCAGAGGGTTTCTGAGAGTGTCAGAGAGTGTCAGAGAGTGTCAGGGAGTGACAGAGTGTGTCAGAGAGTGTCAGAGAGTGTCAGAGAGTATCACAGAGCGTCAGAGGGTTTCTGAGAGTGTCATAGAGTGACATAGAGGGTCAGAGAGTGTCAGAGAGTGACAGAGTGCGTCAGAGAGTGTCTGAGAGTGTCAGAGAGTGTCAGAGAGTGACAAAGTGTGTCAGAGATTGTCAGAGAGTTTCTGAGAGTGTCAGAGAGTGTCAGAGAGTGTCAGAGAGTGACAGAGTGTGTCAGAGAGTGACAGAGAGTATCAGAGAGGGTCAGAGAGTGTCAGAGAGTGTCAGAGAGTTTCTGAGAGTGTGAGAGAGTGTCAGTGAGTGACAGAGTGTGTCAGAGACTATCAGAGAGTGTCAGAGAATGTCAGAGAGTTTCTGAGAGTGTCAGAGTGTGTCAGAGAGTGTCAGAGAGTGCCAGAGTGTGTCAGAGAGTATCAGAGAGTGTCAGAAAGTTTCTGAGAATGTCAGAGAGTGTCAGAGAGTGTCAGAGAGTGTCAGAGATTGTCAGAGAGTTTCAGAGAGTGTCTGAGAGTGTCAGAGAGTGTCAGAGAGTTTCTGATAGTGTCAGAGCGTGTCATAGAGTGTCAGAGAGTGTCAGAGAGTATCACAGAGCGTCAGAGGGTCTCTGAGAGTGTCATAGAGTGACATAGAGTGTCAGAGAGTGTCAGAAAGTGACCGAGTGTGTCAGAGAGTGTCTGAGAGTGTCAGAGAGTGTCAGACAGTGACAAAGTGTGTCAGAGAGTGTCAGAGAGTTTCTGAGAGTGTCAGAGAGTGTCAGAGAGTGTCAGAGAGTGACAGAGTGTGTCAGAGAGTGACAGAGAGTATCAGAGAGGGTCAGAGAGTGTCAGAGAGTGTCAGAGAGATTCTGAGAGTGTCAGAGAGTGTCAGTGAGTGACAGAGTGTGTCAGAGACTATCAGAGAGTGTCAGAGAATGTCAGAGAGTTTCTGAGAGTGTCAGAGTGTGTCAGAGAGTGTCAGAGAGTGCCAGAGTGTGTCAGAGAGTATCAGAGAGTGTCAGAGAGTTTCTGAGAATGTCAGAGAGTGTCAGAGAGTGTCAGAGAGTGACAGAGTCTGTCAGAGAGTTTCTGAGAGTGTCTGAGAGTGTCAGAGAGTTTCTGAGAGTGTCTGAGAGTGTCTGAGATTGTCAGAGTGTGTCAGAGAGCGTCAGAGAGTGACAGAGTGTGTCAGAGAGTGTCAGAGAGTGTCAGAGAGTTTCTGAGAGTGTCTGAGAGTGTCAGAGACTGACAGACAGTGTCGGAGATTGTCAGAGAGTTTCTGAGAGTGTCAGAGAGTGACAGAGTGTGTCAGAGAGTGACAGAGAGTGTCTGAGAGTGTCAGAGAGTGTCAGAGAGCGTCAGAGGGTTTCTGAGAGTATCAGAGGGTGACATAGAGTGTCAGAGAGTGTCAGAGAGTGAAATAGTGTGTCTGAGAGTTTCAGAGAGTGTCAGAGAGTGACTGAGAGTGTCAGAGAGTGTCAGAGAGTTTCTGAGAGTGTCAGAGTGTGTTAGAGAGTGTCAGGGACTGACAGAGTGTGTCAGAGAGTATCAGAGAGTGTCAGAGAGTTTCTGAGAGTGTCTGAGAGTGTCAGAGAGTGACAGAGAGTGTCAGAGTGTGTCAGAGATTGTCAGAGAGTGTCAGAGAGTTTCTAAGAGAGTCAGAGCGTGTCAGAGAGTGTCAGAGAGTGACAGAGTGTGTCAGAGAGTGACAGAGAATGTCTGAGAGTGTCAGAGAGCATCAGAGGGTTTCTGAGAATGTCAGAGAGTGACAGAGAGCGTCAGAGAGTGTCAGAGAGTGACAGAGTGTGTCAGAGAGTGTCTGAGAGTATCAGAGAGTGTCAGAGAGTGTCAGAGAGTGTCAGAGAATGACAGAATGTGTCAGAGTGTGACAGAGAGTGTCAGAGAATGTCAGAGAGTGTCAGAGAGTGTCAGAGAGTTTCTCAGCGTGTCTGAGGTTATCAGAGAGAGTCAGAGAGTGTCTGAGAGTGTCTGAGAGTCTCAGAGAGTGTCAGAGCGTGACAGAGTGTCAGAGAGTTTCAGAGAGCGTCAGAGAGTTTCAGAGAGTGTCAGAGTCTGTCAGAGATTGTCAGAGAGTGTCAGAGTGTGACAGAGTGTGTCAGAGAGTTTCTGAGAGTGTCAGAGAGTGTCAGAGAGTGTCAGAGAGTGACAGAGAGTGTCAGAGAGTGACAGAGCGTGTCATAGAGTGTCAGAGAGTGTCAGAGAGCGTCAGAGGGTTTCTGAGAGTGTCAGAGAGTGTCAGGGAGTGACAGAGTGTGTCAGAGAGTGTCAGAGAGTGTCAGAGAGTATCACAGAGCGTCAGAGGGTTTCTGAGAGTGTCATAGAGTGACATAGAGGGTCAGAGAGTGTCAGAGAGTGACAGAGTGCGTCAGAGAGTGTCTGAGAGTGTCAGAGAGTGTCAGAGAGTGACAAAGTGTGTCAGAGATTGTCAGAGAGTTTCTGAGAGTGTCAGAGAGTGTCAGAGAGTGTCAGAGAGTGACAGAGTGTGTCAGAGAGTGACAGAGAGTATCAGAGAGGGTCAGAGAGTGTCAGAGAGTGTCAGAGAGTTTCTGAGAGTGTGAGAGAGTGTCAGTGAGTGACAGAGTGTGTCAGAGACTATCAGAGAGTGTCAGAGAATGTCAGAGAGTTTCTGAGAGTGTCAGAGTGTGTCAGAGAGTGTCAGAGAGTGCCAGAGTGTGTCAGAGAGTATCAGAGAGTGTCAGAGAGTTTCTGAGAATGTCAGAGAGTGTCAGAGAGTGTCAGAGAGTGACAGAGACTGACAGACTGTGTCAGAGATTGTCAGAGAGTTTCTGAGAGTGTCAGAGAGTGACAGGGTGTGTCAGAGAGTGACAGAGAGTGTCTGAGAGTGTCAGAGAGTGTCAGAGAGTTTCAGAGTGCGTCAGAGGGTTTCTGAGAGTATCAGAGAGTGACATAGAGTGTCAGAGAGTGTCAGAGAGTGACATAGTGTGTCTGAGAGTTTCAGAGAGTGTCAGAGAGTGACAGAGAGTGTCAGAGAGTGTCAGAGAGTTTCTGAGAGTGTCAGAGTGTGTCAGAGAGTGTCAGGGAGTGACAGAGTGTGTCAGAGAGTGTCAGAGAGTGTCAGAGAGTGTCAGAGAGTTTCTGAGAGTGTCTGAGAGTGTCAGAGAGTGACAGAGAGTGTCAGAGAGTGTCAGAGATTGTCAGAGAGTGTCAGAGAGTTTCTAAGAGAGTCAGAGCGTGTCAGAGAGTGTCAGAGAGTGACAGAGTGTGTCAGAGAGTGACAGAGATTGTTTGAGAGTGTCAGAGAGTGTCAGAGAGTGTCAGAGAGCATCAGAGGGTTTCTGAGAAAGTCAGAGAGTGACAGAGAGCGTCAGAGAGTGTCAGAGAGTGACAGAGTGTGTCAGAGAGTGTCCGAGAGTGTCAGAGAGTGTCAGAGAGTGTCAGAGAGTGACAGAATGTGTCAGAGTGTGACAGAGAGTGTCTGAGAGTGTCAGAGAGTGTCAGAGAGTGTCAGAGAGTTTCTCAGCGTGTCTGAGGTTATCAGACAGAGTCAGAGAGTGTCTGAGAGAGTCTGACAGTGTCAGAGAGTGTCAGAGCGTGACAGAGTGTCAGAGAGTTTCAGAGAATGAGAGTGACTGAGAGTGACAGAGAGTGTGTGATAGCGTGTGCGTGTGAATGAGACTGACTGAGAGTGACTGAGTGTGTGTGAGAGTGTATGAGAGTGTGTGAGAGTGACTGGGAGTGTGTGAGACTGTATGAGAATGTGTGAGAATTTGTGAGAGTGTGTGAGAATGTGTGAGAGTGACTGAGAGTGTGTGGGAGTGACTGAGAGTGTGTGAGAGCGTGTGAGAGTTACAGAGAGCGTGTGAGAGAGTGTGAGAGTGAATGAAAGTGAATGAGAGTGACTGAGAGTGTGTGATAGCGTGTGAGAGTGTGTGAGAGTGACACTTCGAGTGTGAGAGTGACTGAGAGTGTGTGCGAGTGTGTGAGAGTGTGTGAGAATGTGAGAGTGATAGAGAGTGTGTGGGATTGAATGAGAGTGTGTGAGTATGTGTGAGAGTGACTGAGAGAGGGTGAGAGTGGCTGAGAGTGACTGAGGGCATGTGAGAATGTGTGAGAGTGACTGAGAGTGACTGAGAGTGTGTGAGAGTGACTGAGAGTGACAAAGAGTGTGTGAGAGTGACTGAGAGTGACAAAGAGTGTGTGAGAGTGTGTAAGAGTGACTGAGAGTGTGTGAGAGTAACTGAGAGTGACTGAGAGTGTGTGAGAGTTTCTGAGATTGACAACGAGTGTGACTGAGAGTGCGTCAGAGTGACTGAGAGTGTGTGAGAGTGACTGAGAGTGACTGAGAGTGTGTGAGAGTGACTGAGAGTGTCTGAGAGAGACTCAGAGTGACTGAGAGTGACTGGAAGTGAATGAGAGTGAGTGCATTGACTGAGAGTGACTGAGAGCGTGTGAGAGTGACTGAGAGTGTGTGAGAGTGTGTGAGAGAGAATGAGAGTGACTGCGAGTGTGTGAGAATGACTGAGAGTGTGTGAGAGTGACTGAGAGTGTCTGAGAGAGACTCAGAGTGACTGAGAGTGACTGGAAGTGAATGAGAGTGAGTGCAATGACTGAGAGTGACTGAGAGCGTGTGAGAGTGACTGAGAGTGTGTGAGAGTGACAGAGAGTGTGTCAGAGTGTGTAAGAGTGTGTGAGAGTGTGTGAGAGTGGCTGAGAGTGACTGAGAGTAACAGAAAGTGTGTGAGAGTGTGTGAGAGTGACAGAGTGTGTGAGAACGTGTGAGAGTGTGTGAGAGTGACTCAGAGAGTATGAGAGTGACTGAGAGTGTGTGCGAGTGTGTGAGAGTGTGTGAGAATGTGTGAGAGTGATGGAGAGTGTGTGGGATTGAATGAGAGTGTGTCATTATGTGTGAGAGTGACTGAAAGTGGGTGAGAGTGACTGAGGGCGTGTGAGAGTGTATGAGAGTGACTGAGAGTGTGTGAGAGTGACTGAGAGTGAGAGAGAGTGTGTGAGTGTGTGTAAGAGTGACTGAGAGTGTGGGAGAGAGTTTGAGATTGACTGAGAGTGACTGAGAGTGTGTGAGAGTGTGTGAGAGTGTGTGAGAGTGTGTGAGAGTGGCTGAGCGTGACTGTGAGAGTGTGTGAGATTGACTGAGACTATGTGAGAGTGTGACCTAGCGTGTCCATGTGTGTGAGAGTGACTGAGAGTGACTGAGAGTGTGTGAGAGTGTGTGAGAGTGTGTGAGAGTGGCTGAGAGTGACTGCAAGCATGTGAGTGTGTGTGAGAGTGAATGAGAGTGACTGAGAGTGACTGAGAGTGAGTCAGAGTGACTGAGAGTGACTGGAAGTGACTGCGAGTGTGTGCTAGTGACTGATAGTGACAGAGAGTGTTTTAGAGAGTGTGAGAGTGACTGAGAGTGACTGAGAGTGACTGAGAGTGACTGTGAGAGTGTGTGAGAGTGACTGAGAGTATGTGAGAGCATGATCTAGCGTGTCCGTGTGTGTGAGAGTGACTGAGAGTGACTGAGAGTGTGTGAGAGTGTGTGAGAGTGCGTGAGATTGTGTGCGATTGACTGAGAGTGTGTGTGTATGTGTGAGAGTGTGTGAGAATGTGTGAGCATCTTTGGGAGTGTGTGAGAGTATGTGAGACTGACTGAGAGTGTGTGGGAGTGACTGAGAGTGGGTGAGTGTGTGTGAGATTGTATGACAGTGACTGTTAGAGTGTGTGAGCGTGTTTGGAAGTGTGTGAGAGTATGTGAGACTTACTGAGAGTGTGTCAGAGTGATTGATTGTGACTGAGAGTGTGTCAGAGTGACTGAGATTGACTGAGAGTGACTGAGCGTGTTTGAGAGTTTGTGAGAGTGACTGAGAGTGTGTGAGTGTGACTGAGAGTGACTGAGAGTGACTGAGAATGACTGAGAGTGTGTGAGAAGATGTGAGAGTGTGTGAGAGTGACTGATAGTGACAGCGAGTGCGTGAAAGTGTATGACAGTGTGTGTGAGAGTGTGTGAGAGTGTGTCGGAGTGTTTGAGAGTGTGTGAGAGTGTCTGGGAGTGTCTGAGATTGACAGAGACCATGTGCGAGTGTGTGAGAGTGTCTGAGAGTGGCTGAGAGTATGTGAGAGTGACTGAGAGTGTGTGAGAGTGTGTGAGAGTGACTGAGTGTGACTGAGAGTGTGTGAGAGTGACTGAGAGTGTGTGAGAGTGACCGAGATTGTGTGAGTGTGTATGAGAGTGTATGACAGTGTGTGTGACAGTGTGTGAGAGTGTGTCGGAGTGTTTGAGAGTGTTTGAGAGTGTGTGAGAGTGTGTGAGAGTGTCTGGGTGTGGCTGAGAGTGACAGAGAGCATGTGAGAGTGTGTGAGAGTGACTGAGAGTGACAGACAGTGTGTGAGAGTGTGTGAGTGGGTCTGAGAGTTTGTGAGAGTGTCTGGGAGTAGCTGAGAGTGACAGAGAGTGACTGAGAGTATGTGAGAGTGACTGAGAGTGACTGAGAGTGTATGAGAGTGTTTGAGAGTGACTGAGAGAGTGTGAGAGTGACTGAGAGTGACTAAGAGTGTTTAAGAGTGACTGAGAGAGTGTGAGAGTGACAGAGAGTGACAGACAGTGACTGAGAGTGTGTGAGAGTGTGTTAGAGAGACTGAAAGTCTGTGCAAGTGTGTGAGAGTCTATGAGAGCGACTGAGATTGTGAGAGATTGTGTGAGAGTGTGTGAGAGTGACTGAGAATGACTGATAGTGTGTGATAGAGTGACTGATAGTGACTGAGAGTGTGTTAGTGTGACTGAGAGTGACTGAAAGTTTGTGAGAGTGTGTGAGAGTGAATGAGAGTGACTGAGAGTTTCTGAGAGTGCGTAAGAGTGACTGACAGTGACTGAGAGTGACTGACAGTGACTGAGAGTGTTTGAGAGTGACTGAGAGTGAGTGAGAGTGGGTGAGAGTGAGTGAATGCGCCTGATACTGCGTGTGAGTGACTGAGTGTGAGTGAGATTGTGTGAGAGTGACTGAGAGTGTGTGAGATTGACTGAGAGTAACTGTGAGTGACTGAGAGTGACTGAGAGTGTGTGAGAATGTGTGAGAGTGACTGAGAGTGACTGAGAGTGTGTGCGAGTGCGTGAGACTGTGCGAGAGTGACAGAGAATGGCTGAGAGTGTGTGAGAGGATGTGAGAGGATGTGAGCGTGTGTGAGAGCGACTGAGGTTGACTAAGAGTGTGTGAGAGTGTATGCCAGTGTGTGTGAGAGAGTGTGAGAGTGACTGAGAATGTGTGAGAGTGACAGAGAGTATGTGAGAGCGACAGAGTGTTTGTAAATGTGGCTGAGAGAGACTGAGAGTGTGTGAGAGTGACTGAGAGTGTGTGAGAGTGACTGGGAGTCTGTGAGAGTGTATGAGAATGTGTGAGAATTTGTGAGAGTGTGTGAGAATGTGTGAGAGTGACTGAGAGTGTGTGGGAGTGTGTGAGAGTGTCTGGGTGTGGCTGAGAGTGACAGAGAGCATGTGAGAGTGTGTGAGAGTGACTGAGAGTGACTGAGAGTGTGTGAGAGTGACTGAGAGTGACTGAGAGTGACTAAGAGTGTTTAAGAGTGACTGAGAGAGTGTGAGAGTGACATAGAGTGACAGACAGTGTGTGAGAGTGTGTGAGTGGGTCTGAGAGTTTGTGAGAGTGTCTGGGAGTAGCTGAGAGTGACAGAGAGTGACTGAGAGTATGTGAGAGTGACTGAGAGTGACTGAGAGTGTATGAGAGTGTTTGAGAGTGACTGAGAGAGTGTGAGAGTGACTGAGAGTGACTAAGAGTGTTTAAGAGTGACTGAGAGAGTGTGAGAGTGACAGAGAGTGACAGACAGTGACTGAGAGTGTGTGAGAGTGTGTTAGAGAGACTGAAAGTCTGTGCAAGTGTGTGAGAGTCTATGAGAGCGACTGAGATTGTGAGAGATTGTGTGAGAGTGTGTGAGAGTGACTGAGAATGACTGATAGTGTGTGATAGAGTGACTGATAGTGACTGAGAGTGTGTTAGTGTGACTGAGAGTGACTGAAAGTTTGTGTGAGTGTGTGAGAGTGAATGAGAGTGACTGAGAGTTTCTGAGAGTGCGTAAGAGTGACTGACAGTGACTGAGAGTGACTGACAGTGACTGAGAGTGTTTGAGAGTGACTGAGAGTGAGTGAGAGTGGGTGAGAGTGAGTGAATGCGCCTGAGACTGCGTGTGAGTGACTGAGTGTGAGTGAGATTGTGTGAGAGTGACTGAGAGTGTGTGAGATTGACTGAGAGTAACTGTGAGTGACTGAGAGTGACTGAGAGTGTGTGAGAATGTGTGAGAGTGACTGAGAGTGACTGAGAGTGTGTGCGAGTGCGTGAGACTGTGCGAGAGTGACAGAGAATGGCTGAGAGTGTGTGAGAGGATGTGAGAGGATGTGAGCGTGTGTGAGAGCGACTGAGGTTGACTAAGAGTGTGTGAGAGTGTATGCCAGTGTGTGTGAGAGAGTGTGAGAGTGACTGAGAATGTGTGAGAGTGACAGAGAGTATGTGAGAGCGACAGAGTGTTTGTAAATGTGGCTGAGAGAGACTGAGAGTGTGTGAGAGTGACTGAGAGTGTGTGAGAGTGACTGGGAGTCTGTGAGAGTGTATGAGAATGTGTGAGAATTTGTGAGAGTGTGTGAGAATGTGTGAGAGTGACTGAGAGTGTGTGGGAGTGACTGAGAGTGTGTGATAGCGTGTGAGAGTTACAGAGAGCGTGTGAGAGAGTGTGAGAGTCAATGAGAGTGACTGAGAGTGACTGAGAGTGTGTGATAGCGTGTGCGTGTGAATGAGACTGACTGAGAGTGACTGAGTGTGTGTGAGAGTGTATGAGAGTGTGTGAGAGTGTTTGGGAGTGTGCGAAAGTGAGTGAAACTGACTGAGAATGTGTGAGACTGCGTCAGAGTGACTGAGATTGACTGAGTGTGTGTGAGAGTGTGTGAGAGTGACAGAGTGTGTGAGAACGAGTGAGTGTGTGTGAGAGTGACACTTCGAGTGTGAGAGTGACTGAGAGTGTGTGCGAGAGTGTGAGGGTGTGTGAGAATGTGTGAGAGTGATAGAGAGTGTGTGGGATTGAATGAGAGTGTGTGAGTATGTGTGAGAGTGACTGAGAGAGGGTGAGAGTGGCTGAGAGTGACTGAGGGCATGTGAGAGTGTGTGAGAGTGACTGAGAGTGACTGAGAGTGTGTGAGAGTGACTGAGAGTGACAAAGAGTGTGTGAGAGTGTGTAAGAGTGACTGAGAGTGTGTGAGAGTGACTGAGAGTGTGTGAGAGTGTGTGAGAGTTTCTGAGATTGACAAAGAGTGTGACTGAGAGTGCGTCAGAGTGACTGAGAGTGTGTGAGAGTGACTGAGAGTGACTGAGAGTGACTGAGAGTGTGTGAGAGTGACTGAGAGTGTGTGAGAGTGACAGAGAGTGTGTAAGAGTGTGTGAGAGTGTGTGAGAGTGGCTGAGAGTGACTGAGAATAACAGAAAGTGTGTGAGAGTGTGTGAGAGTGACAGAGTGTGTGAGAGTGTGTGAGAATGTGTGAGAGTGATGGAGAGTGTGTGGGATTGAATGAGAGTGTGTCATTATGTGTGAGAGTGACTGAAAGTGGGTGAGAGTGACTGAGGGCGTGTGAGAGTGTATGAGATTGACTGAGAGTGTGCGAGAGTGACTGAGAGTGAGAGAGAGTGTGTGAGTGTGTGTAAGAGTGACTGAGAGTGTGGGAGAGTGTTTGAGATTGACTGAGAGTGACTGAGAGTGTGTGAGAGTGTGTGAGAGTGTGTGAGAGTGGCTGAGCGTGACTGTGAGAGTGTGTGAGATTGACTGAGAGTATGTGAGAGTGTGACCTAGCGTGTCCGTGTGTGTGAGAGTGACTGAGAGTGACTGAGAGTGTGTGAGAGTGTGTGAGAGTGTGTGAGATTGTGTGAGAGTGACTGAGAGTGTGTGAGTATGTGTGAGAGTGTGTGAGAATGTGTGAGCATCTTTGGGAGTGTGTGAGAGTATGTGAGACTGACTGAGATTGTGTGAGAGTGTGTGAGAGTGTTTGAGAATGTGTGAGAGTTTGTGAGAGTGTGTGAGAATTTGTGAGAGTGACTGAGAGTGTGTGGGAGTGACTGAGAGTGGGTGAGTGTGTGTGAGATTGTATGACAGTGTGTGTTAGAGTGTGTGAGTGTGTGTCGGAATGATTGAGAGTATGTGAGTATCTGAGAGTGGTGAGAGTGACAGAGAGTGACTGAGAGTGTGTGAGAGTTTATGAGAGTGTGTGAGCGTGTTTGGGAGTGTGTGAGAGTGTGTGAGACTTACTGAGAGTGTGTAAGAGTGATTGATTGTGACTGAGAGTGTGTCAGAGTGACTGAGATTGACTGAGAGTGATTGAGCGTGTTTGAGAGTTTGTGAGAGTTTGTGAGAGTGTGTGAGTGTGACTGAGAGTGACTGAGAATGACTGAGAGTGTGTGAGAAGATGTGAGAGTGTGTGAGAGTGACTGATAGTGACAGTGAGTGTGTGAACGTGTATGACAGTGTGTGTGAGAGTGTGTGAGAGTGTGTCGGAGTGTTTGAGAGTGTGTGAGAGTGTCTGGGAGAGTCTGAGATTGACAGAGACCATGTGCGAGTGTGTGAGAGTGTCTGAGAGTGGCTGAGAGTGTGTGAGAGTGACTGAGAGTGACTGAGAGTGTGTGAGAATGTTTGAGAGTGACTGAGAGAGTGTGAGAGTGTGTGAGAGTGACTGAGAGTGACTGAGAGTGACTGAGAGTGTGTGAGAGTGACTGAGAGTGACTGAGAGTGTGTGAGAATGTTTGAGAGTGACTGAGAGAGTGTGAGAGTGACTGAGAGTGACTAAGAGTGTTTAAGAGTGACTGAGATAGTGTGAGAGTGACAGAGAGTGACAGACAGTGTGTGAGAGTGTGTGAGAGGGTCTGAGAGTGTGTGAGAGTGTCTGGGAGTGGCTGAAAGTGACAGAGAGTGACTGAGAGTATGTGAGAGTGACTGAGAGTGACTGAGAGTGTGTGAGAGTGTTTGAGAGTGACTGAGAGAGTGTGAGAGTGACTGAGAGTGACTAAGAGTGTTTAAGAGTGACTGAGAGAGTGTGAGAGTGACAGAGAGTGACAGACAGTGACTGAGAGTGTGTGAGAGTGTGTTAGAGAGACTGAAAGTCTGTGCAAGTGTGTGAGAGTGAATGAGAGTGACTGAGAGTTTCTGAGAGTGCGTAAGAGTGTTTGACAGTGACTGAGAGTGACTGACAGTGACTGAGAGTGTTTGAGAGTGACTGAGAGTGAGTGAGAGTGGGTGAGAGTGAGTGAATGCGCCTGAGACTGCGTGTGAGTGACTGAGTGTGAGTGAGATTGTGTGAGAGTGACTGAGAGTGTGTGAGATTGACTGAGAGTAACTGTGAGTGACTGAGAGTGACTGAGAGTGTGTGAGAATGTGTGAGAGTGACTGAGAGTGACTGAGAGTGTGTGCGAGTGCGTGAGACTGTGCGAGAGTGACAGAGAATGGCTGAGAGTGTGTGAGAGGATGTGAGAGGATGTGAGCGTGTGTGAGAGCGACTGAGGTTGACTAAGAGGGTGTGAGAGTGTATGCCAGTGTGTGTGAGAGAGTGTGAGAGTGACTGAGAATGTGTGAGAGTGACAGAGAGTATGTGAGAGCGACAGAGTGTTTGTAAATGTGGCTGAGAGAGACTGAGAGTGTGTGAGAGTGACTGAGAGTGTGTGAGAGTGACTGGGAGTCTGTGAGAGTGTATGAGAATGTGTGAGAATTTGTGAGAGTGTGTGAGAATGTGTGAGAGTGACTGAGAGTGTGTGGGAGTGACTGAGAGTGTGTGATAGCGTGTGAGAGTTACAGAGAGCGTGTGAGAGAGTGTGAGAGTCAATGAGAGTGACTGAGAGTGACTGAGAGTGTGTGATAGCGTGTGCGTGTGAATGAGACTGACTGAGAGTGACTGAGTGTGTGTGAGAGTGTATGAGAGTGTGTGAGAGTGTTTGGGAGTGTGCGAAAGTGAGTGAAACTGACTGAGAATGTGTGAGACTGCGTCAGAGTGACTGAGATTGACTGAGTGTGTGTGAGAGTGTGTGAGAGTGACAGAGTGTGTGAGAACGAGTGAGTGTGTGTGAGAGTGACACTTCGAGTGTGAGAGTGACTGAGAGTGTGTGCGAGAGTGTGAGGGTGTGTGAGAATGTGTGAGAGTGATAGAGAGTGTGTGGGATTGAATGAGAGTGTGTGAGTATGTGTGAGAGTGACTGAGAGAGGGTGAGAGTGGCTGAGAGTGACTGAGGGCATGTGAGAGTGTGTGAGAGTGACTGAGAGTGACTGAGAGTGTGTGAGAGTGACTGAGAGTGACAAAGAGTGTGTGAGAGTGTGTAAGAGTGACTGAGAGTGTGTGAGAGTGACTGAGAGTGTGTGAGAGTTTCTGAGATTGACAAAGAGTGTGACTGAGAGTGCGTCAGAGTGACTGAGAGTGTGTGAGAGTGACTGAGAGTGACTGAGAGTGACTGAGAGTGTGTGAGAGTGACTGAGAGTGTCTGAGAGAGACTCAGAGTGACTGAGAGTGACTCGAAGTGAATGAGAGTGAGTGCAATGACTGAGAGTGACTGAGAGCGTCTGAGAGTGACTGAGAGCGTGTGAGAGTGTGTGAGAGAGAATCAGAGTGACTGTGAGTGTGTGAGAATGACTGAGAGTGTGTGAGAGTGACTGAGAGTGTCTGAGAGAGACTCAGAGTGACTGAGAGTGACTGGAAGTGAATGAGAGTGAGTGCAATGACTGAGAGTGACTGAGAGTGTGTGAGAGTGACTGAGAGTGTGTGAGAGTGACAGAGAGTGTGTAAGAGTGTGTGAGAGTGTGTGAGAGTGGCTGAGAGTGACTGAGAATAACAGAAAGTGTGTGAGAGTGTGTGAGAGTGACAGAGTGTGTGAGAGTGTGTGAGAATGTGTGAGAGTGATGGAGAGTGTGTGGGATTGAATGAGAGTGTGTCATTATGTGTGAGAGTGACTGAAAGTGGGTGAGAGTGACTGAGGGCGTGTGAGAGTGTATGAGATTGACTGAGAGTGTGCGAGAGTGACTGAGAGTGAGAGAGAGTGTGTGAGTGTGTGTAAGAGTGACTGAGAGTGTGGGAGAGTGTTTGAGATTGACTGAGAGTGACTGAGAGTGTGTGAGAGTGTGTGAGAGTGTGTGAGAGTGGCTGAGCGTGACTGTGAGAGTGTGTGAGATTGACTGAGAGTATGTGAGAGTGTGACCTAGCGTGTCCGTGTGTGTGAGAGTGACTGAGAGTGTGTGAGAGTGTGTGAGAGTGTGTGAGATTGTGTGAGAGTGACTGAGAGTGTGTGAGTATGTGTGAGAGTGTGTGAGAATGTGTGAGCATCTTTGGGAGTGTGTGAGAGTATGTGAGACTGACTGAGATTGTGTGAGAGTGTGTGAGAGTGTTTGAGAATGTGTGAGAGTTTGTGAGAGTGTGTGAGAATTTGTGAGAGTGACTGAGAGTGTGTGGGAGTGACTGAGAGTGGGTGAGTGTGTGTGAGATTGTATGACAGTGTGTGTTAGAGTGTGTGAGTGTGTGTCGGAATGATTGAGAGTATGTGAGTATCTGAGAGTGGTGAGAGTGACAGAGAGTGACTGAGAGTGTGTGAGAGTTTATGAGAGTGTGTGAGCGTGTTTGGGAGTGTGTGAGAGTGTGTGAGACTTACTGAGAGTGTGTAAGAGTGATTGATTGTGACTGAGAGTGTGTCAGAGTGACTGAGATTGACTGAGAGTGATTGAGCGTGTTTGAGAGTTTGTGAGAGTTTGTGAGAGTGTGTGAGTGTGACTGAGAGTGACTGAGAATGACTGAGAGTGTGTGAGAAGATGTGAGAGTGTGTGAGAGTGACTGATAGTGACAGTGAGTGTGTGAACGTGTATGACAGTGTGTGTGAGAGTGTGTGAGAGTGTGTCGGAGTGTTTGAGAGTGTGTGAGAGTGTCTGGGAGAGTCTGAGATTGACAGAGACCATGCGCGAGTGTGTGAGAGTGTCTGAGAGTGGCTGAGAGTGTGTGAGAGTGACTGAGAGTGACTGAGAGTGTGTGAGAATGTTTGAGAGTGACTGAGAGAGTGTGAGAGTGTGTGAGAGTGACTGAGAGTGACTGAGAGTGACTGAGAGTGTGTGAGAGTGACTGAGAGTGACTGAGAGTGTGTGAGAATGTTTGAGAGTGACTGAGAGAGTGTGAGAGTGACTGAGAGTGACTAAGAGTGTTTAAGAGTGACTGAGATAGTGTGAGAGTGACAGAGAGTGACAGACAGTGTGTGAGAGTGTGTGAGAGGGTCTGAGAGTGTGTGAGAGTGTCTGGGAGTGGCTGAAAGTGACAGAGAGTGACTGAGAGTATGTGAGAGTGACTGAGAGTGACTGAGAGTGTGTGAGAGTGTTTGAGAGTGACTGAGAGAGTGTGAGAGTGACTGAGAGTGACTAAGAGTGTTTAAGAGTGACTGAGAGAGTGTGAGAGTGACAGAGAGTGACAGACAGTGACTGAGAGTGTGTGAGAGTGTGTTAGAGAGACTGAAAGTCTGTGCAAGTGTGTGAGAGTCTATGAGAGTGACTGAGATTGTGAGAGATTGTGTGGGAGAGTGTTCGTGTGACTGAGAGTGACTGAAAGTTTGTGAGAGTGTGTGAGAGTGAATGAGAGTGACTGAGAGTTTCTGAGAGTGCGTAAGAGCGACTGATAGTGACTGAGAGTGACTGAAAGTGACTGAGAGTGTTTGAGAGTGACTGAGAGTGAGTGAGATTGTGTGAGAGTGACTGAGAGTGTGTGAGATTGACTGAGAGTAACTGTGAGTGACTGAGAGTGACTGAGAGTGTGTGAGAATGTGTGAGAGCGACTGAGAGTGACTGAGAGTGAATGAGAGTGTGTGCGAGTGTGTGAGACTGTGTGAGAGTGACAGAGAATGGCTGAGAGTGTGTGAGAGGATGTGAGAGGAAGTGAGCGTGTGTGAGAGCGACTGAGGTTGACTAAGAGTGTGTGAGAGTGTATGCCAGTGTGTGTGAGAGAGTGTGAGAGTGACTGAGAATGTGTGAGAGTGACAGAGAGTATGTGAGAGCGACAGAGTGTTTGTAAATGTGGCTGAGAGAGACTGAGAGTGTGTGAGAGTGACTGAGAGTGTGTGAGAGTGACTGGGAGTCTGTGAGAGTGTATGAGAATGTGTGAGAATTTGTGAGAGTGTGTGAGAATGTGTGAGAGTGACTGAGAGTGTGTGGGAGTGACTGAGAGTGTGTGAGAGCGTGTGAGAGTTACAGAGAGCGTGTGAGAGAGTGTGAGAGTGAATGAGAGTGACTGAGAGTGACTGAGAGTGTGTGATAGCGTGTGCGTGTGAATGAGACTGACTGAGAGTAACTGAGTGTGTGTGAGAGTGTATGAGAGTGTGTGAGAGTGACTGGGAGTGTGTGAGAGTGTATGAGAATGTGTGAGAATTTGTGAGAGTGTGTGAGAATGTGTGAGAGTGACTGAGAGTGTGTGGGAGCGACTGAGAGTGTGTGAGAGCGTGTGAGAGTTTCAGAGTGCGTGTGAGAGAGTGTGAGAGTGAATGAGAGTGAATGAGAGTGACTGAGAGTGACTGAGAGTGTGTGATAGCTTGTGCGTGTGAGTGAGACTGACTGAGAGTGACTGAGTGTGTGTGAGAGTGTGTGAGAGTGTTTGGGAGTGTGCGAAAGTGTGTGAAACTGACTGAGAATGTGTGAGACTGCGTCAGAGTGACTGAGATTGACTGAGTGTGTGAGAGTGACAGAGTGTGTGAGAACGAGTGAGAGTGTGTGAGAGTGACACTTCGAGTGTGAGAGTGACTGAGAGTGTGTGCGGGTGTGTGAGAGTGTGTGAGAATGTGTGAGAGTGATAGAGAGTGTGTGGGATTGAATGAGAGTGTGTGAGTATGTGTGAGAGTGTGTGAGAGTTTCTGAGATTGACAAAGAGTGTGACTGAGAGTGCGCCAGAGTGACTGAGAGTGTGTGAGAGTGACTGAGAGTGACTGAGAGTGACTGAGAGTGTGTGAGAGTGACTGAGAGTGTCTGAGAGAGACTCAGAGTGACTGAGAGTGACTGGAAGTGAATGAGAGTGAGTGCAATGACTGAGAGTGACTGAGAGCGTGTGAGAGTGACTGAGAGCGTGTGAGAGTGTGTGAGAGAGAATGAGAGTGACTGCGAGTGTGTGAGAGTGACTGAGAGTGTGTGACAGTGACTGAGAGTGTCTGAGAGAGACTCAGAGTGACTGAGAGTGACTGGAAGTGAATGAGAGTGTGTGCAATGACTGAGAGTGACTGAGAGCGTCTGAGAGTGACTGAGAGCGTGTGAGAGTGACTGAGAGTATGTGAGACTGTATAAGAGTGACTGAGAGTGTGTGAGAATGACAGAGAGTGTGTGAGAGTGTGTAAGAGTGTGTGAGAGTGTGTGAGAGTGGCTGAGATTGACTGAGAGTGACAGAAAGTGTGTGAGAGTGTGTGAGAGTGACAGAGTGTGTGAGAACGTGTGAGAGTGTGTGAGAGTGACTCAGAGAGTGTGAGAGTGACTGAGAGTGTGTGTGAGTGTGTGAGAGTGTGTGAGAATGTGTGAGAGTGATGGAGAGTGTGTGGGATTGAATGAGAGTGTGTCATTATGTGTGAAAGTGGGTGAAAGTGACTGAGGGCGTGTGAGAGTGTATGAGAGTGACTGAGAGTGTGTGAGAGTGACTGAGAGTGAGAGAGAGTGTGTGAGTGTGTGTGAGATTGTGTGAGAGTGACTGAGAGTGTGTGAGTATGTGTGAGAGTGTGTGAGATTGTGTGAGAGTGACTGAGAGTGTGTGAGTATGTGTGAGAGTGTGTGAGAATGTGTGAGCATCTTTGGGAGTGTGTGAGAGTATGTGAGACTGACTGAGATTGTGTGAGAGTGTGTGAGAGTGTTTGAGAATGTGTGAGAGTTTGTGAGAGTGTGTGAGAATTTGTGAGAGTGACTGAGAGTGTGTGGGAGTGACTGAGAGTGGGTGAGTGTGTGTGAGATTGTATGACAGTGTGTGTTAGAGTGTGTGAGTGTGTGTCGGAATGATTGAGAGTATGTGAGTATCTGAGAGTGGTGAGAGTGACAGAGAGTGACTGAGAGTGTGTGAGAGTTTATGAGAGTGTGTGAGCGTGTTTGGGAGTGTGTGAGAGTGTGTGAGACTTACTGAGAGTGTGTAAGAGTGATTGATTGTGACTGAGAGTGTGTCAGAGTGACTGAGATTGACTGAGAGTGATTGAGCGTGTTTGAGAGTTTGTGAGAGTTTGTGAGAGTGTGTGAGTGTGACTGAGAGTGACTGAGAATGACTGAGAGTGTGTGAGAAGATGTGAGAGTGTGTGAGAGTGACTGATAGTGACAGTGAGTGTGTGAACGTGTATGACAGTGTGTGTGAGAGTGTGTGAGAGTGTGTCGGAGTGTTTGAGAGTGTGTGAGAGTGTCTGGGAGAGTCTGAGATTGACAGAGACCATGCGCGAGTGTGTGAGAGTGTCTGAGAGTGGCTGAGAGTGTGTGAGAGTGACTGAGAGTGACTGAGAGTGTGTGAGAATGTTTGAGAGTGACTGAGAGAGTGTGAGAGTGTGTGAGAGTGACTGAGAGTGACTGAGAGTGACTGAGAGTGTGTGAGAGTGACTGAGAGTGACTGAGAGTGTGTGAGAATGTTTGAGAGTGACTGAGAGAGTGTGAGAGTGACTGAGAGTGACTAAGAGTGTTTAAGAGTGACTGAGATAGTGTGAGAGTGACAGAGAGTGACAGACAGTGTGTGAGAGTGTGTGAGAGGGTCTGAGAGTGTGTGAGAGTGTCTGGGAGTGGCTGAAAGTGACAGAGAGTGACTGAGAGTATGTGAGAGTGACTGAGAGTGACTGAGAGTGTGTGAGAGTGTTTGAGAGTGACTGAGAGAGTGTGAGAGTGACTGAGAGTGACTAAGAGTGTTTAAGAGTGACTGAGAGAGTGTGAGAGTGACAGAGAGTGACAGACAGTGACTGAGAGTGTGTGAGAGTGTGTTAGAGAGACTGAAAGTCTGTGCAAGTGTGTGAGAGTCTATGAGAGTGACTGAGATTGTGAGAGATTGTGTGGGAGAGTGTTCGTGTGACTGAGAGTGACTGAAAGTTTGTGAGAGTGTGTGAGAGTGAATGAGAGTGACTGAGAGTTTCTGAGAGTGCGTAAGAGCGACTGATAGTGACTGAGAGTGACTGAAAGTGACTGAGAGTGTTTGAGAGTGACTGAGAGTGAGTGAGATTGTGTGAGAGTGACTGAGAGTGTGTGAGATTGACTGAGAGTAACTGTGAGTGACTGAGAGTGACTGAGAGTGTGTGAGAATGTGTGAGAGCGACTGAGAGTGACTGAGAGTGAATGAGAGTGTGTGCGAGTGTGTGAGACTGTGTGAGAGTGACAGAGAATGGCTGAGAGTGTGTGAGAGGATGTGAGAGGAAGTGAGCGTGTGTGAGAGCGACTGAGGTTGACTAAGAGTGTGTGAGAGTGTATGCCAGTGTGTGTGAGAGAGTGTGAGAGTGACTGAGAATGTGTGAGAGTGACAGAGAGTATGTGAGAGCGACAGAGTGTTTGTAAATGTGGCTGAGAGAGACTGAGAGTGTGTGAGAGTGACTGAGAGTGTGTGAGAGTGACTGGGAGTCTGTGAGAGTGTATGAGAATGTGTGAGAATTTGTGAGAGTGTGTGAGAATGTGTGAGAGTGACTGAGAGTGTGTGGGAGTGACTGAGAGTGTGTGAGAGCGTGTGAGAGTTACAGAGAGCGTGTGAGAGAGTGTGAGAGTGAATGAGAGTGACTGAGAGTGACTGAGAGTGTGTGATAGCGTGTGCGTGTGAATGAGACTGACTGAGAGTAACTGAGTGTGTGTGAGAGTGTATGAGAGTGTGTGAGAGTGACTGGGAGTGTGTGAGAGTGTATGAGAATGTGTGAGAATTTGTGAGAGTGTGTGAGAATGTGTGAGAGTGACTGAGAGTGTGTGGGAGCGACTGAGAGTGTGTGAGAGCGTGTGAGAGTTTCAGAGTGCGTGTGAGAGAGTGTGAGAGTGAATGAGAGTGAATGAGAGTGACTGAGAGTGACTGAGAGTGTGTGATAGCTTGTGCGTGTGAGTGAGACTGACTGAGAGTGACTGAGTGTGTGTGAGAGTGTGTGAGAGTGTTTGGGAGTGTGCGAAAGTGTGTGAAACTGACTGAGAATGTGTGAGACTGCGTCAGAGTGACTGAGATTGACTGAGTGTGTGAGAGTGACAGAGTGTGTGAGAACGAGTGAGAGTGTGTGAGAGTGACACTTCGAGTGTGAGAGTGACTGAGAGTGTGTGCGGGTGTGTGAGAGTGTGTGAGAATGTGTGAGAGTGATAGAGAGTGTGTGGGATTGAATGAGAGTGTGTGAGTATGTGTGAGAGTGTGTGAGAGTTTCTGAGATTGACAAAGAGTGTGACTGAGAGTGCGCCAGAGTGACTGAGAGTGTGTGAGAGTGACTGAGAGTGACTGAGAGTGACTGAGAGTGTGTGAGAGTGACTGAGAGTGTCTGAGAGAGACTCAGAGTGACTGAGAGTGACTGGAAGTGAATGAGAGTGAGTGCAATGACTGAGAGTGACTGAGAGCGTGTGAGAGTGACTGAGAGCGTGTGAGAGTGTGTGAGAGAGAATGAGAGTGACTGCGAGTGTGTGAGAGTGACTGAGAGTGTGTGACAGTGACTGAGAGTGTCTGAGAGAGACTCAGAGTGACTGAGAGTGACTGGAAGTGAATGAGAGTGTGTGCAATGACTGAGAGTGACTGAGAGCGTCTGAGAGTGACTGAGAGCGTGTGAGAGTGACTGAGAGTATGTGAGACTGTATAAGAGTGACTGAGAGTGTGTGAGAATGACAGAGAGTGTGTGAGAGTGTGTAAGAGTGTGTGAGAGTGTGTGAGAGTGGCTGAGATTGACTGAGAGTGACAGAAAGTGTGTGAGAGTGTGTGAGAGTGACAGAGTGTGTGAGAACGTGTGAGAGTGTGTGAGAGTGACTCAGAGAGTGTGAGAGTGACTGAGAGTGTGTGTGAGTGTGTGAGAGTGTGTGAGAATGTGTGAGAGTGATGGAGAGTGTGTGGGATTGAATGAGAGTGTGTCATTATGTGTGAAAGTGGGTGAAAGTGACTGAGGGCGTGTGAGAGTGTATGAGAGTGACTGAGAGTGTGTGAGAGTGACTGAGAGTGAGAGAGAGTGTGTGAGTGTGTGTAAGAGTGACTGAGAGTGTTTGAGAGTGTTTGAGATTGACTGAGAGTGACTGAGAGTGTGTGAGAGTGTGTGAGAGTGTGTGAGAGTGACTGAGAGTGACTGAGATTGTGTGAGAGTGTGTGAGAGTGTGTGAGAGTGTGTGAGAGTGACTGAGAGTGTGTGTGTATGTGTGAGAGTGTGTGAGAATGTGTGAGCATCTTTGGGAGTGTGTGAGAGTATGTGAGACTGACTGAGATTGTCTGAGAGTGTGTGAGAGTGTTTGAGAATGTGTGAGAGTTTGAGAGTGTGTGAGAATTTGTGAGAGTGACTGAGAGTGTGTGGGTGTGACTGAGAGTGGGTGAGTGTGTGTGAGATTGTATGACAGTGTGTGTTAGAGTGTGTGAGAGTGTGTCGGAATGATTGAGAGTGTGTGAGTATCTGAGAGTGGTGAGAGTGACAGAGAGCGTGTGAGAGTGTCTGAGAGTGAATGACAGTGACTGAGAGTATGTGCTTATGTGTGAGAGTGACTGAGAGTGACTGAGAGTGCGTGAGAGTGTGTGAGAGTGTGTGAGCGTGTTTGGGAGTGTGTGAGAGTATGTGAGACTTACTGAGAGTGTGTAAGAGTGATTGATTGTGACTGAGAGTGTGTCAGAGTGACTGAGATTGACTGAGAGTGACTTAGCGTGTTTGAGAGTTTGTGAGAGCGACTGAGAGTGTGCGAGTGTGACTGAGAGTGACTGAGAATGACTGAGAGTGTGTGAGAGGATGTGAGAGTGTGTGAGAGTGACTGATAGTGACTGCGAGTGTGTGAAAGTGTATGACAGTGTGTGAGAGTGACTGAGAGTGTGTGTGAGTGACTGAGAATGTGTGAGAGTGACAGAGAGTTGTGAGAGTGACAGAGAGTTTGTTAATGTGGCTGACAGTGACTGAGAGTGTGTGAGAGTGTGTGAGAGTGACTGAAAGTCTGTGCAAGTGTGTGAGAGTCTGTGAGAGTGACTGAGATTGTGAGAGATTGTGTGAGAGTGTGTGAGAGTGACTGAGAATGACTGATAGTGTGTGATAGAGTGACTGATAGTGACTGAGAGTGTGCTAGTGTGACTGAGAGTGACTGAAAGTTTGTGAGAGTGTGTGAGAGTGAATGAGAGTGACTGACAGTTTCTGAGAGTGCGTAAGAGTGACTGACAGTGACTGAGAGTGACTGACAGTGACTGAGAGTGTTTGAGAGTGACTGAGAGTGTGTGAGAGTGTGTCGGAATGATTGAGAGTGTGTGAGCATCTGAGAGTGGTGAGAGTGACAGAGAGTGTGTGAGAGTGTGTGAGAGTGAATGACAGTGACTGAGAGTATGTGCTTATGTGTGAGAGTGACTGAGAGTGTGTGAGAATTTATGAGAGTGTGTGAGTGTGTTTGGGAGTGTGTGAGAGTTTGTGAGAGTGACTGAGAGTGTGTGAGAAGATGTGAGAGAGTGTGAGAGTGACTGATAGTGACAGCGAGTGTGTGAAAGTGTATGACAGTGTGTGTGAGAGTGTGTGAGAATGTGTCGGAGTGTTTGAGAGTGTGTGAGAGTGCCTGGGAGTGTCTGAGAGTGACAGAGACCATGTGAGAGTGTGTGAGAGTGTCTGAGAGTGGCTGAGAGTGTGTGAGAGTGACTGAGAGTGTGTGAGAGTGTGTGAGAGTGACTGAGAGTGTGTGAGCGTGACTGAGATTGCGTGAGAGTGACTGAGAGTGTGTGAGAGTGACCGAGATTGTGTGAGTGTGTATGAGAGTGTATGGCAGTGTGTGTGACAGAGTGTGAGAGTGTGTCGGAGTGTTTGAGAGTGTGTGAGAGTGTCTGGGAGTGGCTGAGAGTGACAGAGAGCATGTGAGAGTGTGTGAGAGTGACTGAGAGTGACTGAAAGTGACTGAGAGAGTGTGAGAGTTTTTGAGAGTGACTGAGAGAGTGTGAGAGTGACTGAGAGTGACTAAGGGTGTGTGAGAGTGACTGAGAGTGACTGAGAGTGTGTGAGAGTGTTTGAGAGTGACTGAGAGTGTGTGAGAGTGACTGAGAGTGACTAAGAGTGTTTAGGAGTGACTGAGAGAGTGTGAGAGTGACAGAGAGTGACAGACAGTGACTGAGAGTGTGTGAGAGAGACTGAGATTGTGAGAGATTGTGTGAGAGTGTGTGAGAGTGACTGAGAATGACTGATAGTGTGTGATAGAGTGACTGATAGTGACTGAGAGTGTGTTAGTGTGACTGAGAGTGACTGAAAGTTTGTGAGAGTGTGTGAGAGTGAATGAGAGTGACTGAGAGTTTCTGAGAGTGCGTAAGAGTGACTGACAGTGACAGAGATTGACTGACAGTGACTGAGAGTGTTTGAGAGTGACTGAGAGTGAGTGAAAGTGGGTGAGAGTGAGTGAATGCGCCTGAGACTGCGTGTGAGTGACTGAGTGTGAGTGAGATTGTGTGAGAGTGACTGAGAGTGTGTGAGATTGACTGAGAGTAACTGTGAGTGACTGAGAGTGACTGAGAGTGTGTGAGAATGCGTGAGAGTGACTGAGAGTGACTGAGAGTGTGTGCGAGTGCGTGAGACTGTGTGAGAGTGACAGAGAATGGCTGAGAGTGTGTGAGAGGATGTGAGCATGTGTGAGAGCGACTGAGGTTGCCTAAGAGTGTGTGAGAGTGTATGCCAGTGTGTGTGAGAGAGTGTGAGAGTGACTGAGAATGTGTGAGAGTGACAGAGAGTATGTGAGAGCGACAGAGTGTTTGTAAATGTGGCTGAGAGAGACTGAGAGTGTGTGAGAGTGACTGAGAGTGTGTGAGAGTGACTGGGAGTGTGTGAGAGTGTATGAGAATGTGTGAGAATTTGTGAGAGTGTGTGAGAATGTGTGAGAGTGACTGAGAGTGTGGAGTGACTGAGAGTGTGTGAGAGCGTGTGAGAGTTACAGAGAGCGTGTGAGAGAGTGTGAGAGTGAATGAGAGTGAATGAGAGTGACTGAGAGTGACTGAGAGTGTGTGATAACGTGTGCGTGTGAATGAGACTGACTGAGAGTGACTGAATGTGTGTGAGAGTGTATGAGAGTGTGTGAGAGTGTTTGGGAGTGTGCGAAAGTGTGTGAAACTGACTGAGAATGTGTGAGACTGCGTCAGAGTGAATGAGATTGACTTAGTATGTGTGAGAGTGTGTGAGAGTGACAGAGTGTGTGAGAACGCGTGAGAGTGTGTGAGAGTGACACTTCGAGTGTGAGAGTGACTGAGAGTGACAAAGAGTGTGTGAGAGTTTGTAAGAGTGACTGAGAGTGTGTGAGAGTGACTGAGAGTGACTGAGAGTGTGTGAGAGTGTGTGAGAGTTTCTGAGATTGACAAAGAGTGTGACTGAGAGTGCGTCAGAGTGACTGAGAGTGTGTGAGAGTGACTGAGAGTGACTGAGAGTGACTGAAAGTGTGTGAGAGTGTGTGAGAGTTTCTGAGAGTGGCTGAGAGTGACTGCAAGCTTGTGAGTGTGTGTGAGAGTGAATGAGAGTGACTGAGAGCGACTGAGAGTGAGTCAGAGTGACTGAGAGTGACTGGAAGTGACTGCGAGTGTGTGCTAGTGACTGATAGTGACAGAAGGTGTTTTAGAGTGTGTGAGAGTGACTGAGAGTGACTGAGAGTGACTGAGAGTGACTGTGAGAGTGTGTGAGAGTGACTGAGAGTATGTGAGAGCGTGACCTAGCGTGTCCGTGTGTGTGAGAGTGACTGAGAGTGACTGACAGTGTGTGAGAGTGTGTGAGAGTGTGTGAGATTGTGTGAGATTGACTGAGAGTGTGTGAGTATGTGTGAGAGTGTGTGAGAATGTGTGAGCATCTTTGGCAGTGTGTGAGAGTATGTGAGACTGACTGAGAGTGTGTGGGAGTGACTGAGAGTGGGTGAGTGTGTGTGAGATTGTATGACAGTGTGTGTGAGAGTGTGTCGGAATGATTGAGAGTGTGTGAGCATCTGAGAGTGGTGAGAGTGACAGAGAGTGTGTGAGAGTGTGTGAGAGTGAATGACAGTGACTGAGAGTATGTGCTTATGTGTGAGAGTGACTGAGAGTGTGTGAGAGTTTATGAGAGTGTGTGAGTGTGTTTGGGAGTGTGTGAGAGTATGTGAGACTTACTGAGAGTGTGTAAGAGTGATTGATTGTGACTGAGAGTGTGTCAGAGTGACTGAGATTGACTGAGAGAGACTGAGCGTGTTTGAGAGTTTGTGAGAGTGACTGAGAGTGTGTGAGTGTGACTGAGAGTGACTGAGAATGACTGAGAGTGTGTGAGAAGATGTGAGAGTGTGTGAGAGTGACTGATAGTGACAGCGAGTGTGTGAAAGTGTATGACAGTGTGTGTGAGAGTGTGTGAGAGTGTGTCGGAGTGTTTGAGAGTGTGTGAGAGTGCCTGGGAGTGTCTGAGAGTGACAGAGACCATGTGAGAGTGTGTGAGAGTGTCTGACAGTGGCTGAGAGTGTGTGAGAGTGACTGAGAGTGTGTGAGAGTGTGTGAGAGTGACTGAGAGTGTGTGAGCGTGACTGAGATTGCGTGAGAGTGACTGAGAGTGTGTGAGAGTGACCGAGATTGCGTGAGTGTGTATGAGAGTGTATGGCAGTGTGTGTGACAGAGTGTGAGAGTGTGTCGGAGTGTTTGAGAGTGTGTGAGAGTGTCTGGGCGTGGCTGAGAGTGACAGAGAGCATGTGAGAGTGTGTGAGAGTGACTGAGAGTGACTGAAAGTGACTGAGAGAGTGTGAGAGTGTTTGAGAGTGACTGAGAGAGTGTGAGAGTGACTGAGAGTGACTAAGGGTGTGTGAGAGTGACTGAGAGTGACTGAGAGTGTGTGAGAGTGTTTGAGAGTGACTGAGAGAGTGTGAGAGTGACTGAGAGTGACTAAGAGTGTTTAGGAGTGACTGAGAGAGTGTGAGAGTGACAGAGAGTGACAGACAGTGACTGAGAGTGTGTGAGAGTGTGTGAGAGAGACTGAGATTGTGAGAGATTGTGTGAGAGTGTGTGAGAGTGACTGAGAATGACTGATCGTGTGTGATAGAGTGACTGATAGTGACTGAGAGTGTGTTAGTGTGACTGAGAGTGACTGAAAGTTTGTGAGAGTGAATGAGAGTGACTGAGAGTTTCTGAGAGTGCGTAAGAGTGACTGACAGTGACAGAGATTGACTGACAGTGACTGAGAGTGTTTGAGAGTGACTGAGAGTGAGTGAGAGTGGGTGAGAGTGAGTGAATGCGCCTGAGACTGCGTGTGAGTGACTGAGTGTGAGTGAGATTGTGTGAGAGTGACTGAGAGTGTGTGAGATTGACTGAGAGTAACTGTGAGTGACTGAGAGTGACTGAGAGTGTGTGAGAATGCGTGAGAGTGACTGAGAGTGACTGAGAGTGTGTGCGAGTGCGTGAGACTGTGTGAGAGTGACAGAGAATGGCTGAGAGTGTGTGAGAGGATGTGAGTGTGTGTGAGAGCGACTGAGGTTGACTAAGAGTGTGTGAGAGTGTATGCCAGTGTGTGTGAGACAGTGTGAGAGTGACTGAGAATGTGTGAGAGTGACAGAGAGTATGTGAGAGTGACAGAGTGTTTGTAAATGTGGCTGAGAGAGACTGAGAGTGTGTGAGAGTGACTGAGAGTGTGTGAGAGTGACTGGGAGTGTGTGAGAGTGTATGAGAATGTGTGAGAATTTGTGAGAGTGTGTGAGAGTGACTGAGAGTGTGGGAGTGATTGAGAGTGTGTGAGAGCGTGTGAGAGTTACAGAGAGCGTGTGAGAGAGTGTGAGAGTGAATGAGAGTGAATGAGAGTGACTGAGAGTGACTGAGAGTGTGTGATAGCGTGTGCATGTGAATGAGACTGACTGAGAGTGACTGAATGTGTGTGAGAGTGTATGAGAGTGTGTAAGAGTGTTTGGGAGTGTGCAAAAGTGTGTGAAACTGACTGAGAATGTGTGAGACTGCGTCAGAGTGACTGAGATTGACTGAGTATGTGTGAGAGTGTGTGAGAGTGACAGAGTGTGTGAGAACGAGTGAGAGTGTGTGAGAGTGACACTTCGAGTGTGAGAGTGACAAAGAGTGTGTGAGAGTGTGTAAGAGTGACTGAGAGTGTGTGAGAGTGACTGAGAGTGACTGAGAGTGTGTGAGAGTGTGTGAGAGTTTCTGAGATTGACAAAGAGTGTGACTGAGAGTGCGTCAGAGTGACTGAGAGTATGTGAGAGTGACTGACAGTGACTGAGAGTGACTGCAAGCTTATGAGTGTGTGTGAGAGTGAATGAGAGTGACTGAGAGCGACTGAGAGTGAGTCAGAGTGACTGAGAGTGACTGGAAGTGACTGAGAGTGTGTGCTAGTGACTGAGAGTGACAGAGAGTGTTTTACAGTGTGTGAGAGTGACTGAGAGCGACTGAGAGTGACTGTCAGAGTGTGTGAGAGTGACTGAGAGTGACTGAGAGTATGTGAGAGTGACAGAGAGTTTGTAAATGTGGCTGAGAGTGACTGAGAGTGTGTGAGAGTGACTGAGAGTGTGTGAGAGTGTGTGAGAGTGACTGAGAGTGTGTGAGAGTGTATGAGAATGTGTGAGAATTTGTGAGAGTGTGTGAGAATGTGTGAGAGTGACTGAGAGTGTGTGGGAGAGACTGAGAGTGTGTGAGAGTGTGTGAGAGTTACAAAGAGCGTGTGAGAGAGTGTGAGAGTGAATGAGAGTGTATGAGAGTGACTGAGAGTGACTGAGATTGACTGAGTGTGTGTGAGAGTGTGTGAGAGTGACAGAGTGTGTGAGAACGTGTGAGAGTGATGGAGAGTGTGTGAGAGTGGCTGAGAGTGACTGAGGGCATGTGAGAGTGTCTGAGACTGACTGAGAGTGACAGAGAGTGTGTGAGAGTGACTGAGAGTGGCAAAGAGTGTGTGAGAGTGTGTAAGAGTGACTGAGAGTGTGTGAGAGTGACTGAGAGTGACTGAGAGTGTCTGAGAGTGTCTGAGAGTGTGTGAGAGTTTCTGGGAGTGACAAAGAGTGTGACTGAGAGTGCGTCAGAGTGACTGAGAGTGTGTGAGAGTGACTGAGAGTGACTGGGAGTGACTGAGAGTGTGTGAGAGTGTGTGAGAGTTTCTGAGAGTGGATGAGAGTGACTGCAAGCTTGTGAGTGTGTGTGAGAGTGAATGAGAGTGACTGAGAGCGACTGAGAGAGAGTCAGAGTAACTGAGAGTGACTGGAAGTGACTGAGAGTGTGTGCTAGTGACTGAGAGTGACAGAGAGTGTTTTACAGTGTGTGAGAGTGACTGAGAGTGACTGAGAGTGACTGTGAGAGTGTGTGAGAGTGACTGAGAGTATGTGAGAGTGTGTCCGAGCTTGTCCGTGTGTGTGAGAGTGACTGAGAGTGACTGAGAGTGCGTGAGAGTGTGTGAGAGTGTTTGAGCGTGTTTGGGAGTGTGTGAGAGTATGTGAGACTTACTGAGAGTGTGTAAGAGTGATTGATTGTGACTGAGAGTGTGTCAGAGTGACTGAGATTGACTGAGAGTGACTGAGCGTGTTTGAGAGTTTGTGAGAGCGACTGAGAGTGTGCGAGTGTGACTGAGAGTGACTGAGAATGAGTGAGAGTGTGTGAGAGGATGTGAGAGTGTGTGAGAGTGACTGATAGTGACTGCGAGTGTGTGAAAGTGTATGACAGTGTGTGAGAGTGACTGAGAGTGTGTGTGAGTGACTGAGAATGTGTGAGAGTGACAGAGAGTTGTGAGAGTGACAGAGAGTTTGTTAATGTGGCTGACAGTGACTGAGAGTGTGTGAGAGTGTGTGAGAGTGACTGAAAGTCTGTGCAAGTGTGTGAGAGTCTGTGAGAGTGACTGAGATTGTGAGAGATTGTGTGAGAGTGTGTGAGAGTGACTGAGAATGACTGATAGTGTGTGATAGAGTGACTGATAGTGACTGAGAGTGTGCTAGTGTGACTAAGAGAGACTGAAAGTTTGTGAGAGTGTGTGAGAGTGAATGAGAGTGACTGAGAGTTTCTGAGAGTGCGTAAGAGTGAATGACAGTGACTGAGAGTGACTGACAGTCACTGAGAGTGTTTGAGAGTGACTGAGAGTGAGTGAGAGTGGGTGAGAGTGAGTGAATGCGACTGAGAGTGCGTGTGAGTGACTGAGTGTGAGTGAGATTGTGTGAGAGTGACTGAGAATGTGTGAGATTGACTGAGAGTAACTGTGAGTGACTGAGAGTGACTGAGAGTGTGTGAGAATGTGTGAGAGTGACTGAGAGTGACTGAGAGTGTGTGCGAGTGCGTGTGACTGTGTGAGAGTGACAGAGAATGGCTGAGAGTGTGTGAGAGGATGTGAGCGTGTGTGAGAGCGACTTAGGTTGACTAAGAGTGTGTGAGAGTGTATGCCAGTGTGTGTGAGAGTGTGTGAGAGTGACTGAGAATGTGTGAGAGTGACAGAGAATATGTGAGAGCAACAGAGTGTTTGTAAATGTGGCTGAGAGAGACTGAGAGTGTGTGAGAGTGACTGAGAGTGCGTGAGAGTGTGTGAGAGTGACTGAGAGTGACTGAGAGTGACTGTGAGTGACTGAGAGTGACTGTGAGAGTGTGTGAGAGTGACTGAGAGTTTGTGAGAGTGTGACCGAGCGTGTCCGTGTGTGTGAGAGTGACTGAGAGTGACTGAGAGTGTGTGAGAGTGTGTGAGAGTGTGTGAGAGTGTGTGTGAGTGACTGAGAGTGTGTGAGTATGTGTGAGAGTGTGTGAGAATGTACGAGCATCTTTGGGAGTGTGTGAGAGTATGTGAGACTGACTGAGAGTGTGTGAGAGTGACTGAGAGTGACTGAGAGTGTGTGAGAATGTGTGAGAGTGACTGAGAGTGACTGAGAGTGTTTGCGAGTGCGTGTGACTGTGTGAGAGTGACAGAGAATGGCTGAGAGTGTGTGAGAGGGTGTGAGCGTGTGTGAGAGCGACTGAGGTTGACTAAGAGTGTGTGAGAGTGTATGCCAGTGTGTGTGAGAGTGTGTGAGAGTGACTGAGAATGTGTGAGAGTGACAGAGAATATGTGAGAGCAACAGAGTGTTTGTAAATGTGACTGAGAGAGACTGAGAGTGTGTGAGAGTGACTGAGAGTGCGTGAGAGTGTGTGAGAGTGACTGAGAGTGACTGAGAGTGACTGTGAGTGACTGAGAGTGACTGTGAGAGTGTGTGAGAGTGACTGAGAGTTTGTGAGAGTGTGACCGAGCGTGTCCGTGTGTGTGAGAGTGACTGAGAGTGACTGAGAGTGTGTGAGAGTGTGTGAGAGTGTGTGAGAGTGTGTGAGAGTGTGTGTGAGTGACTGAGAGTGTGTGAGTATGTGTGAGAGTGTGTGAGAATGTACGAGCATCTTTGGGAGTGTGTGAGAGTATGTGAGACTGACTGAGAGTGTGTGAGAGTGACTGAGAGTGGGTGAGTGTGTGTGAGATTGTATGACAGTGTGTGTTAGAGTGTGTGAGAGTGTGTCGGAATGATTGAGAGTGTGTGAGCATCTGAGAGTGGTGAGAGTGACAGAGAGTGTGTGAGAGTGTGTGAGAGTGAATGACAGTGACTGAGAGTATGTGCTTATGTGTGAGAGTGACTGAGAGTGTGTGAGAGTTTATGAGAGTGTGTGAGTGTGTTTGGGAGTGTGTGAGAGTATGTGAGACTTACTGAGAGTGTGTAAGAGTGATTGATTGTGACTGAGAGTGTGTCAGAGTGACTGAGATTGACTGAGAGAGACTGAGCGTGTTTGAGAGTTTGTGAGAGTGACTGAGAGTGTGTGAGTGTGACTGAGAGTGACTGAGAATGACTGAGAGTGTGTGAGAGGATGTGAGAGTGTGTGAGAGTGACTGATAGTGACTGCGAGTGTGTGAAAGTGTATGACAGTGTGTGAGAGTGACTGAGAGTGTGTGTGAGTGACTGAGAATGTGTGAGAGTGACAGAGAGTTGTAAGAGTGACAGAGAGTTTGTTAATGTGGCTGACAGTGACTGAGAGCGTGTGAGAGTGTGTGAGAGTGACTGAAAGTCTGTGCAAGTGTGTGAGAGTGACAGAGAATGGCTGAGAGTGTGTGAGAGGATGTGAGCGTGTGTGAGAGCGACTGAGGTTGACTAAGAGTGTGTGAGAGTGTATGCCAGTGTGTGTGAGAGTGTGTGAGAGTGACTGAGAATGTGTGAGAGTGACAGAGAATATGTGAGAGCAACAGAGTGTTTGTAAATGTGGCTGAGAGAGACTGAGAGTGTGTGAGAGTGACTGAGAGTGACTGAGAGTGACTGTGAGTGACTGAGAGTGACTGTGAGAGTGTGTGAGAGTGACTGAGAGTTTGTGAGAGTGTGACCGAGCGTGTCCGTGTGTGTGAGAGTGACTGAGAGTGACTGAGAGTGTGTAAGAGTGTGTGAGAGTGTGTGAGAGTGTGTGTGAGTGACTGAGAGTGTGTGAGTATGTGTGAGAGTGTGTGAGAATGTACGAGCATCTTTGGGAGTGTGTGAGAGTATGTGAGACTGACTGAGAGTGTGTGAGAGTGACTGAGAGTGACTGAGAGTGTGTGAGAATGTGTGAGAGTGACTGAGAGTGACTGAGAGTGTTTGCGAGTGCGTGTGACTGTGTGAGAGTGACAGAGAATGGCTGAGAGTGTGTGAGAGGATGTGAGCGTGTGTGAGAGCGACTGAGGTTGACTAAGAGTGTGTGAGAGTGTATGCCAGTGTGTGTGAGAGTGTGTGAGAGTGACTGAGAATGTGTGAGAGTGACAGAGAATATGTGAGAGCAACAGAGTGTTTGTAAATGTGGCTGAGAGAGACTGAGAGTGTGTGAGAGTGACTGAGAGTGCGTGAGAGTGACTGAGAGTGACTGTGAGTGACTGAGAGTGACTGTGAGAGTGTGTGAGAGTGACTGAGAGTTTGTGAGAGTGTGACCGAGCGTGTCCGTGTGTGGGAGAGACTGAGAGTGTGTGAGAGTGTGTGAGAGTTACAAAGAGCGTGTGAGAGAGTGTGAGAGTGAATGAGAGTGTATGAGAGTGACTGAGAGTGACTGAGATTGACTGAGTGTGTGTGAGAGTGTGTGAGAGTGACAGAGTGTGTGAGAACGTGTGAGAGTGATGGAGAGAGTGTGAGAGTGGCTGAGAGTGACTGAGGGCATGTGAGAGTGTGTGAGACTGACTGAGAGTGACAGAGAGTGTGTGAGAGTGACTGAGAGTGGCAAAGAGTGTGTGAGAGTGTGTAAGAGTGACTGAGAGTGTGTGAGAGTGACTGAGAGTGACTGAGAGTGTCTGAGAGTGTCTGAGAGTGTGTGAGAGTTTCTGGGAGTGACAAAGAGTGTGACTGAGAGTGCATCAGAGTGACTGAGAGTGTGTGAGAGTGACTGAGAGTGACTGGGAGTGACTGAGAGTGTGTGAGAGTGTATGAGAGTTTCTGAGAGTGGATGAGAGTGACTGCAAGCTTGTGAGTGTGTGTGAGAGTGAATGAGAGTGACTGAGAGCGACTGAGAGTGAGTCAGAGTAACTGAGAGTGACTGGAAGTGACTGAGAGTGTGTGCTAGTGACTGAGAGTGACAGAGAGTGTTTTACAGTGTGTGAGAGTGACTGAGAGTGCGTGAGAGTGTGTGAGAGTGTGTGAGAGAGTTTGAGAGTCTGTGAGAGTGACTGAGTGTGACTGAAGGGGTGTGAGAGTGACTGAAAGTGACTGAGAATGTGTGAGAGTGACTGAGAGTATGTGAGAGTGACAGAGTGTTTGTAAATGTGGCTGAGAGTGTGTGAGAGTGACTGAGAGTGTGTGAGAGTGTGTGAGAGTGTATGAGAATGTGTGAGAATTTGTGAGAGTGTGTGAGAATGTGTGAGAGTGACTGAGAGTGTGTGTGAGTGACTGAGAGTGTGTGACAGCGTGTGAGAGTTACAGAGAGCGTGTGAGAGAGTGTGAGAGTGAATGAGAGTGTGTGATAGTGTGTGCGTGTGCATGAGACTGACTGAGAGTGACTGAGTGTGTGTGAGAGTGTATGAGTGTGTGTGAGAGTGTTTGTGAGTGTGTGAAAGTGTGTGAAAATGACTGAGAATGTGTGGGACTATGTCAGAGTGACTGAGATGGACTGAGTGTGTGTGAGTGTGACAGTTAGTGACTGTTAGTGACTGAGAGTGACTGAGAGTGTGTGAGAGTGACTGAGAGTGACTGGGAGTGACTGAGAGTGTGTGAGAGTGTGTGAGAGTTTCTGAGAGTGGATGAGAGTGACTGCAAGCTTGTGAGTGTGTGTGAGAGTGAATGAGAGTGACTGAGAGCGACTGAGAGTGAGTCAGAGTAACTGAGAGTGACTGGAAGTGACTGAGAGTGTGTGCTAGTGACTGAGAGTGACAGAGAGTGTTTTACAGTGTGTGAGAGTGACTGAGAGTGACTGAGAGTGACTGAGAGTGACTGTGAGAGTGTGTGAGAGTGACTGAGAGTATGTGAGAGTGTGTCCGAGCTTGTCCGTGTGTGTGAGAGTGACTGAGAGTGACTGAGAGTGCGTGAGAGTGTGTGAGAGTGTGTGAGAGAGTTTGAGAGTCTGTGAGAGTGACTGAGAGTGACTGAAAGGGTGTGAGAGTGACTGAAAGTGACTGAGAATGTGTGAGAGTGACTGAGAGTATGTGAGAGTGACAGAGTGTTTGTAAATGTGGCTGAGAGTGTGTGAGAGTGACTGAGAGTGTGTGAGAGTGTGTGAGAGTGTATGAGAATGTGTGAGAATTTGTGAGAGTGTGTGAGAATGTGTGAGAATGACTGAGAGTGTGTGTGAGTGACTGAGAGTGTGTGACAGCATGTGAGAGTTACAGAGAGCGTGTGAGAGAGTGTGAGAGTGACTGAGTGTGTGTGAGAGTGTATGAGTGTGTGTGAGAGTGTTTGTGAGTGTGTGAAAGTGTGTGAAAATGACTGAGAATGTGTGGGACTATGTCAGAGTGACTGAGATGGACTGAGTGTGTGTGAGTGTGACAGTTAGTGACTGTTAGTGACTGAGAGAGACTGAAAGTGTGTGAGAGTGTGTGAGTGACAGAGTGTGTGAGAACGTGTGAGAGTGTGTGAGAGTGACTCAGAGAGTGTGAGAGTGACTGAGAGTGTGTGCGAGTGTGTGAGAGTGGCTGAGAGTGACTGAGGGCATGTGAGAGTGTGTGAGAGTGACTGAGAGTGACTGAGAGTGTGTGAGAGTGACTGAGAGTGACTCAGAGTGTGTGAGAGTGTGTAAGAGTGACTGAGAGAGTGTGAGAGTGACAGAGAGTGACAGAGAGTGTGTGAGAGTGTGTGAGAGTGTGTGAGAGTGTGTGAGAGTGACAGAATGTGTGAGTACGTGTGAGAGTGTGTGAGAGCGACTCAGAGAGTGTGAGAGAGACTGAGATTGTGAGCGAGTATGTGAGAGTGTGTGAGAATGTGTGAGAGTGATAGAGAGTGTGTGGGATTGAATGAGAGTGTGTGAGTATGTGTGAGAGTGACTGAGAGTGGGTGAGAGTGTCTGAGAGTGTCTGAGAGTGACTGAGGGCGTGTGAGAGTGTGTGAGAGTGACTGAGAGTGACTGAGAGTGTGTGAGAGTGATTGAGAGTGACTGAGAGTGTGTGAGAGTGTGTAAGAGTGACTGAGAGTGTGTGAGAGTGACTGAGAGTGACTGAGAGTGAGTGAGTGCGTGTGAGAGTGTCTGAGAGTGACTGAGAGTGACTGCAAGCTTGTGAGTGTGTCTGAGAGTGAATGAGAGTGACTGAGAGCGACTGAGAGTGAGTCAGAGTAACTGAGAGTGACTGGAAGTGACTGAGAGTGTGTGCTAGTGTGTGAGAGTGACTGAGAGTGACTGTGAGAGTGTGTGAGAGTGACTGAGAGTATGTGAGAGTGTGTCCGAGCTTGTCCGTGTGTGTGAGAGTGACTGAGAGTGACTGAGAGTGCGTGAGAGTGTGTGAGAGTGTGTGAGAGTGTGTGAGAGTGTTTGAGAGCCTTTGAGAGTGACTGAGAGTGACTGAAAGTGTGTGAGAGTGACTGAAAGTGACTGAGAATGTGTGAGAGTGACTGAGAGTATGTGAGAGTGACAGAGTGTTTGTAAATGTGGCTGAGAGTGTGTGAGAGTGACTGAGAGTGTGTGAGAGTGTGTGAGAGAGACTGAGAGTGTGTGAGAGTGCATGAGAATGTGTGAGAATTTGTGAGAGTGTGTGAGAATGTGTGAGAGTGACTGAGAGTGTGTGACAGCATGTGAGAGTTACAGAGAGTGTGTGAGAGTGATTGAGAGTGACTGAGAGTGTGTGAGAGTGTTTAAGAGTGACTGAGAGTGTGTGAGAGTGACTGAGAGTGACTGAGAGTGAGTGAGTGCGTGTGAGAGTGGCTGAGAGTGACTGCAAGCTTGTGAGTGTGTGTGAGAGTGAATGAGAGTGACTGAGAGTGAGTCAGAGCGACTGAGAGCGACTGGAAGTGACTGAGAGTGCGTGCTAGTGACTGAGAGTGACAGATAGTGTTTTAGAGTGTGTGAGAGTGACAGAGAGTGACTGAGAGTGACTGTGAGTGTGTGTGAGAGAGACTGAGAGTATGTGAGAGTGTGTCCGAGCGTGTCCGTGTGTGTGAGAGTGACTGAGAGTGTGTGAGAGTGTGTGAGAGTCTGTGAGAGTGACTGAGAGTGACTGCGAGAGACTCAGAGAGACTGAGAGTGACTGAGAGTGTGTGAGGGTGTATGACAGTGTTCGTGGGCGTGTGTGAGAGTGGGTGAGGGTGTGTGAGAGTGTGTGAGAGTGACTGAGAATGTGCGAGAGTGACTGAGATTGTGTGAGAGTGTCTGAGAATGGCTGATAGTGACTGAGAGTGTGTGAGAGTGACTGATATTGACTGACAGTAACTGAGAGCGTGTAAGATAGACTGAGAGTGACTGAGAGTGACTGAGATTGACTGAGAGTGTTTGAGAATGTGTAAGAGTGTCTGAGAGAGATTCAGAGTCACTGAGAGTAACTGAGAGTGACTGAGAGAGTGTGCTAGTGACTGAAAGTGACAGAGAGTGACAGAGAGTGACTGAGAGCGTGTGAGAGTGACTGAGAGTGACTGAGAGCGACTGAGAGTGTGTGAGTGTGTGTCAGAGTGTGTGAGAGTGTGTGAGAGTGTGTGAGAGTGACTGATTGTGTGTGCGAGTGACTGAGAGTTTGTGCGAGTGTGTGAGAGTGTGTGAGAGTGACTGAGAGTGTGTGAGAGTGTGTGAGAGTGTGTGAGAGTGACTGAGAGTGTGTGCGAGTGACTGAGAGTTTGTGCGAGTGTGTGAGAGTGTGTGAGAGTGACTGAGAGTGTGTGAGAGTGTGTGAGAGTGTGTGAGAGTGTGTGAGAGTATGTGAGAATGCGTGAGAGAGATGGAGAGTGTGTGGGATTGACTGAGAGTCTGTGAGTATGTGTGAGAGTGTGTGAGAGTGTGTGAGAGTGTGTGAGAGTGTCTGATAGTGACTGAGGGCGTGTGAGAGAGTGTGAGAGTGACTGAGAGTGTCTGAGAGGGTCTGAGAGTGACTGAGAGTGACTGAGAGTGTGTGAGAGTGATTGAGAGTGTGTGAGAGTGACTGAGAGTGACTGTGAGTGACTGAGTGTGTGTAAGAGTGACTGAGAGAGTGTGGGAATGACAGAGAGTGTGTGAGAGTGTGTGAGAGTGTCTGAGAGTGTGTGAGAATTACTGAGAGCGTGTGAGAGTGTGTTAGAGAGAATGAGAGTGACTGAGAGTGTGTAAGAGTGACTGAGAGTGCGTGAGAGTGACTGAGAGTGACTGAGAGTTACTGACAGTGTGTGAGAGTGACTGAGAGTGTGTGAGAGTTACAGAGAGTTTATGAGAGTGTGTAAGAGTGTCTGAGAGAGATTCAGAATCACTGAGAGTAACTGAGAGTGACTGAGAGAGAGTGCTAGTGACAGAGCGACAGAGAGTGACAGAGAGCGACTGAGAGCGTGTGAGAGTGACTGAGAGTAACTGAGAGTGACTGAGAGTGACTGAGAGTGTGTGAGTGTGTGTCAGAGTGTGTCAGAGTGTGTGAGAGTGTGTGAGAGTGACTGATTGTGTGTGCGAGTGACTGAGAGTTTGTGCGAGTGTGTGAGAGTGACTGAGAGTTTGTGAGAGTGTGTGAGAGTGACTGAGAGAGTTTGAGAGTGCATGCCAGTGTGTGTGAGAAAGTGTGAGTGTATGTGGGTGTGTGTGAGAGTGTGTGAGAGTGACGGAGAATGTGTGAGTGACAGAGAGTTTGTGAGACTGACAGAGAGTGTGTGAGAATGTGTGAGAGAGCGTAAGAGGGACTGAGATTGTGTGTGAGTGCGCGAGAGTGTGTGAGAGTGATAGAGAGTGTGTGGGACTGAATGAGAGTGTGTGAGTCTGTGTGAGAGTGACTGAGGGTGGGTGAGAGTGTCTGAGAGTGACTGAGAGTGTGTGAGAGTGACTGAGACTGACAGAAAGTGTGTGAGAGTGTGTAAGAGTGACTGAGAGTGTGTGAGAGTGACTGAGAGTGTGCGAGAGTGTCGGAGAGTGTCTGACAGTGACTGAGAGTGTGTGAGAGTGACTGAGAGTGTGTGAGAGTGACTGAGAGTGACTGCGAGTGACTGAGAGTGTGCAAGAGTGACTGAGAGAGAGTGGGAGTGACAGGGAGTGGCTGAAGGTGTGTGAGAGTGTGTGAGAGAGTGTGAGAGTGACAGAGTTTGTGAGAACGTGTGAGAGTGTGTGAGAGTGACTCAGAATGTTTGAGAGTGACTGAGAGTGACTGAGAGTGACAGAGTGTGTGAGAGTGACTGAGAGTGTGTGAGAGTGACTGAGAGTGACTGAGAGTGTGTGAGAGTGACTGAGAGTGACAGAGAGTGTGTGAGAGTGTGTAAGAGTGACTGAGAGGGTGTGAGAGTGACTGAGAGTGTGCGAGAGTGTCGGAGAGTGTCTGACAGTGACTGAGAGTGTGTGAGAGTGACTGAGAGTGTGTGAGAGTGACTGAGAGTGACTGCGAGTGACTGAGAGTGTGCAAGAGTGACTGAGAGAGAGTGGGAGTGACAGGGAGTGGCTGAAGGTGTGTGAGAGTGTGTGAGAGTGTGTGAGGGTGACAGAGTTTGTGAGAACGTGTGAGAGTGTGTGAGAGTGACTCAGAATGTTTGAGAGTGACTGAGAGTGACTGAGGGCGTGTGAGAGTGTGTGAGAGTGACTGAGAGTGACTGAGAGTGTGAGAGTGACAGAGAGTGACAGAGAGTGTGTGAGTTTGACTGAGAGTGTGTGAGTGTGTGTGAGAGTGTGTGAGAATGTGTGAGAGTGTTAGAGAGTGTGTGGGATTGAAAGAGAGTGTGTGAGTATGTGTGAGAGTGACTGAGAGTGGGTGAGAGTATCTGAGAGTGGCTGAGAGTGACTGAGGGCGTGTGAGAGTGTGTGAGACTGACTGAGAGTGACTGAGAGTGTGTGAGAGTGACTGAGAGTGACAGAGTGTGTGTGAGAGTGTGTGAGAATGTGTGAGAGTGATAGAGAGTGTGTGGGATTGAATGAGAGTGTGTGAGTATGTGTGAGAGTGACTGAGAGTGGGTGAGGGTATCTGTGAGTGGCTAAGTGTGACTGAGGGCGTGTGAGAGTGTGTGAGAGTGACTGAGAGTGTGTGAGAGTGCATGAGAGTGTGTGAGAATGTGTGAGAGTGATAGAGAGTGTGCGGGATTGAATGAGAGTGTGTGAGTATGTGTGAGAGTGACTGAGGGTGGGTGAGTTTGTCTGAGAGTGGCTGAGAGTGACTGAGGGCGTGTGAGAGTGTGTGAGAGTGACTGAGAGTGACTGAGAGTGTGTGAGAGTGACAGAGAGTGACAGAGAGTGTGTGAGAGTGTGTGAGTGTGTGTGAGAGTGACTGAGAGTGTGTGAGAGTGACTGAGAGTGTGTGAGAGTGTCTGAGAGTGTCTGAGAGTGACTGAGGGTGTGTGAGAGTGACTGAGAGTGTGTGAGAGTGACTGAGAGTGACTGCGAGTGACTGAGATTGTGCAAGAGTGACTGAGAGATAGTGGGAGTGACAGAGAGTGGCTGAAAGTGTGTGAGAGTGTGTGAGAGTGACAGAGTTTGTGAGAACGTGTGAGAGTGTGTGAGAGTGACTCAGAAAGTTTGAGAGTGACTGAGAGTGACTGAGGGCGTGTGAGAGTGTGTGAGAGTGACTGAGAGTGACTGAGTGTGTGAGAGTGACTGAGTGTGTGAGAGTGACTGAGAGTGACAGAGAGTGTGTGAGAGTGTGTAAGAGTGGCTGAGAGAGTGTGAGAGTGACAGACAGTGACAGAGAGTGTGTGAGTTTGACTGAGAGTGTGTGAGAGTGTGTGAGATTATGTGAGAATGTGTGAGAGTGATAGAGAGTGTGTGGGATTGAATGAGAGTGTGTGAGTATGTGTGAGAGTGACTGAGAGTGGGTGAGAGTATCTGAGAGTGGCTGAGAGTGACTGAGGGCGTGTGAGAGTGTGTGAGAGTGACTGAGAGTGACTGAGAGTGTGAGAGTGACAGAGAGTGACAGAGAGTGTGTGAGTTTGACTGAGAGTGTGTGAGTTTGTGTGAGAGTGTGTGAGAATGTGTGAGAGTGTTAGAGAGTGTGTGGGATTGAATGAGAGTGTGTGAGTATGTGTGAGAGTGACTGAGGGTGGGTGAGAGTATCTGTGAGTGGCTAAGTGTGACAGAGGGCGTGTGAGAGTGTGTGAGAGTGACTGAGAGTGACTGAGAGTGTGTGAGATTGACTGAGAGTGACAGAGAGTGTGTGAGAGTGTGTGAGAGTGTGTAAGAGTGACTGAGAGTGTGTGAGAGTGACTGAGAGTGTGTGAGAGTGTCTGAGAGTGTCTGAGAGTGACTGAGAGTGTGTGAGAGTGACTGAGAGTGTGTGAGTGTGACTGAGAGTGACTGCGAGTGACTGAGAGTGTGCAAGAGTGACTGAGAGAGAGTGGGAGTGACAGAGAGCGGTTGAATGTGTGTGAGAGTGTGTGAGAGTGACAGAGTTTGTGAGAACGTGTGAGAGTGTGTGAGAGTGACTCAAAAAGTTTGAGAGTGACTGAGAGTGACTGAGGGCGTGTGAGAGTGTGTGAGAGTGACTGAGAGTGACTGAGTGTGTGAGAGTGACTGAGTGTGTGAGAGTGACTGAGAGTGACAGAGAGTGTGTGAGAGTGTGTAAGAGTGACTGAGAGAGTGTGAGAGTGACAGAGAGTGACAGAGAGTGTGTGAGTTTGACTGAGAGTGTGTGAGAGTGTGTGAGAGTGTGTGAGAATGTGTGAGAGTGATAGAAAGTGTGTGGGATTGAATGAGAGTGTGTGAGTATGTGTGAGAGTAACTGAGAGTGGGTGAGAGTATCTGAGAGTGGCTGAGAGTGACTGAGGGCGTGTGAGAGTGTGTGCGAGTGACTGAGAGTGACTGAGAGTGTGTGAAAGTGACTGAGAGTGACAGAGTGTGTGTGAGAATGTGTGAGAGTGATAGAGAGTGTGTGGGATTGAATGAGAGTGTGTGAGTATGTGTGAGAGTGACTGAGAGTGGGTGAGAGTATCTGTGAGTGGCTGAGTGTGACTGAGGGCGTGTGAGAATGTGTGAGAGTGACTGAGTGTGTGTGAGAGTGTGTGAGAGTGTGTGAGAATGTGTGAGAGTGATAGAGAATGTGTGGGATTGAATGAGAGTGTGTGAGTATGTGTGCGAGTGACTGAGGGTGGGTGAGAGTGTCTGAGAGTGGCTGAGAGTGACTGAGGGCGTGTGAGAGTGTGTGCGAGTGACTGAGAGTGACTGAGAGTGTGTGAGAGTGACTGAGAGTGACAGAGAGTGTGTGAGAGTGTTTAAGAGTGACTGAGAGTGTGTGAGAGTGACTGAGGGCGTGTGAGAGTGTGTGAGAGTGACTGAGAGTGTGTGAGAGTGCATGAGAGTGTGTGAGAATGTGTGAGAGTGATAGAGAGTGTGTGGGATTGAATGAGAGTGTGTGAGTATGTGTGAGAGTGACTGAGGGTGGGTGAGTTTGTCTGAGAATGGCTGAGAGTGACTGAGGGCGTGTGAGAGTGTGTGAGAGTGACTGAGAGTGACTGAGAGTGTGTGAGAGTGACTGAGAATGACAGAGAGTGCGTGAGAGTGTGTGAGTGTGTGTGAGAGTGACTGAGAGTGTTTGAGAGTGACTGAGAGTGTGTGAGAGTGTCTGAGAGTGTCTGAGAGTGACTGAGAGTGTGTGAGTGACTGAGAGTGTGTGAGAGTGACTGAGAGTGACTGCGAGTGACTGAGAGTGTGCAAGAGTGACTCAGAGAGAGTGGGAGTGACAGAGAGTGGCTGAAAGTGTGTGAGAGTGTGTGAGAGTGACAGAGTTTGTGAGAACATGTGAGAGTGTGTGGGAGTGACTCAGAAAGTTTGAGAGTGACTGAGAGTGACTGAGGGCGTGTGAGAGTGTGTGAGAGTGACTGAGAGTGTGTGAGAGTGTGTGAGAATGTGTGAGAGTGATAGAGAATGTGTGGGATTGAATGAGAGTGTGTGAGTATGTGTGAGAGTGACTGAGGGTGGGTGAGAGTGTCTGAGAGTGGCTGAGAGTGACTGACGGCGTGTGAGAGTGTGTGCGAGTGACTGAGAGTGACTGAGAGTGTGTGAGAGTGACTGAGAGTGACAGAGAGTGTGTGAGAGTGTGTGAGAGTGTGTAAGAGTGACTGAGAGTGTGTGAGAGTGACTGAGGGCGTGTGAGAGTGTGTGAGAGTGACTGAGAGTGTGTGAGAGTGCATGAGAGTGTGTGAGAATGTGTGAGAGTGATAGAGAGTGTGTGGGATTGAATGAGAGTGTGTGAGTATATGCGAGAGTGACTGAGGGTGGGTGAGTTTGTCTGAGAGTGGCTGAGAGTGACTGAGGGCGTGTGAGAGTGTGTGAGAGTGACTGAGAGTGACTGAGAGTGTGTGAGAGTGACTGAGAGTGACAGAGAGTGTGTGAGAGTGTGTGAGTGTGTGTGAGAGTGACTGAGAGTGTGTGAGAGTGACTGAGAGTGTGTGAGAGTGTGTGAGAGTGTCTGAGAGTGACTGAGAGTGTGTGAGAGTGACTGAGAGTGTGTGAGAGTGACTGAGAGTGACTGCGAGTGACTGAGAGTGTGCAAGAGTGACTCAGAGAGAGTGGGAGTGACAGAGAGTGGCTGAAAGTGTGTGAGAGTGTGTGAGAGTGACAGAGTTTGTGAGAACATGTGAGAGTGTGTGAGAGTGACTCAGAAAGTTTGAGAGAGACTGAGAGTGACTGAGGGCGTGTGAGAGTGTGTGAGAGTGTGTGAAAGTGACTGAGAGTGACTGAGTGTGTGAGAGTGACTGAGTGTGTGAGAGTGACTGAGAGTGACAGAGAGTGTGTAAGAGTGACTGAGAAAGTGTGAGAGTGACAGAGAGTGACAGAGAGTGTGTGAGTTTGACTGAGAGTGTGTGAGAGTGTGTGAGAGTGTGTGAGAATGTGTGAGAGTGATAGAGAGTGTGTGGGATTGAATGAGAGTGTGTGAGTATGTGTGAGAGTGACTGAGAGTGGGTGAGAGTATCTGAGAGTGGCTGAGAGTGACTGAGGGCGTGTGAGAGTGTGTGAGAGTGACTGAGAGTGACTGAGAGTGTGAGAGTGACAGAGAGTGACAGAGAGTGTGTGAGTTTGACTGAGAGTGTGTGAGAGTGTGTGAGAATGTGTGAGAGTGATAGAGAGTGTGTGGGATTGAATGAGAGTGTGTGAGTATGTGTGAGAGTGACTGAGAGTGGGTGAGAGTGTCTGAGAGTGGCTGAGAGTGACTGAGGGCGTGTGAGAGTGTGTGAGAGTGACTGAGAGTGACTGAGAGTGTGTGAGAGTGACTGAGAGTGACAGAGTGTGTGTGAGAGTGTGTGAGAATGTGTGAGAGTGATAGAGAGTGTGTGGGATTGAATGAGAGTGTGTGAGTATGTGTGAGAGTGACTGAGAGTGGGTGAGGGTATCTGTGAGTGGCTAAGTGTGACTGAGGGTGTGTGAGAGTGTGTGAGAGTGACTGAGTGTGTGTGAGAGTGCATGAGAGTGTGTGAGAATGTGTGAGAGTGATAGAGAGTGTGCGGGATTGAATGAGAGTGTGTGAGTATGTGTGAGAGTGACTGAGCGTGGGTGAGTTTGTCTGAGAGTGGCTGAGAGTGACTGAGGGCGTGTGAGAGTGTGTGAGAGTGACTGAGAGTGTGTGAGAGTGACTGAGAGTGACAGAGAGTGTGTGAGAGTGTGTGAGTGTGTGTGAGAGTGACTGAGAGTGTGTGAGAGTGACTGAGAGTGTGTGAGAGTGTCTGAGAGTGTCTGAGAGTGACTGAGAGTGTGTGAGAGTGACTGAGAGTGTGTGAGAGTGACTGAGAGTGACTGCGAGTGACTGAGAGTGTGCAAGAGTGACTGAGAGATAGTGGGAGTGACAGAGAGTGGCTGAAAGTGTGTGAGAGTGTGTGAGAGTGACAGAGTTTGTGAGAACGTGTGAGAGTGTGTGAGAGTGACTCAGAAAGTTTGAGAGTGACTGAGAGTGACTGAGGGCGTGTGAGAGTGTGTGAGAGTGACTGAGAGTGACTGAGTGTGTGAGAGTGACTGAGTGTGTGAGAGTGACTGAGAGTGACAGAGAGTGTGTGAGAGTGTGTAAGAGTGACTGAGAGAGTGTGAGAGTGACAGAGAGTGACAGAGAGTGTGTAAGTTTGACTGAGAGTGTGTGAGAGTGTGTGAGAATGTGTGAGAGTGATAGAGAGTGTGTGGGATTGAATGAGAGTGTGTGAGTATGTGTGAGAGAGACTGAGAGTGGGTGAGAGTATCTGACAGTGGCTGAGAGTGACTGAGGGCGTGTGAGAGTGTGTGAGAGTGACTGAGAGTGACTGAGGGTGTGAGAGTGACAGAGAGTGACAGAGAGTGTGTGAGTATGACTGAGAGTGTGTGAGTGTGTGTGAGAGTGTGTGAGAATGTGTGAGAGTGTTAGAGAGTGTGTGGGATTGAATGAGAGTGTGTGAGTATGTGTGAGAGTGACTGAGAGTGGGTGAGAGTATCTGTGAGTGGCTAAGTGTGACTGAGGGCGTGTGAGAGTGTGTGAGAGTGACTGAGAGTGTGTGAGAGTGCATGAGAGTGTGTGAGAATGTGTGAGAGTGATAGATAGTGTGTGGGATTGAATGAGAGTGTGTGAGTATGTGCGAGAGTGACTCAGGGTGGGTGAGAGTGTCTGAGAGTGGCTGAGAGAGACAGAGGGCGTGTGAGAGTGTGTGAGAGTGACTGAGAGTGACTGACAGTGTGTGAGATTGACTGAGAGTGACAGAGAGTGTGTGAGAGTGTGTGATAGTGTGTAAGAGTGACTGAGAGTGTGTGAGAGTGACTGAGAGTGTGTGAGAGTGTCTGAGAGTGTCTGAGAGTGACTGAGAGTGTGTGAGAGTGACTGAGAGTGTGTGAGTGTGACTGAGAGTGACTGCGAGTGACTGAGAGTGTGCAAGAGTGACTGAGAGAGAGTGGGAGTGACAGAGAGCGGTTGAATGTGTGTGAGAGTGTGTGAGAGTGACAGAGTTTGTGAGAACGTGTGAGAGTGTGTGAGAGTGACTCAGAAAGTTTGAGAGTGACTGAGAGTGACTGAGGGCGTGTGAGAGTGTGTGAGAGTGACTGAGAGTGACTGAGTGTGTGAGAGTGACTGAGTGTGTGAGAGTGACTGAGAGTGACAGAGAGTGTGTGAGAGTGTGTAAGAGTGACTGAGAGAGTGTGAGAGTGACAGAGAGTGACAGAGAGTGTGTGAGTTAGACTGAGAGTGTGTGAGAGTGTGTGAGAGTGTGTGAGAATGTGTGAGAGTGATAGAAAGTGTGTGGGATTGAATGAGAGTGTGTGAGTATGTGTGAGAGTAACTGAGAGTGGGTGAGAGTATCTGAGAGTGGCTGAGAGTGACTGAGGGCGTGTGAGAGTGTGTGCGAGTGACTGAGAGTGACTGAGAGTGTGTGAGAGTGACTGAGAGTGACAGAGTGTGTGTGAGAGTGTGTGAGAATGTGTGAGAGTGATAGAGAGTGTGTGGGATTGAATGAGAGTGTGTGAGTATGTGTGAGAGTGACTGAGAGTGGGTGAGAGTATCTGTGAGTGGCTGAGTGTGACTGAGGGCGTGTGAGAATGTGTGAGAGTGACTGAGTGTGTGTGAGAGTGTGTGAGAGTGTGTGAGAATGTGTGAGAGTGATAGAGAATGTGTGGGATTGAATGAGAGTGTGTGAGTATGTGTGCGAGTGACTGAGGGTGGGTGAGAGTGTCTGAGAGTGGCTGAGAGTGACTGAGGGCGTGTGAGAGTGTGTGCGAGTGACTGAGAGTGACTGAGAGTGTGTGAGAGTGACTGAGAGTGACAGAGAGTGTGTGAGAGTGTGTAAGAGTGACTGAGAGTGTGTGAGAGTGACTGAGGGCGTGTGAGAGTGTGTGAGTGTGACTGAGAGTGTGTGAGAGTGCATGAGAGTGTGTGAGAATGTGTGAGAGTGATAGAGAGTGTGTGGGATTGAATGAGAGTGTGTGAGTATGTGTGAGAGTGACTGAGGGTGCGTGAGTTTGTCTGAGAATGGCTGAGAGTGACTGAGGGCGTGTGAGAGTGTGTGAGAGTGACTGAGAATGACTGAGAGTGTGTGAGAGTGACAGAGAATGACAGAGAGTGTGTGAGAGTGTGTGAGTGTGTGTGAGAGTGACTGAGAGTGTGTGAGAGTGACTGAGATTGTGTGAGAGTGTCTGAGAGTGTCTGAGAGTGACTGAGAGTGTGTGAGAGTGACTGAGAGTGTGTGAGAGTGACTGAGAGTGACTGCGAGTGACTGAGAGTGTGCAAGAGTGACTCAGAGAGAGTGGGAGTGACAGAGAGTGGCTGAAAGTGTGTGAGAGTGTGTGAGAGTGACAGAGTTTGTGAGAACATGTGAGAGTGTGTGGGAGTGACTCAGAAAGTTTGAGAGTGACTGAGAGTGACTGAGGGCGTGTGAGAGTGTGTGAGAGTGACTGAGAGTGTGTGAGAGTGTGTGAGAGTGTGTGAGAATGTGTGAGAGTGATAGAGAATGTGTGGGATTGAATGAGAGTGTGTGAGTATGTGTGAGAGTGACTGAGGGTGGGTGAGAGTGTCTGAGAGTGGCTGAGAGTGACTGAGGGTGTGTGAGAGTGTGTGCGAGTGACTGAGAGTGACTGAGAGTGTGTGAGAGTGACTGAGAGTGACAGAGAGTGTGTGAGAGTGTGTGAGACTGTGTAAGAGTGACTGAGAGTGTGTGAGAGTGACTGAGGGCGTGAGAGAGTGTGTGAGAGTGACTGAGAGTGTGTGAGAGTGCATGAGAGTGTGTGAGAATGTGTGAGAGTGATAGAGAGTGTGTGGGATTGAATGAGAGTGTGTGAGTATATGTGAGAGTGACTGAGGGTGGGTGAGTTTGTCTGAGAGTGGCTGAGAGTGACTGAGGGCGTGTGAGAGTGTGTGAGTGACTGAGAGTGACTGAGAGTGACTGAGAGTGTGTGAGAGTGTGTGAGAGTGACTGAGAGTGTGTGAGAGTGTCTGAGAGTGTCTGAGAGTGACTGAGAGTGTGTGAGAGTGACTGAGAGTGTGTGAGAGTGACTGAGAGTGACTGCGAGTGACTGAGAGTGTGCAAGAGTGACTCAGAGAGAGTGGGAGTGACAGAGAGTGGCTGAAAGTGTGTGAGAGTGTGTGAGAGTGACAGAGTTTGTGAGAACATGTGAGAGTGTGTGAGAGTGACTCAGAAAGTTTGAGAGTGACTGAGAGTGACTGAGGGCGTGTGAGAGTGTGTGAGAGTGACTGAGAGTGACTGAGTGTGTGAGAGTGACTGAGTTTGTGAGAGTGACTGAGAGTGACAGAGAGTGTGTAAGAGTGACTGAGAAAGTGTGAGAGTGACAGAGAGTGACAGAGAGTGTGTGAGTTTGACTGAGAGTGTGTGAGAGTGTGTGAGAGTGTGTGAGAATGTGTGAGAGTGATAGAGAGTGTGTGGGATTGAATGAGAGTGTGTGAGTATGTGTGAGAGTGACTGAGAGTGGGTGAGAGTATCTGAGAGTGGCTGAGAGTGACTGAGGGTGTGTGAGAGTGTGTGCGAGTGACTGAGAGTGACTGAGAGTGTGTGAGAGTGACTGAGAGTGACAGTTTGTGTGTGAGAGTGTGTGAGAATGTGTGAGATTGATAGAGAGTGTGTGGGATTGAATGAGAGTGTGTGAGTATGTGTGAGAGTGACTGAGAATGGGTAAGAGTATCTGTGAGTGGCTGAGTGTGACTGAGGGCGTGTGAGAATGTGTGAGAGTGACTGAGAGTGTGTGAGAGTGTGTGAGAGTGTGTGAGAATGTGTGAGAGTGATAGAGAATGTGTGGGATTGAATGAGAGTGTGTGAGTATGTGTGAGAGTGACTGAGGGTGGGTGAGAGTGTCTGAGAGTGGCTGAGAGTGACTGAGGGTGTGTGAGAGTGTGTGCGAGTGACTGAGAGTGACTGAGATTGTGTGAGAGTGACTGAGAGTGACAGAGAGTGTGTGAGAGTGTGTGAGAGTGTGTAAGAGTGACTGAGAGTGTGTGAGAGTGACTGAGAGTGTGTGAGAGTGACTGAGAGTGTCTGAGAGTGTCTGAGAGTGACTGAGAGGGACTGCGAATGACTGAGAGTGTGTGAGGGTGTATGACAGTGTTCGTGAGTGTGTGTGAGAGTGGGTGAGGGTGTGTGAGAGTGTGTGAGAGTGACTGAGAATGTGCGAGAGTGACTGAGAGTGTGTGAGAGTGTCTGAGAATAGCTGATAGTGACTGAGAGTGTGTGAGAGTCTCTGAGAATAGCTGATAGTGACTGAGAGTGACAGAGAGTGTTTGAGAATGTGTAAGAGTGTCTGAGAGAGATTCAGAGTCACTGAGAGTAATTGAGAATGACTGAGAGAGTGTGCTAGTGACTGAGAGTGACTGAGAGAGACAGAGAGTGACTGAGAGCGTGTGAGAGTGACTGAGAGTGACTGAGAGTGACTGAGAGTGACTGAGAGTGACTGAGAGTGTGTGAGAGTGTCTCAGAGTGTGTCAGAGTGCGTCAGAGTGTGTGAGAGTGACTGATTGTGTGTGCGAGTGACAGAGAGTTTATGTGAGTGTGTGAGAGTGTGTGAGAGTGACTCAGAGAGTGTGAGAGTGACTGATAGTGCGTGCGAGTGTGTGAGAGTGTGTGAGAGTATGTGAGAATGCGTGAGAGAGATGGAGAGTGTGTGGGATTGACTGAGAGTCTGTGAGTATGTGTGAGAGTGTGTGAGAGTGTGTGAGAGTGTGTGAGAGTGTCTGATAGTGACTGAGGGCGTGTGAGAGAGTGTGAGAGTTACTGACAGTGTGTGAGAGTGACTGAGAGTGTGTGAGAGTTACAGAGAGTTTATGAGAGTGTGTAAGAGTGTCTGAGAGAGATTCAGAGTCACTGAGAGTAACTGAGAGTGACTGAGAGAGAGTGCTAGTGACTGAGAGTGACAGAGAGTGACTGAGAGCGTGTGAGAGTGACTGAGAGTAACTGAGAGTGACTGAGAGTGACTGAGAGTGTGTGAGTGTGTGTCAGAGTGTGTCAGAGTGTGTGAGAGTGTGTGAGAGTGACTGATTGTGTGCGAGTGACTGAGAGTTTGTGCGAGTGTATGAGAGTGTGTGAGAGTGACTGAGAGTTTGTGAGAGTGTGTGAGAGTGACTGAGAGTGTTTGAGAGTGTATGCCAGTGTGTGTGAGAAAGTGTGAGTGTATGTGGGTGTGTGTGAGAGTGTGTGAGAGTGACGGAGAATGTGTGAGAGTGACAGAGAGTTTGTGAGAGTGACAGAGAGTGTGTGAGAATGTGAGAGAGAGCGTGAGAGGGACTGAGAGTGTGTGAGAGAGTATGAGAGTGAATGAGATTGAATGAGAGTGTCTGAGAGTGTCTGAGAGTGACTGAGAGTGACTGATAGTGTGTGACAGTGATTGAGAGTGTGTGAGAGTGACTGAGAGTGACTGCGAGTGACTGAGAGTGTGTAAGAGTGACTGAGAGAGTGTGGGAGTGACAGAGAGTGTGTGAGAGTGTGTTAGAGAGAATGAGAGTGACTGAGAGTGTGTAAGAGTGACTGAGAGTGCGTGAGAGTGACTGAGAGTGACTGAGAGTTACTGACAGTGTGTGAGAGTGACTGAGAGTGTGTGAGAGTTACAGAGAGTTTATGAGAGTGTGTAAGAGTGTCTGAGAGAGATTCAGAGTCACTGAGAGTAACTGAGAGTGACTGAGAGAGAGTGCTAGTGACTGAGAGTGACAGAGAGTGACAGAGAGCGACTGAGAGCGTGTGAGAGTGACTGAGAGTAACTGAGAGTGACTGAGAGTGACTGAGAGTGTGTGAGTGTGTGTCAGAGTGTGTGAGAGTGTGTGAGAGTGTGTGAGAGTGACTGAGAGTGTTTGAGAGTGTATGCCAGTGTGTGTGAGAAAGTGTGAGAGTATGTGGGTGTGTGTGAGAGTGTGTGAGAGTGACGGAGAATGTGTGAGAGTGACAGAGAGTTTGTGAGAGTGACAGAGAGTGTGTGAGAATGTGTGAGAGAGCGTGAGAGGGACTGAGAGTGTGTGAGAGAGTATGAGATTGAATGAGAGTGACTGAGAGTGTGTGATCGAGTGTGAGAGCGACTGAGAGTGACTGAGGGTGTGTGAGAGTGAATGAGAGTGTGTGTGAGTGTGTAAGCGTGTTTGGGAGTGTGTGAGAGTGTGTGAGAGTCACTGAGAATGTGTGAGAGTGATTGATTGTGACTGAGAGTATGTCAGAGTGACTGAGATTGACTGAGTGTGTGTGAGACTGACTGTTAGTGACTGAGAGTGACAGAGCGTGTGTGAAAGTGTGAGTGTGAGAGAGTGTGTGAGAATGTGTGAGAGTGTGTGAGAGTGACTCAGAGAGTGTGAGAGTGACTGAGAGTGCGTGCGAGTGTGTGAGAGTGTGTGAGAGTATGTGAGAATGCGTGAGAGAGATGGAGAGTGTGTGGGAGTGAATAAGAGTCTGTGAGTATGTGTGAGAGTGTGTGAGAGTGTCTGAGAGTGACTGAGGGCGTGTGAGAGAGTGTGAGAGTGACTGAGAGTGTCTGAGAGTCTCTGAGAGTGACTGAGAGTGACTGAGAGTGTGTGAGAGTGATTGAGAGTGTGTGTGAGTAACTGAGTGTGACTGAGAGTGACTGCGATTGACTGAGAGTGTGTAAGAGTGACTGAGAGAGTGTGGGAGTGACAGAGAGTGTGTGAAAGTGTGTGAGAGTGTCTGAGAGTGTGTGAGAGTTGCTGAGAGCGTGTGAGAGTGTGTTAGAGAGAATGAGAGTGACTGAGAGTGTGTAAGTGTGACTGAGAGTGCGTGAGAGTGACTGAGAGTAACTGACAGTGTGTGAGAGTGACTGACAGTGTGTGAGAGTGACTGAGAGTTTATGAGAGTGTGTGAGAGTGACTGAGAGTGACAGAGAGTGTTTTAGAGTGTGTGAGAGTGACTGAGAGTGAGTGAGAGTGACTGAGAGTATCTGTGAGAGTGACTGAGAGTGTGCCCGAGCGTGTCCGTGTGTGTGAGAGTGACTGAGAGTGACTGAGAGTGTGTGAGAGTGTGTGAGAGTGACTGAGAGTGACTGAGAGTGACTGAGAGTGACTGAGAGAGACTGAGAGAGACTGAGAATGACTGAGAGTGTGTGAGGGTGTATGACAGTGTTTGTGAGCGTGTGTCAGAGTGGGTGAGGGTGTGTGAGATTGTGTGAGAGTGACTGAGAATTTGCGAGAGTGACTGAGAGTGTGTGAGAGTGTCTGAGAATGGCTGATAGTGACTGAGAGTATGTGAGAGTGACTGGTATTGACTGACAGTAACTGAAAGTGTGTAAGATAGACTGAGAGTGACTGAGAGTGACAGAGAGTGTTTGAGAATGTGTAATTGTGTCTGAGAGAGATTCAGAGTCACTGAGAGTAACTGAGAGTGACTGAGAGAGTGTGCTAGTGACTGAGAGTTACAGAGAGGTACCGAGAGGGACTGAGAGAGAGTGAGAGTGACTGAGAGTAACTGAGAGTGACTGAGTGTGTGTGAGTGTGTGTAAGAGTGTGTCAGAGTGTGTGAGAGTGTGTGAGAGTGACTCATTGTGTGTGCGAGTGACTGAGTGTTTGTGCGAGTGTGTGAGAGTGTGTGAGAGTGACTGAGAGTGTGTGAGAGGGTATGCCAGTGTGTGTGAGAAAGTGTGAGAGTATGTGGGTGTGTGTGAGAGTGTGTGAGAGTGACGGAGAATGTGTGAGAGTGACAGAGAGTTTGTGAGAGTGACAGCGAGTGTGTGAGAATGTGTGAGAGAGCGTGAGAGTGAATGAGATTGAATGAGAGTTACTGAGAGTGACGGAGTGTGTGTGATCGAGTGTGAGAGTGACTGAGAGTGACTGAGGGTGTGTGAGAGCGTATGACAGAGTGTGTGAGTGTGTAAGCTTGTTTGGGAGTGTGTGAGAGTGTGTGAGAGTCACTGAGAATGTGTGAGAGTGATTGATTGTGACTGAGAGTATGTCAGAGTGACTGAGATTGACTGAGTGTGTGTGAGACTGACTGTTAGTGACTGAGAGTGACAGAGCGTGAGTGACAGTGTGAGAGTGTGAGAGAGAGTGACTGAGTGTGTGTAAGAGTGTATGAGAGTGTGTGAGAGTGTTTGGGAGTGTGTGAAAGTGTGTGAAAATGACTGAGAATGTGTGAGACTGTGTCAGAGTGACTGAGACTGACTGAGTGTGTGTGAGTGTGACAGTTAGTGATTTTTATTGACGGAGAGAGACTGAAAGTGTGTGAGAGTGTCATAGAACGTGTGAGAGTGTGGGAGAGTGACAGAGTGTGTGAGAACGTGTGTGAGTGACTCAGAGAGTGTGAGAGTGACTGAGAGTGTGTGCGAGTGTGTGAGAGTGGCAGAGAGTATCTGAGGGCATGTGAGAGTATGTGAGAGTGACTGAGAGTGATTGAGAGTGTGTGAGAGTGACTGAGAGTGATTGAGAGTGTGTGAGAGAGACAGAGAGTGACAGAGAGTGTGTGATTGTGTGTGAGAGTGACAGAGTGTGTGAGAAAGTGTGAGAGTTACACAGAGAGTGTGAGAGTGACTGAGATTGTGTGCGAGTGTGTGAGAGTGTCTGAGAATGTGTGAGAGTGATAGAGAGTGCGTGGGATTGAATGAGAGTGTGTGAGTATGTGTGAGAGTGTCTGAGAGTGGGTGAGAGTGTCTGAGAGTGGCTGAGAGTGACTGAGGGCGTGTGAGAGTGTGTGAGAGTGACTGAGAGTGACTGAGAGTGTTTGAGAGTGACTGAGAGTGACAGAGAGTGTGTGAGAGTGTGTAAGAGTGACTGAGAGTGTGTGAGAGTGACTGAGAATGACTGAGAGTGACTGAGAGTGTGTGAGAGTGTGTGAGAGTGTCTGAGAGTGGCTGAGAGTGACTGCAAGTTTGTGTGTGTGTGTGAGAGTGTATGAGAGTGACTGAGAGTGACTGAGAGTGAGTCAGAGCGACTGAGAGTGAGTGGAAGTGACTGAGAGTGTGTGCTAGTGACTGGAAGTGACAGAAAGTGTTTTGGAGTGTTTGAGAGTGACTGAGAGTGACTGAGAGTGACTGAGAGTGTGTCAGAGTGACTGAGAGTGACTGAGAGTGACTGAGAGTGTGTGAGAGTGCGTGAGCGTTTGTGGGAGTGACTGAGAGTGTCTGAGAGTGACTCAGAGTGATTGAGAGTGACTGGGAGTGACTGGGAGTGTGTGCTCGTGACTGAGTGTGTGAGAGTGACTGTTAGTGACTGAGAGTGACAGAACGTGTGTGACAGTGTGCGAGTGTGAGAGAGAGTGTGTGAGAATGCGTGCAAGTGTGTGAGAGTGACTCAGAGAGTGTGAGAGTGACTGAGAGTGCGTGCGAGTGTGTGAGAGTGTGTGAGAGTATGTGAGAATGCGTGAGAGAGATGGAGAGTGTGTGGGATTGACTGAGAGTCTGTGAGTATGTGTGAGAGTGTGTGAGAGTGTGTGAGAGTGTGTGAGAGTGTGTGAGAGTGCCTGAGGGCGTGTGAGAGAGTGTGAGAGTGACTGAGAGTGCCTGAGATTCTCTGAGAGTGACTGAGAGTGACTGAGAGTATGTGAGAGTGATTGAGAGTGTGTGAGAGTGACTGAGAGTGACTGCGAGTGTCTGAGAGTGTGTAAGAGTGACTGAGAGAGTGTGGGAGTGACAGAGAGTGACAGAGAGTGTGTGAGAGTGTGTGAGAGTGTGTGGCAGTTTGTGAGAGTGACTGAGAGCGTGTGAGAGTGTGTTGGAGAGAACAAGAGTGACTGAGAGTGTGTAAGAGTGACTGAGAGTGACTGAGAGTGACTGAGAGTGTGTGAGAGTGAACGAGAGTTTGTGGGAGTGACTGAGAGTGTCTCAGAGTGACTCAGAGTGATTGAGAGTGACTGGGAGTGACTGGGAGTGTGTGCTCGTGACTGAGAGTGTGTGAGAGTGACAGTGTGTGAGAGTGTGTGAGAGTGACTGAGAGTGTGTGAGAGTGTATGAGAATGTGTGAGAGAGACTCAGAGAGTGTGAGAGTGACTGAGATTGTGTGCGTGTGAGTCAGAGTGTGTGAGAATGTGTGAGAGTGATAGAAAGTGTGCGCGATTGAATGAGAGCGTGTGAGTATGTGTGAGAGTGACTGAGAGTGGGTGAGAGTGTCTGAGAGTGGCTGAGAGTGACTGAGGGCGTGTGAGAGTGTGTGAGAGTGACTGAGAGTGACTGAGGATGTGCGGGAGTGACTGAGAGTGACAGAGAGTGTGTGAGAGTGTGTAAGAGTGACTGAGAGTGTGTGAGAGTGACTGAGAGTGACTGAGAGTGTGTGAGAGTGTGTGAGAGTGGCTGAGACTGACTGCAAGCTTGTGAGTGTGTGTGAGATTGAATAGAGTGACTGAGAGTGACTGAGAGTGAGTCAGAGCGACTGGGAGTGACTGGAAGTGACTGAGAGTGTGTGCTTGTGACTGAGAGTGACAGAGTGTCTTTTAGAGTGTGTAAGAGTGACTGAGAGTGACTGAGAGTGACTGTGAGAGTGTGTCCGAGCGTGTCCGTGAGTGTGAGAGTGACTGACAGTGACTGAGAGTGTGTGAGAGTGTGTGAGAGTCTGTGAGAGTGACAGAGAGTGTGTGAGTGTGTGTGAGAGTGTGTGAGAGTTTGTGAGAGTGACAGCGAGCGTGTGAGAATGTGTGAGAGAGCGTGAGAGTGACTGAGAGTGTGTGAGAGAGTATGAGAGTGAATGAGATTGAATGAGAGTGACTGAGAGTGACGGAGTGTGTGTGATCGAGTGTGAGAGTGACTGAGAGTGACTGAGGGTGTGTGAGAGCGTATGACAGAGTGTGTGAGTGTGTAAGCTTGTTTGGGAGTGTGTGAGAGTGTGTGAGAGTCACTGAGAATGTGTGAGAGTGATTGATTGTGACTGAGAGTATGTCAGAGTGACTGAGATTGACTGAGTGTGTGTGAGACTGACTGTTAGTGACTGAGAGTGACAGAGCTTGAGTGACAGTGTGAGAGTGTGAGAGAGAGTGACTGAGTGTGTGTGAGAGTGTATGAGAGTGTGTGAGAGTGTTTGGGAGTATGTGAAAGTGTGTGAAAATGACTGAGAATGTGTGAGACTGTGTCAGAGTGACTGAGACTGTGAGTGTGTGTGAGTGTGACAGTTAGTGATTGTTATTGACGGAGAGAGACTGAAAGTGTGTGAGAGTGTCATAGAACGTGTGAGAGTGTGGGAGAGTGACAGAGCGTGTGAGAACGTGTGAGAGTGACTCAGAGAGTGTGAGAGTGACTGAGAGTGTGTGCGAGTGTGTGAGAGTGGCAGAGAGTAGCTGAGGGCATGTGAGAGTGTGTGAGAGTGACTGAGAGTGATTGAGAGTGTGTGAGAGTGACTGAGAGTGACTGAGAGTGTGTGAGAGTGACTGAGAGTGACAGAGAGTGTGAGAGAGTGTGTAAGAGTGACTGAGAGAGTGTGAGAGTGACAGAGAGTGACAGAGAGAGTGTGATTGTGTGTGAGAGTGACAGAGTGTGTGAGAAAGTGTGAGAGTTACTCAGAGAGTGTGAGAGTGACTGAGATTGTGTGCGAGTGTGTGAGAGTGACAGAGTGTGTGAGAAAGTGTGAGAGTGTGTGAGAGTGACTCAGAGAGTGTGAGAGTGACTGAGATTGTGTGCGAGTGTGTGAGAGTGTGTGAGAATGTGTGAGAGTGATAGAGAGAGTGTGGGATTGAATGAGAGTGTGTGAGTATGTGTGAGAGTGACTGAGAGTGGGTGAGAGTGTCTGAGAGTGGCTGAGAGTGACTGAGGGCGTGTGAGAGTGTGTGAGAGTGACTGAGAGTGACTGAGAGTGTTTGAGAGTGACTGAGAGTGACAGAGAGTGTGTGAGAGTGTGTAAGAGTGACTGAGAGTGTGTGAGAGTGACTGAGAGTGACTGAGAGTGACTGAGAGTGTGTGAGAGTGTGTGAGAGTGTCTGAGAGTGGCTGAGAGTGACTGCAAGTTTGTGTGTGTGTGTGAGAGTGTATGAGAGTGACTGAGAGTGACTGAGAGTGAGTCAGAGCGACTGAGAGTGAGTGGAAGTGACTCAGAGTATGTGCTAGTGACTGGAAGTGACAGAAAGTGTTTTGGAGTGTTTGAGAGTGACTGAGAGTGACTGAGAGTGACTGAGAGTGTGTCAGAGTGACTGAGATTTACTGAGTGTGTATGAGACTGACTGTTAGTGACTGAGAGTGACAGAACGTGTGTGACAGTGTGAGAGAGAGTGTGTGAGAATGCGTGCGAATGTGTGAGAGTGACTCAGAGAGTGTGAGAGTGACTGAGAGTGCGTGCGAGTGAGTGAGAGTGTGTGAGAGTATGTGAGAATGCGTGAGAGAGATGGAGAGTGTGTGGGATTGACTGAGAGTCTGTGAGTATGTGTGAGAGTGTGTGAGAGTGTGTGAGAGTGTGTGAGAGTGTGTGAGAGTGTGTGAGAGTGACTGAGGGCGTGTGAGAGAGTGTGAGAGTGACTGAGAGTGTCTGAGATTCTCTGAGAGTGACTGAGAGTGACTGAGAGTGTGTGAGAGTGATTGAGAGTGTGTGAGAGTGACTGAGAGTGACTGTGAGTGTCTGAGATTGTGTAAGAGTGACTGAGAGAGTGTGGGAGTGACAGAGAGTGTGTGAGAGTGTGTGACAGTTTGTGAGAGTGACTGAGAGCGTGTGAGAGTGTGTTGGAGAGAACGAGAGTGACTGAGAGTGTGTAAGAGTGACTGAGAGTGCGTGTGAGTGACTGAGTGTTACTGACAGTGTGTGAGAGTGACTGAGAGTGTGTGAGAGTGACTGAGAGTGACTGAGAGTGACTGAGAGTGTGTGAGAGTGAACGAGAGTTTGTGGGAGTGACAGAGACTGTGTGAGAGTGTGTGAGAGTGACTGAGAGTGTGTGAGAGTGTATGAGAATGTGTGAGAGTGACTCAGAGAGTGTGAGAGTGACTGAGATTGTGTGCGTGTGAGTCAGAATGTGTGAGAATGTGTGAGAGTGATAGAAAGTGTGCGCGATTGAATGAGAGCGTGTGAGTATGTGTGAGAGTGACTGAGAGTGGGTGAGAGTGTCTGAGAGTGGCTGAGAGTGACTGAGGGCGTGTGAGAGTGTGTGAGAGTGACTGAGAGTGACTGAGAGTGTGTGAGAGTGACTGAGAGTGACTCAGAGAGTGTGAGAGTGACTGAGAGTGTGTGCGAGTGTGTGAGAGTGGCAGAGAGTAGCTGAGGGCATGTGAGAGTGTGTGAGAGTGACTGAGAGTGATTGAGAGTGTGTGAGAGTGACTGAGAGTGACTGAGAGTGTGTGAGAGTGACTGAGAGTGACAGAGAGTGTGAGAGAGTGTGTAAGAGTGACTGAGAGAGTGTGAGAGTGACAGAGAGTGACAGAGAGAGTGTGATTGTGTGTGAGAGTGACAGAGTGTGTGAGAAAGTGTGAGAGTTACTCAGAGAGTGTGAGAGTGACTGAGATTGTGTGCGAGTGTGTGAGAGTGACAGAGTGTGTGAGAAAGTGTGAGAGTGTGTGAGAGTGACTCAGAGAGTGTGAGAGTGACTGAGATTGTGTGCGAGTGTGTGAGAGTGTGTGAGAATGTGTGAGAGTGATAGAGAGAGTGTGGGATTGAATGAGAGTGTGTGAGTATGTGTGAGAGTGACTGAGAGTGGGTGAGAGTGTCTGAGAGTGGCTGAGAGTGACTGAGGGCGTGTGAGAGTGTGTGAGAGTGACTGAGAGTGACTGAGAGTGTTTGAGAGTGAATGAGAGTGACAGAGAGTGTGTGAGAGTGTGTAAGAGTGACTGAGAGTGTGTGAGAGTGACTGAGAGTGACTGAGAGTGTGTGAGAGTGTGTGAGAGTGTCTGAGAGTGTCTGAGAGTGACTGCAAGTTTGCGTGTGTGTGTGAGAGTGTATGAGAGTGTGTGAGAGTGACTGAGAGTGAGTCAGAGCGACTGAGAGTGAGTGGAAGTGACTCAGAGTGTGTGCTAGTGACTGGAAGTGACAGAAAGTGTTTTGGAGTGTTTGAGAGTGACTGAGAGTGACTGAGAGTGACTGAGAGTGTGTCAGAGTGACTGAGATTTACTGAGTGTGTATGAGACTGACTGTTAGTGACTGAGAGTGACAGAACGTGTGTGACAGTGTGAGAGAGAGTGTGTGAGAATGCGTGCGAGTGTGTGAGAGTGACTCAGAGAGTGTGAGAGTGACTGAGAGTGCGTGCGAGTGAGTGAGAGTGTGTGAGAGTATGTGAGAATGCGTGAGAGAGATGGAGAGTGTGTGGGATTGACTGAGAGTCTGTGAGTATGTGTGAGAGTGTGTGAGAGTATGTGAAAGTGTGTGAGAGTGTGTGAGAGTGTGTGAGAGTGACTGAGGGCGTGTGAGAGAGTGTGAGAGTGACTGAGAGTGTCTGAGATTCTCTGAGAGTGACTGAGAGTGACTGAGAGTGTGTGAGAGTGATTGAGAGTGTGTGAGAGTGACTGAGAGTGACTGCGAGTGTCTGAGATTGTGTAAGAGTGACTGAGAGAGTGTGGGAGTGACAGAGAGTGACAGAGAGTGTGTGAGAGTGTGTGACAGTTTGTGAGAGTGACTGAGAGCGTGTGAGAGTGTGTTGGAGAGAACGAGAGTGACTGAGAGTGTGTAAGAGTGACTGAGAGTGCGTGTGAGTGACTGAGTGTTACTGACAGTGTGTGAGAGTGACTGAGAGTGTGTGAGAGTGACTGAGAGTGACTGAGAGTGTGTGAGAGTGACTGAGAGTGACTGAGAGTGACTGAGAGTGTGTGAGAGTGTGTGAGAGTGTCTGAGAGTGGCTGAGAGTGACTGCAAGTTTGCGTGTGTGTGTGAGAGTGTATGAGAGTGACTGAGACTGACTGAGAGTCAGTCAGAGCGACTGAGAGTGAGTGGAAGTGACTCAGAGTGTGTGCTAGTGACTGGAAGTGACAGAAAGTGTTTTGGAGTGTTTGAGAGTGACTGAGAGTGACTGAGAGTGACTGAGAGTGTGTCAGAGTGACTGAGATTTACTGAGTGTGTATGAGACTGACTGTTAGTGACTGAGAGTGACAGAACGTGTGTGACAGTGTGAGAGAGAGTGTGTGAGAATGCGTGCGAGTGTGTGAGAGTGACTCAGAGAGTGTGAGAGTGACTGAGAGTGCGTGCGAGTGAGTGAGAGTGTGTGAGAGTATGTGAGAATGCGTGAGAGAGATGGAGAGTGTGTGGGATTGACTGAGAGTCTGTGAGTATGTGTGAGAGTGTGTGAGAGTATGTGAAAGTGTGTGAGAGTGTGTGAGAGTGTGTGAGAGTGACTGAGGGCGTGTGAGAGAGTGTGAGAGTGACTGAGAGTGTCTGAGATTCTCTGAGAGTGACTGAGAGTGACTGAGAGTGTGTGAGAGTGATTGAGAGTGTGTGAGAGTGACTGAGAGTGACTGCGAGTGTCTGAGATTGTGTAAGAGTGACTGAGAGAGTGTGGGAGTGACAGAGAGTGACAGAGAGTGTGTGAGAGTGTGTGACAGTTTGTGAGAGTGACTGAGAGCGTGTGAGAGTGTGTTGGAGAGAACGAGAGTGACTGAGAGTGTGTAAGAGTGACTGAATGTGCGTGTGAGTGACTGAGTGTTACTGACAGTGTGTGAGAGTGACTGAGAGTGTGTGAGAGTGACTGAGAGTGACTGAGAGTGACTGAGAGTGTGTGAGAATGTATGAGAATGTGTGAGAGTGACTCAGAGTGTGTGAGAGTGACTGAGATTGTGTGCGTGTGAGTCAGAATGTGTGAGAATGTGTGAGAGTGATAGAAAGTGTGCGCGATTGAATGAGAGCGTGTGAGTATGTGTGAGAGTGACTGAGAGTGGGTGAGAGTGTCTGAGAGTGGCTGAGAGTGACTGAGGGCGTGTGAGAGTGTGTGAGAGTGACTGAGAGTGACTGAGAGTGTGTGAGAGTGACTGAGAGTGACTCAGAGAGTGTGAGAGTGACTGAGAGTGTGTGCGAGTGTGTGAGAGTGGCAGAGAGTAGCTGAGGGCATGTGAGAGTGTGTGAGAGTGACTGAGAGTGATTGAGAGTGTGTGAGAGTGACTGAGAGTGACTGAGAGTGTGTGAGAGTGACTGAGAGTGACAGAGAGTGTGAGAGAGTGTGTAAGAGTGACTGAGAGAGTGTGAGAGTGACAGAGAGTGACAGAGAGAGTGTGATTGTGTGTGAGAGTGACAGAGTGTGTGAGAAAGTGTGAGAGTTACTCAGAGAGTGTGAGAGTGACTGAGATTGTGTGCGAGTGTGTGAGAGTGACAGAGTGTGTGAGAAAGTGTGAGAGTGTGTGAGAGTGACTCAGAGAGTGTGAGAGTGACTGAGATTGTGCGCGAGTGTGTGAGAGTGTGTGAGATTGTGTGAGAGTGATAGAGAGAGTGTGGGATTGAATGAGAGTGTGTGAGTATGTGTGAGAGTGACTGAGAGTGGGTGAGAGTGTCTGAGAGTGGCTGAGAGTGACTGAGGGCGTGTGAGAGTGTGTGAGAGTGACTGAGAGTGACTGAGAGTGTTTGAGAGTGAATGAGAGTGACAGAGAGTGTGTGAGAGTGTGTAAGAGTGACTGAGAGTGTGTGAGAGTGACTGAGAGTGACTGAGAGTGACTGAGAGTGTGTGAGAGTGTGTGAGAGTGTCTGAGAGTGGCTGAGAGTGATTGCAAGTGTGTGTGTGTGTGTGAGAGTGTATGAGAGTGACTGAGAGTGACTGAGAGTGAGTCAGAGCGACTGAGAGTGAGTGGAAGTGACTCAGAGTGTGTGCTAGTGACTGGAAGTGACAGAAAGTGTTTTGGAGTGTTTGAGAGTGACTGAGAGTGACTGAGAGTGTGTCAGAGTGACTGAGATTTACTGAGCGTGTATGAGACTGACTGTTAGTGACTGAGAGTGAAAGAACGTGTGTGACAGTGTGAGAGAGAGTGTGTGAGAATGCGTGCGAGTGTGTGAGAGTGACTCAGAGAGTGTGAGAGTGACTGAGAGTGCGTGCGAGTGAGTGAGAGTGTGTGAGAGTATGTGAGAATGCGTGAGAGAGATGGAGAGTGTGTGAGAGTGTGTGAGAGTGTGTGAGAGTGACTGAGAGTGTCTGAGATTCTCTGAGAGTGACTGAGCGTGACTGAGAGTGTGTGAGAATGCGTGAGAGAGATGGAGAGTGTGTGGGATTGACTGAGAGTCTGTGAGTATGTGTGAGAGTGTGTGAGAGTATGTGAAAGTGTGTGAGAGTGTGTGAGAGTGTGTGAGAGTGACTGAGAGTGCGTGCGAGTGAGTGAGAGTGTGTGAGAGTCTGTGAGTATGTGTGAGAGTGTGTGAGAGTGTGTGAGAGTGTGTGAGAGTGTGTGAGAGTGACTGAGAGTGTCTGAGATTCTCTGAGAGTGACTGAGCGTGACTGAGAGTGTGTGAGAGTGATTGAGAGAGTGTGAGAGTGACTGAGAGTGACTGCGAGTGTCTGAGATTGTGTAAGAGTGACTGAGAGAGTGTGGGAGTGACAGAGAGTGACAGAGAGTGTGTGAGAGTGTGTGACAGTTTGTGAGAGTGACTGAGAGCGTGTGAGAGTGTGTTGGAGAGAACGAGAGTGACTGAGAGTGTGTAAGAGTGACTGAGAGTGCGTGTGAGTGACTGAGTGTTACTGACAGTGTGTGAGAGTGACTGAGAGTGTGTGAGAGTGACTGAGAGTGACTGAGAGTGACTGAGAGTGTGTGAGAGTGAACGAGAGTTTGTGGGAGTGACAGAGACTGTGTGAGAGTGTGTGAGAGTGACTGAGAGTGTGTGAGAGTGTATGAGAATGTGTGAGAGTGACTCAGAGAGTGTGAGAGTGACTGAGATTGTGTGAGTCAGAATGTGTGAGAATGTGTGAGAGTGATAGAAAGTGTGCGCGATTGAATGAGAGCGTGTGAGTATGTGTGAGAGTGACTGAGAGTGGGTGAGAGTGTCTGAGAGTGGCTGAGAGTGACTGAGGGCGTGTGAGAGTGTGTGAGAGTGACTGAGAGTGACTGAGGGTGTGCGAGAGTGACTGAGAGTGACAGAGAGTGTGTGAGAGTGTGTAAGAGTGACTGAGAGTGTGTGAGAGTGACTGAGAGTGTGTGAGAGTGTGTGAGAGTGGCTGAGACTGACTGCAAGCTTGTGAGTGTGTGTGAGATTGAATGAGAGTGACTGAGAGTGACTGAGAGTGAGTCAGAGCGACTGGGAGTGACTGGAAGTGACTGAGAGTGTGTGCTAGTGACTGAGAGTGACAGAGAGTCTTTTAGAGTGTGTAGGAGTGACTGAGAGTGACTGAGAGTGACTGTGAGAGTGTGTGAGAGTGACTGAGAGTATGTGAGAGTGTGTCCGAGCGTGTCCGCGAGTGTGAGAGTGACTGACAGTGACTGAGAGTGTGTGAGAGTGTGTGAGAGTCTGTGAGAGTGACAGAGAGTGTGTGAGTGTGTGTGAGAGTGTGTGAGAGTGTGTGAGAGTGACAGAGTGTGTGAGAAAGTGTGAGAGTGTGTGTGAGTGACTCAGAGAGTGTGAGAGTGACTGAGATTGTGTGCGAGTGTGTGAGAGTGCGTGAGAATGTGTGAGAGTGATAGAGAGAGTGTGGGATTGAATGAGAGTGTGTGAGTATGTGTGAGAGTGACTGAGAGTGGGTGAGAGTGTCTGAGAGTGGCTGAGAGTGACTGAGTGTGTGTGAGAGTGACAGAGAGTGACAGAGAGTGACTGAGAGTGTGTAAGAGTGACTGAGAGTGTGTGAGAGTGACTGAGAGTGTGTGAGAGTGTCTGAGAGTGGCTGTGAGTGACTGCAAGGATGTGTGTGTGTGTGAGAGTGTATGAGAGTGACAGAGAGTGACTGAGAGAGAGTCAGAGCGACTGAGAGTGACTGGAAGTGACTGAGAGTGTGTGAGAGTGACTGAGAGTGACTGAGAGTGTGTGAGAGTGTGTGAGAGTGGCTGAGACTGACTGCAAGCTTGTGAGTGTGTGTGAGATTGAATGAGAGCGACTGAGAGTGACTGAGAGTGAGTCAGAGCGACTGGGAGTGACTGGAAGTGACTGAGAGTGTGTGCTAGTGACTGAGAGTGACAGAGAGTCTTTTAGAGTGTGTAAGAGTGACTGAGAGTGACTGACAGTGACTGAGAGTGTGTGAGAGTGTGTGAGAGTCTGTGAGAGTGACAGAGAGTGTGTGAGTGTGTGTGAGAGTGTGTGAGAGTGACAGAGTGTGTGAGAAAGTGTGAGAGTGTGTGTGTGACTCAGAGAGTGTGAGAGTGACTGAGATTGTGTGCGAGTGTGTGAGAGTGCGTGAGAATGTGTGAGAGTGATAGAGAGAGTGTGGGATTGAATGAGAGTGTGTGAGTATGTGTGAGAGTGACTGAGAGTGGGTGAGAGTGTCTGAGAGTGGCTGAGAGTGACTGAGGGCGTGTGAGAGTGTGTGAGAGTCACTGAGAATGTGTGAGAGTGATTGATTGTGACTGAGAGTATGTCAGAGTGACTGAGATTGACTGAGTGTGTGTGAGACTGACTGTTATTGACTGAGAGTGACAGAGCTTGAGTGACAGTGTGAGAGTGTGAGAGAGAGTGACTAAGTGTGTGTGAGAGTGTATGAGAGTGTGTGAGAGTGTTTGGGAGTATGTGAAAGTGTGTGAAAATGACTGAGAATGTGTGAGACTGTGTCAGAGTGACTGAGACTGACTGAGTGTGTGTGAGTGTGACAGTTAGTGATTGTTATTGACGGAGAGAGACTGAAAGTGTGTGAGAGTGTCATAGAACGTGTGAGAGTGTGGGAGAGTGACAGAGTGTGTGAGAACGTGTGAGAGTGACTCAGAGAGTGTGAGAGTGACTGAGAGTGTGTGCGAGTGTGTGAGAGTGGCAGAGAGTAGCTGAGGGCATGTGAGAGTGTGTGAGAGTGACTGAGAGTGATTGAGAGTGTGTGAGAGTGACTGAGAGTGACTGAGAGTGTGTGAGAGTGACTGAGAGTGACAGAGAGTGTGAGAGAGTGTGTAAGAGTGATGAGAGAGTGAGAGAGTGACAGAGAGTGACAGAGAGAGTGTGATTGTGTGTGAGAGTGACAGAGTGTGTGAGAAAGTGTGAGAGTTACTCAGAGAGTGTGAGAGTGACTGAGATTGTGTGCGAGTGTGTGAGAGTGACAGAGTGTGTGAGAAAGTGTGAGAGTGTGTGAGAGTGACTCAGAGAGTGTGAGAGTGACTGAGATTGTGTGCGAGTGTGTGAGAGTGTCTGAGAATGTGTGAGAGTGATAGAGAGAGTGTGGGATTGAATGAGAGTGTGTGAGTATGTGTGAGAGTGACTGAGAGTGGGTGAGAGTGTCTGAGAGCGGCTGAGAGTGACTGAGGGCGTGTGAGAGTGTGTGAGAGTGACTGAGAGTGACTGAGAGTGTTTGAGAGTGACTGAGAGTGACAGAGAGTGTGTGAGAGTGTGTAAGAGTGACTGAGAGTGTGTGAGAGTGACTGAGAGTGACTGAGAGTGTGTGAGAGTGTGTGAGAGTGTCTGAGAGTGGCTGAGAGTGACTGCAAGTTTGTGTGTGTGTGTGAGAGTGTATGAGAGTGACTGAGAGTGACTGAGAGTGAGTCAGAGCGACTGAGAGTGACTGAGAGTGACTGAGAGTGTGTCAGAGTGACTGAGATTTACTGAGTGTGTATGAGACTGACTGTTAGTGACTGAGAGTGACAGAACGTGTGTGACAGTGTGAGAGAGAGTGTGTGAGAATGCGTGTGAGTGTGTGAGAGTGACTCAGAGAGTGTGAGAGTGACTGAGAGTGCGTGTGAGTGTGTGAGAGTGTGTGAGAGTATGTGAGAATGCGTGAGAGAGATGGAGAGTGTGTGGGATTGACTGAGAGTCTGTGAGTATGTGTGAGAGTGTGTGAGAGTGTGAGAGTGACTGAGGGCGTGTGAGAGAGTGTGAGAGTGACTGAGAGTGTCTGAAATTCTCTGAGAGTGACTGAGAGTGACTGAGAGTGTGTGAGAGTGATTGAGAGTGTGTGAGAGTGACTGAGAGTGACTGAGGGTGTGCGAGAGTGACTGAGAGTGACAGAGAGTGTGTGAGAGTGTGTAAGAGTGACTGAGAGTGACTGAGAGTGTGCGAGAGTGTGTGAGAGTGGCTGAGACTGACTGCAAGCTTGTGAGTGTGTGTGAGATTGAATGAGAGCGACTGAGAGTGACTGAGAGAGAGTCAGAGCGACTGAGAGTGACTGGAAGTGACTGAGAGTGTGTGCTAGTGACTGAGAGTGACAGAGAGTGTTTTAGAGAGTGTGAGAGTGACTGAGAGTGACTGAGAGTGACTGAGAGTATCTGTGAGAGTGTGTGAGAGTGTGTCCGAGCGTGTCCGTGCGTGAGAGTGACTGAGAGTGACTGAGAGTGTGTCAGAGTGACTGAGATTGACTGAGTGTGTTTGAGACTGACTGCTAGTGACTGAGAGTGACAGAGCGTGTGTGACAGTGTGAGAGTGTGAGAGAGAGTGTGTGAGACTGTGTGAGAGTGTGTGAGAGTGACTCAGAGAATGTGAGAGTGACTGAGAGTGTGTGCGAGTGTGTGAAAGTATGTGAGAATGCGTGAGAGAGATGGAGAGTGTGTGGTATTGACTGAGAGTCTGTGAGTATGTGTGAGAGTGTGTGAGAGTGTGTGAGTGTCTGAGAGTGTCTGAGAGTGACTGAGAGTGACTGAGAGTGTGTGAGAGTGACTGAGAGTGTGTGAGAGTGACTGAGAGCGACTGCGAGTGACTGAGAGTGCGTAAGAGTGACTGAGAGAGTGTGGGAGTGACAGAGAGTGACTGAAAGTGTGTGACAGTGTGTGAGAGTGAGAGAGTGTGTGAGAACTTGTGAGAGTGTGTGAGAGTGACTCAGAAAGTTTGAGAGTGACTGAGAGTAACTGAGGGCGTGTGAGAGTGTTTGCGAGTGACTGAGAGTGACTGAGAGTGTGTGAGAGTGACAGAGAGTGTGTGAGAGTGACTGAGAGTGTGTGAGAGTGTGTGAGAGTGGCTGAGACTGACTGCAAGCTTGTGAGTGTGTGTGAGATTGAATGAGAGTGACTGAGAGTGACTGAGAGTGAGTCAGAGCGACTGGGAGTGACTGGAAGTGACTGAGAGTGTGTGCTAGTGACTGAGAGTGACAGAGAGTCTTTTAGAGTGTGTAGGAGTGACTGAGAGTGACTGAGAGTGACTGTGAGAGTGTGTGAGAGTGACTGAGAGTATGTGAGAGTGTGTCCGAGCGTGTCCGCGAGTGTGAGAGTGACTGACAGTGACTGAGAGTGTGTGAGAGTGTGTGAGAGTCTGTGAGAGTGACAGAGAGTGTGTGAGTGTGTGTGAGAGTGTGTGAGAGTGTGTGAGAGTGACAGAGTGTGTGAGAAAGTGTGAGAGTGTGTGTGAGTGACTCAGAGAGTGTGAGAGTGACTGAGATTGTGTGCGAGTGTGTGAGAGTGCGTGAGAATGTGTGAGAGTGATAGAGAGAGTGTGGGATTGAATGAGAGTGTGTGAGTATGTGTGAGAGTGACTGAGAGTGGGTGAGAGTGTCTGAGAGTGGCTGAGAGTGACTGAGAGTGTGTGAGAGTGACAGAGAGTGACAGAGAGTGACTGAGAGTCTGTAAGAGTGACTGAGAGTGTGTGAGAGTGACTGAGAGTGTGTGAGAGTGTCTGAGAGTGGCTGAGAGTGACTGCAAGGATGTGTGTGTGTGTGAGAGTGTATGAGAGTGACAGAGAGTGACTGAGAGAGAGTCAGAGCGACTGAGAGTGACTGGAAGTGACTGAGAGTGTGTGAGAGTGACTGAGAGTGACTGAGAGTGTGTGAGAGTGTGTGAGAGTGGCTGAGACTGACTGCAAGCTTTTGAGTGTGTGTGAGATTGAATGAGAGCGACTGAGAGTGACTGAGAGTGAGTCAGAGCGACTGGGAGTGACTGGAAGTGACTGAGAGTGTGTGCTAGTGACTGAGAGTGACAGAGAGTCTTTTAGAGTGTGTAAGAGTGACTGAGAGTGACTGACAGTGACTGAGAGTGTGTGAGAGTGTGTGAGAGTCTGTGAGAGTGACAGAGAGTGTGTGAGTGTGTGTGAGAGTGTGTGAGAGTGACAGAGTGTGTGAGAAAGTGTGAGAGTGTGTGTGTGACTCAGAGAGTGTGAGAGTGACTGAGATTGTGTGCGAGTGTGTGAGAGTGCGTGAGAATGTGTGAGAGTGATAGAGAGAGTGTGGGATTGAATGAGAGTGTGTGAGTATGTGTGAGAGTGACTGAGAGTGGGTGAGAGTGTCTGAGAGTGGCTGAGAGTGACTGAGGGCGTGTGAGAGTGTGTGAGAGTCACTGAGAATGTGTGAGAGTGATTGATTGTGACTGAGAGTATGTCAGAGTGACTGAGATTGACTGAGTGTGTGTGAGACTGACTGTTATTGACTGAGAGTGACAGAGCTTGAGTGACAGTGTGAGAGTGTGAGAGAGAGTGACTAAGTGTGTGTGAGAGTGTATGAGAGTGTGTGAGAGTGTTTGGGAGTATGTGAAAGTGTGTGAAAATGACTGAGAATGTGTGAGACTGTGTCAGAGTGACTGAGACTGACTGAGTGTGTGTGAGTGTGACAGTTAGTGATTGTTATTGACGGAGAGAGACTGAAAGTGTGTGAGAGTGTCATAGAACGTGTGAGAGTGTGGGAGAGTGACAGAGTGTGTGAGAACGTGTGAGAGTGACTCAGAGAGTGTGAGAGTGACTGAGAGTGTGTGCGAGTGTGTGAGAGTGGCAGAGAGTAGCTGAGGGCATGTGAGAGTGTGTGAGAGTGACTGAGAGTGATTGAGAGTGTGTGAGAGTGACTGAGAGTGACTGAGAGTGTGTGAGAGTGACTGAGAGTGACAGAGAGTGTGAGAGAGTGTGTAAGAGTGATGAGAGAGTGAGAGAGTGACAGAGAGTGACAGAGAGAGTGTGATTGTGTGTGAGAGTGACAGAGTGTGTGAGAAAGTGTGAGAGTTACTCAGAGAGTGTGAGAGTGACTGAGATTGTGTGCGAGTGTGTGAGAGTGACAGAGTGTGTGAGAAAGTGTGAGAGTGTGTGAGAGTGACTCAGAGAGTGTGAGAGTGACTGAGATTGTGTGCGAGTGTGTGAGAGTGTCTGAGAATGTGTGAGAGTGATAGAGAGAGTGTGGGATTGAATGAGAGTGTGTGAGTATGTGTGAGAGTGACTGAGAGTGGGTGAGAGTGTCTGAGAGCGGCTGAGAGTGACTGAGGGCGTGTGAGAGTGTGTGAGAGTGACTGAGAGTGACTGAGAGTGTTTGAGAGTGACTGAGAGTGACAGAGAGTGTGTGAGAGTGTGTAAGAGTGACTGAGAGTGTGTGAGAGTGACTGAGAGTGACTGAGAGTGTGTGAGAGTGTGTGAGAGTGTCTGAGAGTGGCTGAGAGTGACTGCAAGTTTGTGTGTGTGTGTGAGAGTGTATGAGAGTGACTGAGAGTGACTGAGAGTGAGTCAGAGCGACTGAGAGTGACTGAGAGTGACTGAGAGTGTGTCAGAGTGACTGAGATTTACTGAGTGTGTATGAGACTGACTGTTAGTGACTGAGAGTGACAGAACGTGTGTGACAGTGTGAGAGAGAGTGTGTGAGAATGCGTGTGAGTGTGTGAGAGTGACTCAGAGAGTGTGAGAGTGACTGAGAGTGCGTGCGAGTGTGTGAGAGTGTGTGAGAGTATGTGAGAATGCGTGAGAGAGATGGAGAGTGTGTGGGATTGACTGAGAGTCTGTGAGTATGTGTGAGAGTGTGTGAGAGTGTGAGAGTGACTGAGGGCGTGTGAGAGAGTGTGAGAGTGACTGAGAGTGTCTGAAATTCTCTGAGAGTGACTGAGAGTGACTGAGAGTGTGTGAGAGTGATTGAGAGTGTGTGAGAGTGACTGAGAGTGACTGAGGGTGTGCGAGAGTGACTGAGAGTGACAGAGAGTGTGTGAGAGTGTGTAAGAGTGACTGAGAGTGACTGAGAGTGTGTGAGAGTGTGTGAGAGTGGCTGAGACTGACTGCAAGCTTGTGAGTGTGTGTGAGATTGAATGAGAGCGACTGAGAGTGACTGAGAGAGAGTCAGAGCGACTGAGAGTGACTGGAAGTGACTGAGAGTGTGTGCTAGTGACTGAGAGTGACAGAGAGTGTTTTAGAGAGTGTGAGAGTGACTGAGAGTGACTGAGAGTGACTGAGAGTATCTGTGAGAGTGTGTGAGAGTGTGTCCGAGCGTGTCCGTGCGTGAGAGTGACTGAGAGTGACTGAGAGTGTGTCAGAGTGACTGAGATTGACTGAGTGTGTTTGAGACTGACTGCTAGTGACTGAGAGTGACAGAGCGTGTGTGACAGTGTGAGAGTGTGAGAGAGAGTGTGTGAGACTGTGTGAGAGTGTGTGAGAGTGACTCAGAGAATGTGAGAGTGACTGAGAGTGCGTGCGAGTGTGTGAAAGTATGTGAGAATGCGTGAGAGAGATGGAGAGTGTGTGGTATTGACTGAGAGTCTGTGAGTATGTGTGAGAGTGTGTGAGAGTGTGTGAGTGTCTGAGAGTGTCTGAGAGTGACTGAGAGTGACTGAGAGTGTGTGAGAGTGACTGAGAGTGTGTGAGAGTGACTGAGAGCGACTGCGAGTGACTGAGAGTGCGTAAGATTGACTGAGAGAGTGTGGGAGTGACAGAGAGTGACTGAAAGTGTGTGACAGTGTGTGAGAGTGAGAGAGTGTGTGAGAACTTGTGAGAGTGTGTGAGAGTGACTCAGAAAGTTTGAGAGTGACTGAGAGTAACTGAGGGCGTGTGAGAGTGTTTGCGAGTGACTGAGAGTGACTGAGAGTGTGTGAGAGTGACAGAGAGTGACTGAGAGTGTGTGAGAGTGTGTAAGAGTGACTGAGAGTGACAGAGAGTGTTTGAGAATGTGTAAGAGTGTCTGCGAGAGATTCAGAGTCACTGAGAGTAACTGAGAGTGACTGACTGAGTGTGCTAGTGACTGAGAGTTACAGAGAGGTACCGAGAGGGACTGAGAGCGAGTGAGAGTGACTGGAAGTGACTGAGAGAGTGTGCTAGTGACTGAGAGTGACAGAGAGTGTTTTAGAGAGTGTCAGAGTGACTGAGAGTGACTGAGAGTGACTGAGAGTGACTGAGAGTGACTGTGAGAGTGTGTGAGAGTGACTGAGAGTATGTGAGAGTGTGTCCGAGCGTGTCCGTGAGTGTGAGAGTGACTGACAGTGACTGAGAGTGACTGAGAGTGACTGAGATTGTGTGAGAGTGTGTGAGAGTGGCTGAGAGTGACTGCAAGTTTGTGTGTGTGTGTGAGAGTGTATGAGAGTGACTGAGAGTGACTGAGAGTGAGTCAGAGCGACTGAGAGTGAGTGGAAGTGACTGAGAGTGTGTGCTAGTGACTGGAAGTGACAGAAAGTGTTTTGGAGTGTTTGAGAGTGACTGAGAGTGACTGAGAGTGTGTGAGAGTGACTGAGAGTGACTGAGAGTGTGTGAGAGTGACTGAGAGTGACTGAGAGTGTGTGAGAGTGTGTAAGAGTGACTGAGAGTGACAGAGAGTGTTTGAGAATTTGTAAGAGTGTCTGAGAGAGATTCAGAGTCACTGAGAGTAACTGAGAGTGACTGAGAGAGTGTGCTAGTGACTGAGAGTTACAGAGAGGTACCGAGAGGGACTGAGAGCGAGTGAGAGTGACTGGAAGTGACTGAGAGAGTGTGCTAGTGACTGAGAGTGACAGAGAGTGTTTTAGAGAGTGTGAGAGTGACTGAGAGTGACTGAGAGTGACTGAGAGTGACTGTGAGAGTGTGTGAGAGTGACTGAGAGTATGTGAGAGTGTGTCCGAGCGTGTCCGTGAGTGTGAGAGTGACTGACAGTGACTGAGAGTGTGTAAGAGTGACTGAGAGTGTGTGAGAGTGACTGAGAGTGACTGAGAGTGACTGAGAGTGTGTGAGAGTGTCTGAGAGTGGCTGAGAGTGACTGCAAGTTTGTGTGTGTGTGTGAGAGTGTATGAGAGTGACTGAGAGTGACTGAGAGTGAGTCAGAGCGACTGAGAGTGAGTGGAAGTGACTGAGAGTGTGTGCTAGTGACTGGAAGTGACAGAAAGTGTTTTGGAGTGTTTGAGAGTGACTGAGAGTGACTGAGAGTGACTGAGAGTGTGTCAGAGTGACTGAGATTTACTGAGTGTGTATGAGACTGACTGTTAGTGACTGAGAGTGACAGAACGTGTGTGACAGTGTGAGAGAGAGTGTGTGAGAATGCGTGCGAGTGTGTGAGAGTGACTCAGAGAGTGTGAGAGTGACTGAGAGTGCGTGCGAGTGTGTGAGAGTGTGTGAGAGTATGTGAGAATGCGTGAGAGAGATGGAGAGTGTGTGGGATTGACTGAGAGTCTGTGAGTATGTGTGAGAGTGTGTGAGAGTGTGTGAGAGTGTGTGCGAGTGACTGAGGGCGTGTGAGAGAGTGTGAGAGTGACTGAGAGTGTCTGAGATTCTCTGAGAGTGACTGAGAGTGACTGAGAGTGTGTGAGAGTGATTGAGAGTGTGTGAGAGTGACTGAGAGTGACTGCGAGTGTCTGAGATTGTGTAAGAGTGACTGAGAGAGTGTGGGAGTGACAGAGAGTGACAGAGAGTGTGTGAGAGTGTGTGAGAGTGTGTGACAGTTTGTGAGAGTGACTGAGAGCGTGTGAGAGTGTGTTGGAGAGAACGAGAGTGACTGAGAGTGTGTAAGAGTGACTGAGAGTGCGTGTGAGTGACTGAGTGTTACTGACAGTGTGTGAGAGTGACTGAGAGTGTGTGAGAGTGACTGAGAGTGACTGAGAGTGACTGAGAGTGTGTGAGAGTGAACGAGAGTTTGTGGGAGTGACTGAGAGTGACTGAGAGTGTGTCAGAGTGACTGAGATTTACTGAGTGTGTATGAGACTGACTGTTAGTGACTGAGAGTGACAGAACGTGTGTGACAGTGTGAGAGAGAGTGTGTGAGAATGCGTGCGAGTGTGTGAGAGTGACTCAGAGAGTGTGAGAGTGACTGAGAGTGCGTGCGAGTGTGTGAGAGTGTGTGAGAGTATGTGAGAATGCGTGAGAGAGATGGAGAGTGTGTGGGATTGACTGAGAGTCTGTGAGTATGTGTGAGAGTGTGTGAGAGTGTGTGAGAGTGTGTGAGAGTGTGTGCGAGTGACTGAGGGCGTGTGAGAGAGTGTGAGAGTGACTGAGAGTGTCTGAGATTCTCTGAGAGTGACTGAGAGTGACTGAGAGTGTGTGAGAGTGATTGAGAGTGTGTGAGAGTGACTGAGAGTGACTGCGAGTGTCTGAGATTGTGTAAGAGTGACTGAGAGAGTGTGGGAGTGACAGAGAGTGACAGAGAGTGTGTGAGAGTGTGTGAGAGTGTGTGACAGTTTGTGAGAGTGACTGAGAGCGTGTGAGAGTGTGTTGGAGAGAACGAGAGTGACTGAGAGTGTGTAAGAGTGACTGAGAGTGCGTGTGAGTGACTGAGTGTTACTGACAGTGTGTGAGAGTGACTGAGAGTGTGTGAGAGTGACTGAGAGTGACTGAGAGTGACTGAGAGTGTGTGAGAGTGAACGAGAGTTTGTGGGAGTGACTGAGAGTGTCTGAGAGTGACTCAGAGTGATTGAGAGTGACTGGGAGTGACTGGGAGTGTGTGCTCGTGACTGAGAGTGTGTGAGAGTGACAGAGAGTGTGTGAGAGTGTGTGAGAGTGACTGAGAGTGTGTGAGAGTGTATGAGAATGTGTGAGAGTGACTCAGAGAGTGTGAGAGTGACTGAGATTGTGTGCGTGTGAGTCAGAATGTGTGAGAATGTGTGAGAGTGATAGAAAGTGTGCGCGATTGAATGAGAGCGTGTGAGTATGTGTGAGAGTGACTGAGAGTGGGTGAGAGTGTCAGAGAGTGGCTGAGAGTGACTGAGGGCGTGTGAGAGTGTGTGAGAGTGACTGAGAGTGACTGAGGGTGTGCGAGAGTGACTGAGAGTGACAGAGAGTGTGTGAGAGTGTGTAAGAGTGACTGAGAGTGTGTGAGAGTGACTGAGAGTGACTGAGAGTGACTGAGAGTGTGTGAGAGTGTGTGAGAGTGGCTGAGACTGACTGCAAGCTTGTGAGTGTGTGTGAGATTGAATGAGAGTGACTGAGAGTGACTGAGAGTGAGTCAGAGCGACTGGGAGTGACTGGAAGTGACTGAGAGTGTGTGCTAGTGACTGAGAGTGACAGAGAGTCTTTTAGAGTGTGTAAGAGTGACTGAGAGTGACTGAGAGTGACTGTGAGAGTGTGTGAGAGTGACTGAGAGTATGTGAGAGTGTGTCCGAGCGTGTCCGTGAGTGTGAGAGTGACTGACAGTGACTGAGAGTGTGTGAGAGTGTGTGAGAGTCTGTGAGAGTGACAGAGAGTGTGTGAGTGTGTGTGAGAGTGTGTGAGAGTGTGTGAGAGTGACAGAGTGTGTGAGAAAGTGTGAGAGTGTGTGTGAGTGACTCAGAGAGTGTGAGAGTGACTGAGATTGTGTGCGAGTGTGTGAGAGTGCGTGAGAATGTGTGAGAGTGATAGAGAGAGTGTGGGATTGAATGAGAGTGTGTGAGTATGTGTGAGAGTGACTGAGAGTGGGTGAGAGTGTCTGAGAGTGGCTGAGAGTGACTGAGAGTGTGTGAGAGTGACGGAGAGTGACAGAGAGTGAATGAGAGTGTGTGAGAGCGTGTAAGAGTGACTGAGAGTGACAGAGAGTGTTTGAGAATGTGTAAGAGTGTCTGAGAGAGATTCAGAGTCACTGAGAGTAACTGAGAGTGACTGAGAGAGTGTGCTAGTGACTGAGAGTTACAGAGAGGTACCGAGAGGGACTGAGAGCGAGTGAGAGTGACTGGAAGTGACTGAGAGTGTGCTAGTGACTGAGAGTGACAGAAAGTGTTTTAGAGAGTGTGAGAGTGACTGAGAGTGACTGAGAGTGACTGAGAGTGACTGTGAGAATGTGTGAGAGTGACTGAGAGTATGTGGGAGTGTGTCCGAGCGTGTCCGTGAGTGTGAGAGTGACTTACAGTGACTGAGAGTGTGTCAGAGTGACTGAGATTGACTGAGTGTGTTTGAGACTGACTGCTAGTGACTGAGAGTGACAGAGCGTGTGTGACAGTGTGAGAGTGTGAGAGAGAGTGTGTGAGACTGTGTGAGAGTGTGTGAGAGTGACTCAGAGAGTGTGAGAGTGACTGAGAGTGCGTGCGAGTGTGTGAAAGTATGTGAGAATGCGTGAGAGAGATGGAGAGTGTGTGGTATTGACTGAGAGTCTGTGAGTATGTGTGAGAGTGTGTGAGAGTGTGTGAGAGTGTCTGAGAGTGTCTGAGAGTGACTGAGAGTGACTGAGAGTGTGTGAGAGTGACTGAGAGTGTGTGAGAGTGACTGAGAGCGACTGCGAGTGACTGAGAGTGCGTAAGAGTGACTGAGAGAGTGTGGGAGTGAGAGAGTGACTGAAAGTGTGTGACAGTGTGTGAGAGTGAGAGAGTGTGTGAGAACTTGTGAGAGTGTGTGAGAGTGACTCAGAAAGTTTGAGAGTGACTGAGAGTAACTGAGGGCGTGTGAGAGTGTTTGCGAGTGACTGAGAGTGACTGAGAGTGTGTGAGAGTGACTGAGAGTGACTGAGAGTGTGTGAGAGTGTGTAAGAGTGACTGAGAGTGACAGAGAGTGTTTGAGAATGTGTAAGAGTGTCTGAGAGAGATTCAGAGTCACTGAGAGTAACTGAGAGTGACTGAGAGAGTGTGCTAGTGACTGAGAGTTACAGAGAGGTACCGAGAGGGACTGAGAGCGAGTAAGAGTGACTGGAAGTGACTGAGAGAGCGTGCTAGTGACTGAGAGTGACAGAGAGTGTTTTAGAGAGTGTGAGAGTGACTGAGAGTGACTGAGAGTGACTGAGAGTGACTGTGAGAGTGTGTGAGAGTGACTGAGAGTATGTGAGAGTGTGTCCGAGCGTGTCCGTGAGTGTGAGAGTGACTGACAGTGACTGAGAGTGTGTAAGAGTGACTGAGAGTGTGTGAGAGTGACTGAGAGTGACTGAGAGTGTGTGAGAGTGTCTGAGAGTGGCTGAGAGTGACTGCAAGTTTGTGTGTGTGAGTGTGTATGAGACTGACTGTTAGTGACTGAGAGTGACAGAACGTGTGTGACAGTGTGAGAGAGAGTGTGTGAGAATGCGTGCGAGTGTGTGAGAGTGACTCAGAGAGTGTGAGAGTGCGTGCGAGTGTGTGAGAGTGTGTGAGAGTATGTGAGAATGCGTGAGAGAGATGGAGAGTGTGTGGGATTGACTGAGAGTCTGTGAGTATGTGTGAGAGTGTGTGAGAGTGTGTGAGAGTGACTGAGGGCGTGTGAGAGAGTGTGAGAGTGACTGAGAGTGTCTGAGATTCTCTGAGAGTGACTGAGAGTGACTGAGAGTGTGTGAGAGTGATTGAGAGTGTGTGAGAGTGACTGAGAGTGACTGCGAGTGTCTGAGATTGTGTAAGAGTGACTGAGAGAGTGTGGGAGTGACAGAGAGTGACAGAGAGTGTGTGAGAGTGTGTGAGAGTGTGCGACAGTTTGTGAGAGTGACTGAGAGCGTGTGAGAGTGTGTTGGAGAGAACGAGAGTGACTGAGAGTGTGTAAGAGTGACTGAGAGTGCGTGTGAGTGACTGAGTGTTACTGACAGTGTGTGAGAGTGACTGAGAGTGTGTGAGAGTGACTGAGAGTGACTGAGAGTGACTGAGAGTGTGTGAGAGTGAACGAGAGTTTGTGGGAGTGACTGAGAATGTCTGAGAGTGACTCAGAGTGATTGAGAGTGACTGGGAGTGACTGGGAGTGTGTGCTCGTGACTGAGAGTGTGTGAGAGTGACAGAGAGTGTGTGAGAGTGTGTGAGAGTGACTGAGAGTGTGTGAGAGTGTATGAGAATGTGTGAGAGTGACTCAGAGAGTGTGAGAGTGACTGAGATTGTGTGCGTGTGAGTCAGAATGTGTGAGAATGTGTGAGAGTGATAGAAAGTGTGCGCGATTGAATGAGAGCGTGTGAGTATGTGTGAGAGTGACTGAGAGTGGGTGAGAGTGTCTGAGAGTGGCTGAGAGTGACTGAGGGCGTGTGAGAGTGTGTGAGAGTGACTGAGAGTGACTGAGGGTGTGCGAGAGTGACTGAGAGTGACAGAGAGTGTGTGAGAGTGTGTAAGAGTGACTGAGAGTGTGTGAGAGTGACTGAGAGTGACTGAGAGTGACTGAGAGTGTGTGAGAGTGTGTGAGAGTGGTTGAGACTGACTGCAAGCTTGTGAGTGTGTGTGAGATTGAATGAGAGTGACTGAGAGTGACTGAGAGTGAGTCAGAGCGACTGGGAGTGACTGGAAGTGACTGAGAGTGTGTGCTAGTGACTGAGAGTGACAGAGAGTCTTTTAGAGTGTGTAAGAGTGACTGAGAGTGACTGAGAGTGACTGTGAGAGTGTGTGAGAAGGACTGAGAGTATGTGAGAGTGTGTCCGAGCGTGTCCGTGAGTGTGAGAGTGACTGACAGTGACTGAGAGTGTGTGAGAGTCTGTGAGAGTGACAGAGAGTGAGTGAGTGTGTGTGAGAGTGTGTGAGAGTGTGTGAGAGTGACTGAGTGTGTGAGAAAGTGTGAGAGTGTGTGTGAGTGACTCAGAGAGTGTGAGAGTGACTGAGATTGTGTGCGAGTGTGTGAGAGTGCGTGAGAATGTGTGAGAGTGATAGAGAGAGTGTGGGATTGAATGAGAGTGTGTGAGTATGTGTGAGAGTGACTGAGAGTGGGTGAGAGTGTCTGAGAGTGGCTGAGAGTGACTGAGGGCGTGTGAGAGTGTGTGAGAGTGACTGAGAGTGACTGAGAGTGACTGAGAGTGTGTGAGAGTGACAGAGAGTGACAGAGAGTGTGTGAGAGTGTGTAAGAGTGACTGAGAGTGTGTGAGAGTGACTGAGAGTGTGTGAGAATGTGTGAGAGTGTCTGAGAGTGGCTGAGAGTGACTGCAAGGATGTGTGTGTGTGTGAGAGTGTATGAGAGTGACAGAGAGTGACTGAGAGAGAGTCTGAGCGACTGAGAGTGATTGGAAGTGACTGAGAGTGTGTGCTAGTGACTGAGAGTGACAGAGAATGTTTTAGAGAGTGTGAGAGTGACTGAGAGTGACTGAGAGTGACTGAGAGTATCTGTGAGAGTGTGTGAGAGTGTGTCCGAGCGTGTCCGTGTGTGAGAGTGACTGAGAGTGACTGAGAGTGTGTCAGAGTGACTGAGATTGACTGAGTGTGTTTGAGACTGACTGCTAGTGACTGAGAGTGACAGAGCGTGTGTGACAGTGTGAGAGAGAGTGTGTGAGACTGTGTGAGAGTATGTGAGAGTGACTCAGAGAGTGTGAGAGTGACTGAGAGTGCGTGCGAGTGTGTGAGAGTGTCTGAGAGTGACTGAGAGTGACTGAGAGTGTGTGAGAGTGACTGAGAGTGTGTGAGAGTGACTGAGAGCGACTGCGAGTGACTGAGAGTGTGTAAGAGTGACTGAGAGAGTGTGGGAGTGACAGAGAGTGACTGAAAGTGTGTGACAGTGTGTGAGAGTGAGAGAGTGTGTGAGAACTTGTGAGAGTGTGTGAGAGTGACTCAGAAAGTTTGAGAGTGACTGAGAGTAACTGAGGGCGTGTGAGAGTGTTTGCGAGTGACTGAGAGAGACTGAGAGTGTGTGAGAGTGACTGAGAGTGACTGAGAGTGTGTGAGAGTGTGTAAGAGAGACTGAGAGAGTGTGAGAGTGACAGAGAGTGACAGAGAGTGTGTGTGTGTGTGTGTGTGAGAGTGGGTGAGATTGCGTGAGAGTGAAAGAGTGTGTGAGAACGTGTGAGATTGTGTGAGAGTGACTCAGAGAATGTGAGAGTGACTGAGATTGTGTGCGTGTGAGTCAGAGTGTGTGACAATGTGTGAGAGTGATAGAAAGTGTGTGGGATTGAATGAGAGCGTGTGAGTATGTGTGAAAGTAACTGAGAGTGGGTGAGAGTGTCTGAGAGTGGCTGAGAGTGACTGACGGTGTTATGAGAGTGTGTGAGAGTGACTGAGAGTGACTGAGAGTGTGCGAGAGTGACTGAGAGTGACAGAGAGTGTGTGAGAGTGTGTAAGAGTGACTGAGAGTGTGTGAGAGTGACTGAGAGTGACTGAGAGTGACTGAGAGTGTGTGAGAGTGTGTGAGAGTGGCTGAGAGTGACTGCAAGCTTGTGAGTGTGTGTGAGATTGAATGAGAGTGACTGAAAGTGACTGAGAGTGAGTCAGAGCGACTGGGAGTGACTTGAAGTGACTGAGAGTGTGTGCTAGTGACTGAGAGTGACAGAGAGTCTTTTAGAGTGTGTGAGAGTGACTGAGAGTGTCAGAGAGTGTCAGAGTGTGTATGTGAGTGTCTGAGAGTGTCAGATTGTGACAGAGTGTGTCAGAGTGCGTCAGCGTGTGTCAGAGAGTTTCAGAGTGTGACAGAGTGTGTCAGAGAGTGTCAGAGTGTCTGAGAGTGTCAGAGAGTTTCTGAGTGAGTCTGAGTATGTCAGAGAATGACAGAGAGTGACAGAGAGTCGCAGAATTTGTCTGAGAGTGTAAGAGAGTGTCAGAGTGTGTCTGACAGTGTCTGAGAGTGTCAGAGAGTGTCTGAGAGAGTCAGAGAGTGACAGAGTGTGTCAGAGAGTGTCAGAGAGTGTCAGAGTGTGACGGAGAGTGTCTGAGAGTGTCAGAGAATTTCTGAGAGTGTCATAGTGTGTCAGAGAGTGACAGAGTGTGGCAGAGTGTATCAGAGAGTGTCAGGGAGTGTCAGAGAGTTTCAGAGAGTGACAGAGTGTGTCAGAGAGTGTAAGAGAGTGTCAGAGAGATTCTGAGCGTGTCCGAGAGTGTCAGAGAGTTTCAGAGAGTTTCTGAGAGTGTCTGAGAGTGTCACAGACTGTCAGAGAATGTCAGAGAGTGTCAGAGAGAGTCTGAGAGTGTCTGAGAGTGTCAGAGTGTGTCTGAGAGTGTCAGAGAGTGACAGAGAGTGTCAGAGATTGTCTGAGATTGTCTGAGAGTTTCAGAGAGTGACAGTGTGTATCAGAGAGCGACAGAGAGTATCAGAGTGTGTCAGAGAGTGTCGGAGAGTTTCTGAGAGTGTCATAGTGTGTCAGAGTGGGTCAGAGTGCGAAAGAGTGTGTCAGAGTGTGTCTGAGAGTGTCAGAGAGTGTCAGAGTGTGAATGTGAGTGTCTGAGAGTGTCAGAGAGTGTCAGATTGTGACAGATTGTGTCAGCGTGTGTCAGCGTGTGTCAGTGAGTTTCAGAGTGTGACAGAGTGTGTCAGAGAGTGTCAGAGAGTGTCAGAGAGTGACAGAGTGTGTCAGAGAGTGACAGAGTGTTGCTGAGAGTGTCAGAAAGTGTCAGAGAGTGTCAGAGAGTGACAGAGAGTGTCAGAGAGTGACAGAGTTTGTCAGAGAGTGACAGAGAGTATCTGAGAGTGTCAGAGAGAGTCAGCGAATGTCTGAGAGTGTCAGAGAGTGTCAGAGAGTGTCAGAGAGTTTCTGAGAGTGTCAGAGAGTGACAGAGAGTGTCAGAGAGTGTCAGAGAGTGTCAGAGAGGGTCTGAGAGTGTCAGAGAGTGTCAGAGAGTGTCAGAGAGATTCTGAGAGTGTCAGAGTGTGTCAGAGAGTGACAGTGTGTCTGAGTGTGTCAGAGAGTTTCAGAGAGTGTCAGAGAGTTTCTGAGAGTGTCTGAGAGTGTCAGAGAGTGTCACAGAGCTTCTGAGAGTGTCTGAAAGTGTCAGAGAAAGTCACAGAGTGACAGAGAGTGACAGAGAGTGTCAGAGAGTGTCTTAGATTGTCAGAGAGTGTCAGAGAGTGACAGAGTGTTTCAGAGAGTGACAGAGAGTATCTGCGAGTGTCAGAGAGTGTCAGCGAGTTTCTGAGAGTGTCAGAGAGTGACAGAGAGTGTCAGAGAGTGTCAGAGAGGGTCTGAGAGTGTCAGAGAGTGTCAGAGAGTGTCAGAGATATTCTGAGAGTGTCAGAGTGTGTCAGAGCGTGACAGAGTGTGTCAGAGTGTGTCAGAGTGTGTCAGAGAGTTTAAGAGAGTGTCAGAGAGTTTCTGAGAGTGTCTGAGAGTGTCAGCGAGTGTCACAGAGCTTCTGAGAGTGTCTGAGAGTGTCAGAGAAAGTCACAGAGTGACAGAGAGTGACAGAGAGTGACAGAGAGTGTCGGAGAGTGTCTGAGATTGTCAGAGAGTGTCAGAGAGTGACAGAGTGTATCAGAGAGTGACAGAGAGTATCAGAGTGTGTCAGAGAGAGTCAGAGAGTTTCTGAGAGTGTCATAGTGCGTCAGAGTGTGTCAGAGATCGAAAGAGTGTGTCAGAGTGTGTCTGAGAGTGTCAGAGAGTGTCAGAGTGTGCATGTGAGTGTCCGAGAGTGTCTGAGAGTGTCAGAGACTGTCAGAGAATGTCAGAGAGTGTCAGAGAGAGTCTGAGAGTGTCTGAGAGTGTCTGAGAGTGTCAGAGAGTTTCTGAGAGTGACAGAGTGTATCATGAGTGACAGAGAGTTTCAGAGTGTGTCAGAGAGAGTCAGAGAGTTTCTGAGAGTGTCTGTGAGTGTCAGAGAGTGTCAGAGAGTGTCAGATTGTGACAGAGAGTGTCAGAGTGCGAAAGAGTGTGTCAGAGTGTGTCTGAGAGTGTCAGAGAGTGTCAGAGTGTGTCTCTGAGTGTCAGAGAGTGTCAGAGAGTGTCAGATTGTGACAGAGTGTGTCAGAGTGTGTCAGAGAGTGTCAGAGAGTTTCTGAGTGAGTCTGAGTATGTCAGAGAGTGACAGAGAGTGACAGAAAGTGTCAGAGTTTGTCTGAGAGTGTAAGAGAGTGTCAGAGTGTGTCTGACAGTGTCTGAGCGTGTCAGAGAGTGTCTGAGAGTGTCAGAGACTGACAGAGTGTGTCAGAGAGTGTCAGAGTGTGACAGAGTGTGTCAGAGTGTGTCAGAGAGTGTCAGAGTGTCTGAGAGTGTCAGAGAGTGTCAGATTGTGACAGATTGTGTCAGAGTGTGTCAGCGTGTGTCAGAGAGTTTCAGAGAGTGACAGAGTGTGTCAGAGAGTGTCAGAGTGTGACAGAGTGTGTCAGAGAGTGTCAGAGTGTCTGAGAGTGTCAGAGAGTTTCTGAGTGAGTCTGAGTATGTCAGAGAGTGACAGAGAGTGACAGAGAGTGTCCGAGTGTATCAGAGAGTGTCAGGAAGTGTCAGATAGTGACAGAGTGTGTCAGAGTGTGTCAGCGTGTGTCAGAGAATTTCAGAGTGTGACAGAGTGTGTCAGAGAGTGTCAGAGTGTGACAGAGTGTGTCAGAGTGTGTCAGAGAGTGTCAGAGTGTCTGAGAGTGTCAGAGAGTTTCTGAGTGAGTCTGAGTATGTCAGAGAGTGACAGAGAGCGCCAGAGAGTGTCAGAGTTTGTCTGAGAGTGTAAGAGAGTGCCAGAGTGTGTCTGACAGTGTCTGAGAGTGTCAGAGAGTGTCTGAGAGAGTCAGAGAGTGACAGAGTGTGTAAGAGAGTGTCTGAGAGTGTCAGATTGTGTCGGAGAGTGTCTGAGAGTGTCAGAGAGTTTCTGAGAGTGTCAGAGTGTGTCAGAGAGTGACAGAGTGTGTCAGAGTGTGGCAGAGTGTATCAGAGAGTGTCAGGGAGTGTCAGAGAGTGTAAGAGAGTGTCAGAGAGTTTCTGAGCGTGTCCGAGAGTGTCAGAGAGATTCAGAGAGTTTCTGAGTGTGTCTGAGAGTGTCAGAGACTGTCAGATAATGTCAGAGAGTGTCAGAGAGAGTGTCTGAGAGTGTCAGAGAGTGTCAGAGACTTTCTGAGCGTGTCAGAATGTGTCAGAGTGTGGCAGAGTGTATCAGAGAGTGTCAGGGAGTGTCAGAGAGTTTCAGAGAGTGAGATAGTGTGTCAGAGAGTGTAAGAGAGTGTCCGAGAGTTTCTGAGCGTGTCCGAGAGTGTCAGTGAGTTTCCGAGAGTTTCTGAGAGTGTCTGAGATTATCAGAGACTGTCAGAGAATGTCAGAGAGTGTCAGAGAGAGTCTGAGAGTGTCTGAGAGTGTCAGAGAGTGTCAGAGACTTTCTGAGAGTGTCAGAGTGTGTCTGAGCGTGTCAGAGAGTGACAGAGTGTATCAGAGAGTGACAGAGAGTATCAGAGAGCGTCAGAGAGTGTCAGAGAATTTCTGAGAGAGTCAGAGTGTGTCAGAGTGTGTCTGAGAATGTCAGAGAGTGTCAGAGAGTGTCAGAGTGTGTCAGAGAGTGTCTGAGCGTGTCAGAGAGTGTCAGAGAGTGTCAGAGAGATTCTCAGAGTGTCAGAGTGTGTCACAGAGTGACAGTGTGTGTCAGAGTGTGTCAGAGAGTGTCCGGGAGTGTCAGAGAGTTTCTGAGAGTTTCTGTGAGTGTCACAGAGTGTCAGAGATGTTCTGAGAGTGTCTGAGAGTGTCAGAGCGTCACAGAGTGTCAGAGAGTTTCTGAGTGAGTCTGTGTATGTCAGAGAGTGACAGAGAGTGTCAGAGTTTGTCTGAGAGTGTAAGAGAGTGCCAGAGTGTATCTGACAGTGTCTGAGAGTGTCAGCGAGTGTCTGAGAGAGTCAGAGAGTGACAGAGTGTGTCAGAGAGTGTCTGAGAGTGTCAGAGAGTTTCTGAGAGTGTCAGAGTGTGTCAGCGTGTGTCAGAGAGTTTCAGAGTGTGACAGAGTGTGTCAGAGAGTGACAGAGTGTTTCAGAGTGTGTCAGAGAGTGTCAGAGTGTCTGAGAGTGTCAGAGAGTTTCTGAGTGAGTCTGTGTATGTCAGAGAGTGACAGAGAGTGACAGAGAGTGTCAGAGTTTGTCTGAGAGTGTAAGAGAGTGCCAGAGTGTATCTGACAGTGTCTGAGAGTGTCAGAGTGTGTCGGAGAGTTTCTGAGAGTGTCAGAGAGTTTCTGAGAGTGTCAGAGTGTGTCAGAGAGTGACAGAGTGTGTCAGAGTGTGGCAGAGTGTGTCAGAGAGTGTAAGAGAGTGTCCGAGAGTTTCTGAGCATGTCCGAGAGTGTCAGACAGTTTCTGAGAGTGTCAGAGTGTGTCACAGAGTGTCAGAGAGTGTCAGAGTGTGTCAGCGTGTGTCAGAGAGTTTCAGAGTGTGTAAGAGAGGGTCAGAGTGTGACAGAGTGTGTCAGAGAGTGTCAGAGTGTCTGAGAGTGTCAGAGAGTTTCTGAGTGAGTCTGAGTATGTCAGAGAGTGACAGAGAGTGACAGAGAGTGTCCGAGTGTATCAGAGAGTGTCAGGGAGTGTCAGATTGTGACAGAGTGTGTCAGAGTGTGTCAGCGTGTGTCAGAGAGTGTCAGAGTGTGACAGAGTGTGTCAGAGTGTGTCAGAGAGTGTCAGAGTGTCTGAGAGTGTCAGAGAGTTTCTGAGTGAGTCTGTTTATGTCAGAGAGTGACAGAGAGTGACAGAGAGTGTCAGAGTTTGTCTGAGAGTGTAAGAGAGTGCCAGAGTGTATCTGACAGTGTCTGAGATTGTCAGAGAGTGTCTGAGAGAGTCAGAGAGTGACAGAGTGTGTCAGAGAGTGTCTGAGAGTGTCAGAGTGTGTCGGAGAGTTTCTGAGAGTGCCTGAGAGTGTCAGAGAGTGTCAGAGTGTGTCAGAGAGTGACAGAGTGTGTCAGAGTGTGGCAGAGTGTATCAGAGAGTGTCAGGGAGTGTCAGAGAGTTTCAGAGAGTGACAGAGTGTGTCATAGAGTGTAAGAGAGTGTCCGAGAGTTTCTGAGCGTGTCCGAGAGTGTCAGAGACGTTCTGAGAGTTTCAGAGTGTGTCTGAGAGTGTCAGAGAGTGACAGAGTGTATCAGAGAGTGACAGAGAGTATCAGAGAGCGTCAGACAGTGTCAGAGAATTTCTGAGAGAGTCAGAGTGTGTCAGAGTGTGTCTGAGAATGTCAGAGAGAGTCAGAGAGTGTCAGAGTGTGTCAGAGAGTGTCTGAGCGTGTCAGAGAGTGTCAGAGAGTGTCAGAGAGATTCCCAGTGTGTCAGAGTGTGTCACAGAGTGACATTGTGTGTCAGAGTGTGTCAGAGAGTGTCAGAGAGAGTCTGAGAGTGTCTGAGAGTGTCAGAGAGTGTCAGAGACGTTCTGAGAGTGTCAGAGTGTGTCTGAGAGTGTCAGAGAGTGACAGAGAGTATCAGAGAGCGTCAGACAGTGTCAGAGAATGTCTGAGAGAGTCAGAATGTGTCTGAGAATGTCAGAGAGAGTCAGAGAGTGTCAGAGTGTGTCAGAGAGTGTCTGAGCGTGTCAGAGAGTGTCAGAGAGTGTCAGAGAGATTCTCAGTGTGTCAGAGTGCGTCACAGAGTGACAGTGTGTGTCAGAGTGTGTCAGAGAGTGTCCGGGAGTGTCAGAGAGTTTCTGAGAGTTTCTGTGAGTGTCAGAGATTGTCAGAGAGTTTCTGAGAGTGTCAGAGAGTGACAGAGTGTGTCAGAGACTGTCAGAGAGTGTCAGAGAGTGACAGAGTGTATCAGAGAGTGACAGAGAGTATCAGAGTGTGTCAGAGAGAGTCAGAGAGTTTCTGAGAGTGTCTGTGAGTGTCAGAGAGTGTCAGAGAGTGTCAGATTGTGACAGAGTGTGTCAGAGTGCGAAAGAGTGTGTCAGAGAGTGCTTGAGAGTGTCAGAGAGTGTCAGAGTGTGTCTCTGAGTGTCAGAGAGTGTCTGAGAGTGTCAGAGACTGACAGAGTGTGTCAGAGAGTGTCAGAGTGTGACAGAGTGTGTCAGAGTGTGTCAGAGAGTGTCAGAGTGTCTGAGAGTGTCAGAGAGTGTCAGATTGTGACAGATTGTGTCAGAGTGTGTCAGCGTGTGTCAGAGAGTTTCAGAGTGTGTCAGAGTGTGTCTGAGAATGTCAGAGAGAGTCAGAGAGTGTCAGAGTGTGTCAGAGAGTGTCTGAGCGTGTCAGAGAGTGTCAGAGATATTCTCAGTGTGTCAGAGTGTGTCACAGAGTGACAGTGTGTGTCAGAGAGTGTCCGGGAGTGTCAGAGAGTTTCTGAGAGTTTCTGTGAGTGTCACAGAGTGTCAGAGAGGTTCTGAGAGTGTCTGAGAGTGTCAGAGTGTCACAGAGTGTCAGAGAGTGTCTGAACGTGTCAGAGAGTTTCTCAGAGTGTCAGAGTGTGTCACAAAGTGACAGTGTGTATCAGAGTGTGTCAGAAAGTGTCCGAGAGTGTCAGAGAGTTTCTGAGAGCTTCTGTGAGTGTCAGAGATTGTCAGAGAGTTTCTGAGAGTGTCAGAGAGTGACAGAGTGTGTCAGAGACTGTCAGAGAGTGTCAGAGAGTGACAGAGTGTATCAGAGAGTGACAGAGAGTATCAGAGTGTGTCAGAGAGAGTCAGAGAGTTTCTGAGAGTGTCTGTGAGTGTCAGAGAGTGTCAGAGAGTGTCAGATTGTGACAGAGTGTGTCAGAGTGCGAAAGAGTGTGTCAGAGAGTGCTTGAGAGTGTCAGAGAGTGTCAGAGTGTGTCTCTGAGTGTCAGAGAGTGTCTGAGAGTGTCAGAGACTGACAGAGTGTGTCAGAGAGTGTCAGAGTGTGACAGAGTGTGTCAGAGTGTGTCAGAGAGTGTCAGAGTGTCTGAGAGTGTCAGAGAGTGTCAGATTGTGACAGATTGTGTCAGAGTGTGTCAGCGTGTGTCAGAGAGTTTCAGAGTGTGACAGAGTGTGTCAGAGAGTGTCAGAGTGTGACAGAGTGTGACAGAGAGTGTCAGAGTGTCTGAGAGTGTCAGAGAGTTTCTGAGTGAGTCTGAGTATGTCAGAGAGTGACAGAGAGTGACAGAGAGTGTCAGAGTGTATCAGAGAGTGTCAGGGAGTGTCAGATTGTGACAGAGTGTGTCAGAGTGTGTCAGCGTGTGTCAGAGAGTTTCAGAGTGTGACAGAGTGTGTCAGAGAGTGTCAGAGTGTCTGAGAGTGTCAGAGAGTTTCTGAGTGAGTCTGAGTATGTCAGAGAGTGACAGAGAGCGACAGAGTGTGTCAGAGTTTGTCTGAGAGTGTAAGAGAGTGCCAGAGTGTGTCTGACAGTGTCTGAGAGTGTCAGAGAGTATCTGAGAGAGTCAGAGAGTGACAGAGTGTGTCAGAGAGTGTCTGAGAGTGTCAGATGGTGTCGGAGAGTGTCTGAGAGTGTCAGAGAGTTTCTGAGAGTGTCAGAGTGTGTCAGAGAGTGACAGAGTGCGTCAGAGTGTGGCAGAGTGTATCAGAGAGTGTCAGGGAGTGTCAGAGAGTGTAAGAGAGTGTCAGAGAGTTTCTGAGCGTGTCCGAGAGTGTCAGAGAGATTCAGAGAGTTTCTGAGAGTGTCTGAGAGTGTCAGAGAGTGTCAGAGACTTTCTGAGCGTGTCAGAATGTGTCCGAGAGTGTCGGTGAGTGTCAGAGAGTTTCTGAGAGTGTTAGAGTGTGTCAGAGAGTGACAGAGTGTGTCAGAGTGTGGCAGAGTGTATCAGAGAGTGTCAGGGAGTGTCAGAGAGTTTCAGAGAGTGACAGAGTGTGTCAGAGATTGTAAGAGAGTGTCCGAGAGTTTCTGAGCGTGTCCGAGAGTGTCAGAGAGTTTCAGAGAGTTTCTGAGAGTGTCTGAGATTGTCAGAGACTGTCAGAGAATGTCAGAGAGTTTCAGAGTGTGACAGAGTGTGTCAGAGAGTGTCAGAGTGTGTCTGAGAGTGTCAGAGAGTGACAGAGTGTATCAGAGAGTGTCAGAGAGTGTCAGAGAGATTCTCAGTGTGTCAGAGTGCGTCACAGAGTGACAGTGTGTGTCAGAGTGTGTCAGAGAGTGTCCGGGAGTGTCAGAGAGTTTCTGAGAGTTTCTGTGAGTGTCAGAGATTGTCAGAGAGTTTCTGAGAGTGTCAGAGAGTGACAGAGTGTGTCAGAGACTGTCAGAGAGTGTCAGAGAGTGACAGAGTGTATCAGAGAGTGACAGAGAGTATCAGAGTGTGTCAGAGAGAGTCAGAGAGTTTCTGAGAGTGTCTGTGAGTGTCAGAGAGTGTCAGAGAGTGTCAGATTGTGACAGAGTGTGTCAGAGTGCGAAAGAGTGTGTCAGAGAGTGCTTGAGAGTGTCAGAGAGTGTCAGAGTGTGTCTCTGAGTGTCAGAGAGTGTCTGAGAGTGTCAGAGACTGACAGAGTGTGTCAGAGAGTGTCAGAGTGTGACAGAGTGTGTCAGAGTGTGTCAGAGAGTGTCAGAGTGTCTGAGAGTGTCAGAGAGTGTCAGATTGTGACAGATTGTGTCAGAGTGTGTCAGCGTGTGTCAGAGAGTTTCAGAGTGTGTCAGAGTGTGTCTGAGAATGTCAGAGAGAGTCAGAGAGTGTCAGAGTGTGTCAGAGAGTGTCTGAGCGTGTCAGAGAGTGTCAGAGATATTCTCAGTGTGTCAGAGTGTGTCACAGAGTGACAGTGTGTGTCAGAGAGTGTCCGGGAGTGTCAGAGAGTTTCTGAGAGTTTCTGTGAGTGTCACAGAGTGTCAGAGAGGTTCTGAGAGTGTCTGAGAGTGTCAGAGTGTCACAGAGTGTCAGAGAGTGTCTGAACGTGTCAGAGAGTTTCTCAGAGTGTCAGAGTGTGTCACAAAGTGACAGTGTGTATCAGAGTGTGTCAGAAAGTGTCCGAGAGTGTCAGAGAGTTTCTGAGAGCTTCTGTGAGTGTCAGAGATTGTCAGAGAGTTTCTGAGAGTGTCAGAGAGTGACAGAGTGTGTCAGAGACTGTCAGAGAGTGTCAGAGAGTGACAGAGTGTATCAGAGAGTGACAGAGAGTATCAGAGTGTGTCAGAGAGAGTCAGAGAGTTTCTGAGAGTGTCTGTGAGTGTCAGAGAGTGTCAGAGAGTGTCAGATTGTGACAGAGTGTGTCAGAGTGCGAAAGAGTGTGTCAGAGAGTGCTTGAGAGTGTCAGAGAGTGTCAGAGTGTGTCTCTGAGTGTCAGAGAGTGTCTGAGAGTGTCAGAGACTGACAGAGTGTGTCAGAGAGTGTCAGAGTGTGACAGAGTGTGTCAGAGTGTGTCAGAGAGTGTCAGAGTGTCTGAGAGTGTCAGAGAGTGTCAGATTGTGACAGATTGTGTCAGAGTGTGTCAGCGTGTGTCAGAGAGTTTCAGAGTGTGACAGAGTGTGTCAGAGAGTGTCAGAGTGTGACAGAGTGTGACAGAGAGTGTCAGAGTGTCTGAGAGTGTCAGAGAGTTTCTGAGTGAGTCTGAGTATGTCAGAGAGTGACAGAGAGTGACAGAGAGTGTCAGAGTGTATCAGAGAGTGTCAGGGAGTGTCAGATTGTGACAGAGTGTGTCAGAGTGTGTCAGCGTGTGTCAGAGAGTTTCAGAGTGTGACAGAGTGTGTCAGAGAGTGTCAGAGTGTCTGAGAGTGTCAGAGAGTTTCTGAGTGAGTCTGAGTATGTCAGAGAGTGACAGAGAGCGACAGAGTGTGTCAGAGTTTGTCTGAGAGTGTAAGAGAGTGCCAGAGTGTGTCTGACAGTGTCTGAGAGTGTCAGAGAGTGTCTGAGAGAGTCAGAGAGTGACAGAGTGTGTCAGAGAGTGTCTGAGAGTGTCAGATGGTGTCGGAGAGTGTCTGAGAGTGTCAGAGAGTTTCTGAGAGTGTCAGAGTGTGTCAGAGAGTGACAGAGTGCGTCAGAGTGTGGCAGAGTGTATCAGAGAGTGTCAGGGAGTGTCAGAGAGTGTAAGAGAGTGTCAGAGAGTTTCTGAGCGTGTCCGAGAGTGTCAGAGAGATTCAGAGAGTTTCTGAGAGTGTCTGAGAGTGTCAGAGAGTGTCAGAGACTTTCTGAGCGTGTCAGAATGTGTCCGAGAGTGTCGGTGAGTGTCAGAGAGTTTCTGAGAGTGTTAGAGTGTGTCAGAGAGTGACAGAGTGTGTCAGAGTGTGGCAGAGTGTATCAGAGAGTGTCAGGGAGTGTCAGAGAGTTTCAGAGAGTGACAGAGTGTGTCAGAGATTGTAAGAGAGTGTCCGAGAGTTTCTGAGCGTGTCCGAGAGTGTCAGAGAGTTTCAGAGAGTTTCTGAGAGTGTCTGAGATTGTCAGAGACTGTCAGAGAATGTCAGAGAGTTTCAGAGTGTGACAGAGTGTGTCAGAGAGTGTCAGAGTGTGTCTGAGAGTGTCAGAGAGTGACAGAGTGTATCAGAGAGTGACAGAGAGTATCAGAGAGCGTCAGAGAGTGTCAGAGAATTTCTGAGAGAGTCAGAGTGTGTCAGAGTGTGTCTGAGAATGTCAGAGAGAGTCAGAGAGTGTCAGAGTGTGTCAGAGAGTGTCTGAGCGTGTCAGAGAGTGTCAGAGAGTGTCAGAGAGATTCTCAGAGTGTCAGAGTGTGTCACAGAGTGGCAGTGTGTGTCAGAGTGTGTCAGAGAGTGTCCGGGAGTGTCAGAGAGTTTCTGAGAGTTTCTGTGAGTGTCACAGAGTGTCAGAGAGGTTCTGAGAGTGTCTGAGAGTGTCAGAGTGTCACAGAGTGTCAGAGAGTTTCTGAGTGAGTCTGTGTATGTCAGAGAGTGACAGAGAGTGACAGAGAGTGTCAGAGTTTGTCTGAGAGTGTAAGAGAGTGCCAGAGTGTATCTGGCAGTGTCTGAGAGTGTCAGAGAGTGTCTGAGAGAGTCAGAGAGTGACAGAGTGTGTCAGAGAGTGTCAGAGAGTGTCAGAGAGTTTCTGAGAGTGTCAGAGTGTGTCAGCGTGTGTCAGAGAGTTTCAGAGTGTGACAGAGTGTGTCAGAGAGTGACAGAGTGTTTCAGAATGTGTCAGAGAGTGTCAGAGTGTCTGAGAGTGTCAGAGAGTTTCTGAGTGAGTCTGTGTATGTCAGAGAGTGACAGAGAGTGACAGAGAGTGTCAGAGTTTGTCTGAGAGTGTAAGAGAGTGCCAGAGTGTATCTGACAGTGTCTGAGAGTGTCAGACAGTGTCTGAGAGAGTCAGAGAGTGACAGAGTGTGTCAGAGAGTGTCTGAGAGTGTCAGAGTGTGTCGGAGAGTTTCTGAGAGTGTCAGAGAGTTTCTGAGAGTGTCAGAGTGTGTCAGAGAGTGACAGAGTGTGTCAGAGTGTGGCAGAGTGTGTCAGAGAGTGTAAGAGAGTGTCCGAGAGTTTCTGAGCGTGTCCGAGAGTGTCAGAGAGTTTCTGAGAGTGTCAGAGTGTGTCAGAGAGTGTCAGAGTGTCTGAGAGTGTCAGAGAGTGTCAGATTGTGACAGATTGTGTCACAGTGTGTCAGCGTGTGTCAGAGAGTTTCAGAGTGTGACAGAGTGTGTCAGAGAGTGTCAGAGTGTGACAGAGTGTGTCAGAGAGTGTCAGAGTGTCTTAGAGTGTCAGAGAGTTTCTGAGTGAGTCTGAGTATGTCAGAGAGTGACAGAGAGTGACAGAGAGTGTCCGAGTGTATCAGAGAGTGTCAGGGAGTGTCAGATTGTGACAGAGTGTGTCAGAGTGTGTCAGCGTGTGTCAGAGAGTTTCAGAGTGTGACAGAGTGTGTCAGAGAATGTCAGAGTGTGACAGAGTGTGTCAGAGTGTGTCAGAGAGTGTCAGATTGTCTGAGAGTGTCAGAGAGTTTCTGAGTGAGTCTGAGTATGTCAGAGAGTGACAGAGAGCGACAGAGAGTGTCAGAGTTTGTCTGAGAGTGTAAGAGAGTGCCAGAGTGTGTCTGACAGTGTCTGAGAGTGTCAGAGAGTGTCTGAGAGAGGCAGAGAGTGACAGAGTGTGTAAGAGAGTGTCTGAGAGTGTCAGATGGTGTCGGAGAGTGTCTGAGAGTGTCAGAGAGTTTCTGAGAGTGTCAGAGTGTGTCAGAGAGTGACAGAGTGTGTCAGAGTGTGGCAGAGTGTATCAGAGAGTGTCAGGGAGTGTCAGAGAGTGTAAGAGAGTGTCAGAGAGTTTCTGAGCGTGTCCGAGAGTGCCAGAGAGATTCAGAGAGTTTCTGAGAGTGTCTGAGAGTGTCAGAGAGTGTCAGAGACTTTCTGAGCGTGTCAGAATGTGTCGGAGAGTGTCTGAGAGTGTCAGAGAGTTTCTGAGAGTGTTATAGTGTGTCAGAGAGTGACAGAGTGTGTCAGAGTGTGGCAGAGTGTATCAGAGAGTGTCAGGGAGTGTCAGAGAGTTTCAGAGAGTGACAGAGTGTGTCAGAGAGTGTAAGAGAGTGTCCGAGAGTTTCTGAGCGTGTCCGAGAGTGTCAGAGAGTTTCAGAGAGTTTCTGAGAGTGTCTGAGATTGTCAGAGACTGTCAGAGAATGTCAGAGAGTGTCAGAGAGAGTCTGAGAGTGTCTGAGAGTGTCAGAGAGTGTCAGAGAATTTCTGAGAGTGTCAGAGTGTGTCTGAGAGTGTCAGAGAGTGACAGAGTGTATCAGAGAGTGACAGAGAGTATCAGAGAGCGTCAGAGAGTGTCAGAGAATTTCTGAGAGAGTCAGAGTGTGTCAGAGTGTGTCTGAGAATGTCAGAGAGAGTCAGAGAGTGTCAGAGTGTGTCAGAGAGTGTCTGAGCGTGTCAGAGAGTGTCAGAGAGTGTCAGAGAGATTCTCAGAGTGTCAGAGTGTGTCACAGAGTGACAGTGTGTGTCAGAGTGTGTCAGAGAGTGTCCGGGAGTGTCAGACAGTTTCTGAGAGTTTCTGTGAGTGTCACAGAGTGTCAGAGAGGTTCTGAGAGTGTCTGAGAGTGTCAGAGTGTCACAGAGTGTCAGAGAGTTTCTGAGTGAGTCTGTGTATGTCAGAGAGTGACAGAGTTTGTCTGAGATTGTAAGAGAGTGCCAGAGTGTATCTGGCAGTGTCTGAGAGTGTCAGAGAGTGTCTGAGAGAGTCAGAGAGTGACAGAGTGTGTCAGAGAGTGTCTGAGAGTGTCAGAGAGTTTCTAAGAGTGTCAGAGTGTGTCAGCGTGTGTCAGAGAGTTTCAGAGTGTGTCACAGAGTGTGTCAGAGAGTGACAGAGTGTTTCAGAGTGTGTCAGAGAGTGTCAGAGTGTCTGAGAGTGTCAGAGAGTTTCTGAGTGAGTCTGTGTATGTCAGAGAGTGACAGAGAGTGACAGAGAGTGTCAGAGTTTGTCTGAGAGTGTAAGAGAGTGCCAGAGTGTATCTGAAAGTGTCTGAGAGTGTCAGACAGTGTCTGAGAGAGTCAGAGAGTGACAGAGTGTGTCAGAGAGTGTCTGAGAGTGTCAGAGTGTGTCGGAGAGTTTCTGAGAGTGTCAGAGAGTTTCTGAGAGTGTCAGAGTGTGTCAGAGAGTGACAGAGTGTGTCAGAGTGTGGCAGAGTGTGTCAGAGAGTGTAAGAGAGTGTCCGAGAGTTTCTGATCGTATCCGAGAGTGTCAGAGAGTTTCTGAGAGTGTCAGAGAGTTTCTGAGAGTGTCAGAGTGTGTCAGAGAGTGACAGAGTGTGTCAGAGTGTGTCAGAGAGTGTAAGAGAGTGTAAGAGAGTGTCCGAGAGTTTCTGAGCGTGTCCGAGAGTGTCAGAGAGTTTCAGAGAGTTTCTGAGAGTGTCTGAGAGTGTCAGAGACTGTCAGAGAATGTCAGAGAGTGTCAGAGAGAGTCAGAGAGTGTCTGAGAGTGTCAGAGAGTGTCAGAGACGTTCTGAGAGTGTCAGAGTGTGTCTGAGAGTGTCAGAGAGTGACAGAGTGTATCAGAGAGTGACAGAGAGTATCAGAGAGCGTCAGAGAGTGTCAGAGAATTTCTGAGAGAGTCAGAGTGTGTCAGAGTGTGTCTGAGAATGTCAGAGAGAGTCAGAGAGTGTCAGAGTGTGTCAGAGAGTGTCTGAGCGTGTCAGAGAGTGTCAGAGATATTCTCAGTGTGTCAGAGTGTGTCACAGAGTGACAGTGTGTGTCAGAGAGTGTCCGGGAGTGTCAGAGAGTTTCTGAGAGTTTCTGTGAGTGTCACAGAGTGTCAGAGAGGTTCTGAGAGTGTCTGCGAGTGTCAGAGTGTCACAGAGTGTCAGAGAGTGTCTGAACGTGTCAGAGAGATTCTCAGAGTGTCAGAGTGTGTCACAAAGTGACAGTGTGTATCAGAGTGTGTCAGAAAGTGTCCGAGAGTGTCAGAGAGTTTCTGAGAGTTTCTGTGAGTGTCAGAGATTGTCAGAGAGTTTCTGAGAGTTTCAGAGAGTGACAGAGTGTGTCGGAGACTGTCCGAGAGTGTCAGAGAGTGACAGAGTGTATCAGAGAGTGACAGAGAGTATCAGAGTGTGTCAGAGAGAGTCAGAGAGTTTCTGAGAGTGTCTGTGAGTGTCAGAGAGTGTCAGAGAGTGTCAGAGAGTGTCCGAGTGTATCAGAGAGTGTCAGGGAGTGTCAGATTGTGACAGAGTGTGTCAGAGTGTGTCAGCGTGTGTCAGAGAGTTTCAGAGTGTGACAGAGTGTGACAGAGTGTGTCAGAGTGTGTCAGAGAGTGTCAGAGTGTCTGAGAGTGTCAGAGAGTTTCTGAGTGAGTCTGAGTATGTCAGAGAGTGACAGAGAGTGACAGAGAGTGTCAGAGTTTGTCTGAGAGTGTAAGCGAGTGCCAGAGTGTGTCTGACAGTGTCTGAGAGTGTCAGAGAGTGTCTGAGAGAGTCAGAGAGTGACAGAGTGTGTCAGAGAGTGTCTGAGAGTGTCAGAGAGTTTCTGAGAGTGTTAGAGTGTGTCAGAGAGTGACAGAGTGTGTCAGAGTGTGGCAGAGTGTATCAGAGAGTGTCAGGCGGTGTCAGAGAGTTTCAGAGAGTGACAGAGTGTGTCAGAGTGTGGCAGAGTGTATCAGAGAGTGTCAGGGAGTGTCAGAGAGTTTCAGAGAGTGACAGAGTGTGTCAGAGAGTGTAAGAGAGTGTCCGAGAGTTTCTGAGCGTGTCCGAGAGTGTCTGAGAGTTTCAGAGAGTTTCTGAGAGTGTCTGAGATTGTCAGAGACTGTCAGAGAATGTCAGAGAGTGTCAGAGAGAGTCTGAGAGTGTCTGAGAGTGTCAGAGAGTGTCAGAGACTTTCTGAGAGTGTCAGAGTATGTCTGAGAGTGTCAGAGAGTGACAGAGTGTATCAGAGAGTGACAGAGAGTATCAGAGAGCGTCAGAGAGTGTCAGAGAATTTCTGAGAGAGTCAGAGTGTGTCAGAGTGTGTCTGAGAATGTCAGAGAGAGTCTGAGAGTGTCTGAGAGTGTCAGAGAGTGTCAGAGACTTTCTGAGAGTGTCAGAGTATGTCTGAGAGTGTCAGAGAGTGACAGAGTGTATCAGAGAGTGACAGAGAGTATCAGAGAGCGTCAGAGAGTGTCAGAGAATTTCTGAGAGAGTCAGAGTGTGTCAGAGTGTGTCTGAGAATGTCAGAGAGAGTCAGAGAGTGTCAGAGTGTGTCAGAGAGTGTCTGAGCGTGTCAGAGAGTGTCAGAGAGTGTCAGAGAGATTCTCAGAGTGTCAGAGTGTGTCACAGAGTGACAGTGTGTGTCAGAGTGTGTCAGAGAGTGTCCGGGAGTGTCAGAGAGTTTCTGAGAGTTTCTGTGAGTGTCACAGAGTGTCAGAGAGGTTCTGAGAGTGTCTGAGAGTGTCAGAGTGTCACAGAGTGTCAGAGAGTTTCTGAGTGAGTCTGTGTATGTCAGAGAGTGACAGAGAGTGACAGAGAGTGTCAGAGTATGTCTAAGAGTGTAAGAGAGTGCCAGAGTGTATCTGACAGTGTCTGAGAGAGTCAGAGAGTGTCTGAGAGAGTCAGAGAGTGACAGAGTGTGTCAGAGAGTGTCTGAGAGTGTCAGAGAGTTTCTGAGAGTGTCAGAGTGTGTCAGAGAGTTTCAGAGTGTGACAGAGTGTGTCAGAGAGTGACAGAGTGTTTCAGAGTGTGTCAGAGAGTGTCAGAGTGTCTGAGAGTGTCAGAGAGTTTCTGAGTGAGTCTGTGTATGTCAGAGAGTGACAGAGAGTGTCAGAGTTTGTCTGAGAGTGTAAGAGAGTGCCAGAGTGTATCTGACAGTGTCTGAGAGTGTCAGACAGTGTCTGAGAGAGTCAGAGAGTGACAGAGTGTGTCAGAGAGTGTCTGAGAGTGTCAGAGTGTGTCGGAGAGTTTCTGAGAGTGTCAGAGAGTTTCTGAGAGTGTCAGAGTGTGTCAGAGAGTGACAGAGTGTGTCAGAGTGTGGCAGAGTGTGTCAGAGAGTGTAAGAGAGTGTCCGAGAGTTTCTGAGCGTGTCCGAGAGTGACAGAGAGTATCAGAGAGCGTCAGAGAGTGTCAGAGAATTTCTGAGAGAGTCAGAGTGTGTCAGAGTGTGTCTGAGAATGTCAGAGAGAGTCAGAGAGTGTCAGAGTGTGTCAGAGAGTGTCTGAGCGTGTCAGAGAGTGTCTGAGAGTGTCAGAGAGATTCTCTGAGTGTCAGAGTGTGTCACAGAGTGACAGTGTGTGTCAGAGTGTGTCAGAGAGTGTCCGGGAGTGTCAGAGAGGTTCAGAGAGTGTCTGAGAGTGTCAGAGTGTCACAGAGGGTCAGAGAGTTTCTGAGTGAGTCTGTGTATGTCAGAGAGTGACAGAGAGTGACAGAGATTGTCAGAGTTTGTCTGAGAGTGTTAGAGAGTGCCAGAGTGTATCTGACAGTGTCTGAGAGTGTCAGAGAGTGTCTGAGAGAGTCAGAGAGTGACAGAGTGTGTCAGAGAGTGTCTGAGAGTGTCAGAGAGTTTCTGAGAGTGTCAGAGTGTGTCAGCGTGTGTCAGAGAGTTTCAGAGTGTGTCAGAGAGTGACAGAGTGTTTCAGAGTGTGTCAGAGAGTGTCAGAGTGTCTGAGAGTGTCAGAGAGTTTCTGAGTGAGTCTGTGTATGTCAGAGAGTGACAGAGAGTGTCAGAGTTTGTCTGAGAGTGTAAGAGAGTGCCAGAGTGTATCTGACAGTGTCTGAGAGTGTCAGAGAGTGTCTGAGAGAGTCAGAGAGTGACAGAGTGTGTCAGAGAGTGTCTGAGTGTGTCGGAGAGTTTCTGAGAGTGTCAGCGAGTTTCTGAGAGTGTCAGAGTGTGTCAGAGAGTGTCAGAGTGTGTCAGAGTGTGGCAGAGTGTGTCAGAGAGTGTAAGAGAGTGTCCGAGAGTTTCTGAGCGTGTCCGAGAGTGTCAGAGAGTTTCTGAGAGTGTCAGAGTGTGTCAGAGAGTGACAGAGTGTGTCAGAGTGTGGCAGAGTGTGTCAGAGAGTGTAAGAGAGTTTCCGAGAGTTTCTGAGCGTGTCCGAGAGTGTCAGAGAGTTTCAGAGAGTTTCTGAGAGTGTCTGAGAGTGTCAGAGACTGTCAGAGAATGTCAGAGAGTGTCAGATTGTGACAGAGTGTGTCAGAGTGTGTCAGCGTGTGTCAGAGAGTTTCAGAGTGTGTCAGAGTGTGTCTGAGAATGTCAGAGAGAGTCTGAGAGTGTCTGAGAGTGTCAGAGAGTGTCAGAGACTTTCTGAGAGTGTCAGAGTATGTCTGAGAGTGTCAGAGAGTGACAGAGTGTATCAGAGAGTGACAGAGAGTATCAGAGAGCGTCAGAGAGTGTCAGAGAATTTCTGAGAGAGTCAGAGTGTGTCAGAGTGTGTCTGAGAATGTCAGAGAGAGTCAGAGAGTGTCAGAGTGTGTCAGAGAGTGTCTGAGCGTGTCAGAGAGTGTCAGAGAGTGTCAGAGAGATTCTCAGAGTGTCAGAGTGTGTCACAGAGTGACAGTGTGTGTCAGAGTGTGTCAGAGAGTGTCCGGGAGTGTCAGAGAGTTTCTGAGAGTTTCTGTGAGTGTCACAGAGTGTCAGAGATGTTCTGAGAGTGTCTGAGAGTGTCAGAGTGTCACAGAGTGTCAGAGAGTTTCTGAGTGAGTCTGTGTATGTCAGAGAGTGACAGAGAGTGACAGAGAGTGTCAGAGTATGTCTAAGAGTGTAAGAGAGTGCCAGAGTGTATCTGACAGTGTCTGAGAGAGTCAGAGAGTGTCTGAGAGAGTCAGAGAGTGACAGAGTGTGTCAGAGAGTGTCTGAGAGTGTCAGAGAGTTTCTGAGAGTGTCAGAGTGTGTCAGAGAGTTTCAGAGTGTGACAGAGTGTGTCAGAGAGTGACAGAGTGTTTCAGAGTGTGTCAGAGAGTGTCAGAGTGTCTGAGAGTGTCAGAGAGTTTCTGAGTGAGTCTGTGTATGTCAGAGAGTGACAGAGAGTGTCAGAGTTTGTCTGAGAGTGTAAGAGAGTGCCAGAGTGTATCTGACAGTGTCTGAGAGTGTCAGACAGTGTCTGAGAGAGTCAGAGAGTGACAGAGTGTGTCAGAGAGTGTCTGAGAGTGTCAGAGTGTGTCGGAGAGTTTCTGAGAGTGTCAGAGAGTTTCTGAGAGTGTCAGAGTGTGTCAGAGAGTGACAGAGTGTGTCAGAGTGTGGCAGAGTGTGTCAGAGAGTGTAAGAGAGTGTCCGAGAGTTTCTGAGCGTGTCCGAGAGTGACAGAGAGTATCAGAGAGCGTCAGAGAGTGTCAGAGAATTTCTGAGAGAGTCAGAGTGTGTCAGAGTGTGTCTGAGAATGTCAGAGAGAGTCAGAGAGTGTCAGAGTGTGTCAGAGAGTGTCTGAGCGTGTCAGAGAGTGTCTGAGAGTGTCAGAGAGATTCTCTGAGTGTCAGAGTGTGTCACAGAGTGACAGTGTGTGTCAGAGTGTGTCAGAGAGTGTCCGGGAGTGTCAGAGAGGTTCAGAGAGTGTCTGAGAGTGTCAGAGTGTCACAGAGGGTCAGAGAGTTTCTGAGTGAGTCTGTGTATGTCAGAGAGTGACAGAGAGTGACAGAGATTGTCAGAGTTTGTCTGAGAGTGTTAGAGAGTGCCAGAGTGTATCTGACAGTGTCTGAGAGTGTCAGAGAGTGTCTGAGAGAGTCAGAGAGTGACAGAGTGTGTCAGAGAGTGTCTGAGAGTGTCAGAGAGTTTCTGAGAGTGTCAGAGTGTGTCAGCGTGTGTCAGAGAGTTTCAGAGTGTGTCAGAGAGTGACAGAGTGTTTCAGAGTGTGTCAGAGAGTGTCAGAGTGTCTGAGAGTGTCAGAGAGTTTCTGAGTGAGTCTGTGTATGTCAGAGAGTGACAGAGAGTGTCAGAGTTTGTCTGAGAGTGTAAGAGAGTGCCAGAGTGTATCTGACAGTGTCTGAGAGTGTCAGAGAGTGTCTGAGAGAGTCAGAGAGTGACAGAGTGTGTCAGAGAGTGTCTGAGTGTGTCGGAGAGTTTCTGAGAGTGTCAGCGAGTTTCTGAGAGTGTCAGAGTGTGTCAGAGAGTGTCAGAGTGTGTCAGAGTGTGGCAGAGTGTGTCAGAGAGTGTAAGAGAGTGTCCGAGAGTTTCTGAGCGTGTCCGAGAGTGTCAGAGAGTTTCTGAGAGTGTCAGAGTGTGTCAGAGAGTGACAGAGTGTGTCAGAGTGTGGCAGAGTGTGTCAGAGAGTGTAAGAGAGTTTCCGAGAGTTTCTGAGCGTGTCCGAGAGTGTCAGAGAGTTTCAGAGAGTTTCTGAGAGTGTCTGAGAGTGTCAGAGACTGTCAGAGAATGTCAGAGAGTGTCAGATTGTGACAGAGTGTGTCAGAGTGTGTCAGCGTGTGTCAGAGAGTTTCAGAGTGTGACAGAGTGTGTCAGAGAGTGTCAGAGTGTGACAGAGTGTGTCAGAGTGTGTCAGAGAGTGTCAGAGTGTCTGAGAGTGTCAGAGAGTTTCTGAGTGAGTCTGAGTATGTCAGAGAGTGACAGAGAGTGACAGAGAGTGTCAGAGTTTGCCTGAGAGTGTAAGAGAGTGCCAGAGTGTGTCTGACAGTGTCTGAGAGTGTCAGAGTGTGTCTGAGAGTGCCAGAGTGTGTCTGACAGTGTCTGAGAGTGTCAGAGTGTGTCTGAGAGAGTCAGAGAGTGACAGAGTGTGTCAGAGAGAGACAGAGTGTGTCAGAGTGTGGCAGAGTGTATCAGAGAGTGTCAGGCGGTGTCAGAGAGTTTCAGAGAGTGACAGAGTGTGTCAGAGTGTGGCAGAGTGTATCAGAGAGTGTCAGGGAGTGTCAGAGAGTTTCAGAGAGTGACAGAGTGTGTCAGAGAGTGTAAGAGAGTGTCCGAGAGTTTCTGAGCGTGTCCGAGAGTGTCAGAGAGTTTCAGAGAGTTTCTGAGAGTGTCTGAGATTGTCAGAGACTGTCAGAGAATGTCAGAGAGTGTCAGAGAGAGTCTGAGAGTGTCTGAGAGTGTCAGAGAGTGTCAGAGACTTTCTGAGAGTGTCAGAGTGTGTCTGAGAGTGTCAGAGAGTGACAGAGTGTATCAGAGAGTGACAGAGAGTATCAGAGAGCGTCAGAGAGTGTCAGAGAATTTCTGAGAGAGTCAGAGTGTGTCAGAGTGTGTCTGAGAATGTCAGAGAGAGTCAGAGAGTGTCAGAGTGTGTCAGAGAGTGTCTGAGCGTGTCAGAGAGTGTCAGAGAGATTCTCAGTGTGTCAGAGTGTGTCACAGAGTGACAGTGTGTGTCAGAGTGTGTCAGAGAGTGTCCGGGAGTGTCAGAGAGTTTCTGAGAGTTTCTGTGAGTGTCACAGAGTGTCAGAGAGGTTCTGAGAGTGTCTGAGAGTGTCAGAGTGTCAGAGAGATTCTCAGAGTGTCAGAGTGTGTCACAAAGTGACAGTGTGTATCAGAGTGTGTCAGAAAGTGTCCGAGAGCGTCAGAGAGTTTCTGAGAGTTTCTGTGAGTGTCAGAGATTGTCAGAGAGTTTCTGAGAGTTTCAGAGAGTGACAGAGTGTGTCGGAGACTGTCCGAGAGTGTCAGAGAGTGACAGAGTGTATCAGAGAGTGACAGAGAGTATCAGAGTGTGTCAGAGAGAGTCAGAGAGTTTCTGAGAGTGTCTGTGAGTGTCAGAGAGTGTCAGAGAGTGTCCGAGTGTATCAAAGAGTGTCAGGGAGTGTCAGATTGTGACAGAGTGTGTCAGAGTGTGTCAGCGTGTGTCAGAGAGTTTCAGAGTGTGACAGAGTGTGTCAGAGAGTGTCAGAGTGTGACAGAGTGTGTCAGAGTGTGTCAGAGAGTGTCAGAGTGTCTGAGAGTGTCAGAGAGTTTCTGAGTGAGTCTGAGTATGTCAGAGAGTGACAGAGAGTGACAGAGAGTGTCAGAGTTTGCCTGAGAGTGTAAGAGAGTGCCAGAGTGTGTCTGACAGTGTCTGAGAGTGTCAGAGACTGTCTGAGAGAGTCAGAGAGTGACAGAGTGTGTCAGAGAGTGACAGAGTGTGTCAGAGTGTGGCAGAGTGTATCAGAGAGTGTCAGGCGGTGTCAGAGAGTTTCAGAGAGTGACAGAGTGTGTCAGAGTGTGGCAGAGTGAATCAGAGAGTGTCAGGGAGTGTCAGAGAGTTTCAGAGAGTGACAGAGTGTGTCAGAGAGTGTAAGAGAGTGTCCGAGAGTTTCTGAGCGTGTCCGAGAGTGTCAGAGAGTTTCAGAGAGTTTCTGAGAGTGTCTGAGATTGTCAGAGACTGTCTGAGAGTGTCAGAGAGTGTCAGAGACTTCCTGAGAGTGTCAGAGTGTGTCTGAGAGTGTCAGAGAGTGACAGAGAATTTCTGTGAGAGTCAGAGTGTGTCAGAGTGTGTCTGAGAATGTCAGAGAGAGTCAGAGAGTGTCAGAGAGATTCTCAGAGTGTCAGAGTGTGTCACAGAGTGACAGTGTGTGTCAGAGTGTGTCCGGGAGTGTCAGAGAGTTTCTGAGAGTTTCTGTGAGTGTCACAGAGTGTCAGAGAGTTTCTGAGTGAGTCTGTGTATGTCAGAGAGTGACAGAGAGTGACAGACAGTGTCAGTGTATGTCTGAGAGTGTAAGAGAGTGCCAGAGTGTATCTGACAGTGTCTGAGAGTGTCAGAGAGTGTCTGAGAGAGTCAGAGAGTGACAGAGTGTGTCAGAGAGTGTCTGAGAGTGTCAGAGAGTTTCTGAGAGTGTCAGAGTGTGTCAGAGTGTGTCAGAGAGTTTCAGAGTGTGACAGAGTGTGTCAGAGAGTGACAGAGAGTTTCAGAGTGTGTCAGAGAGTGTCAGAGTGTCTGAGAGTGTCAGAGAGTTTCTGAGTGAGTCTGTGTATGTCAGAGAGTGACAGAGAGTGTCTGAGTTTGTCTGAGAGTGTAAGAGAGTGCCAGAGTGTATCTGACAGTGTCTGAGAGTGTCAGACAGTGTCTGAGAGAGTCAGAGAGTGACAGAGTGTGTCAGAGAGTGTCTGAGAGTGTCAGAGGGTGTCGGAGAGTTTCTGAGAGTGTCAGAGAGTTTCTGAGAGTGTCAGAGTGTTTCAGAGAGTGACAGAGTGTGTCAGAGTGTGGCAGAGTGTGTCAGAGAGTGTAAGAGAGTGTCCGAGAGTTTCTGAGCGTGTCCGAGAGTGACAGAGAGTATCAGAGAGCGTCAGAGAGTGTCAGAGAATTTCTGAAAGAGTCAGAGTGTGTCAGAGTGTGTCTGAGAATGTCAGAGAGAGTCAGAGAGTGTCAGAGTGTGTCAGAGAGTGTCTGAGCGTGTCAGAGAGTGTCAGAGTGTGTCGGAGAGTTTCTGAGAGTGTCAGAGAGTTTCTGAGAGTGTCAGAGTGTGTCAGCGTGTGTCAGAGAGTTTCAGAGAGTGACAGAGTGTGTCAGAGAGTGACAGAGTGTTTCAGAGCGTGTCAGAGAGTGTCAGAGTGCCTGAGAGTTTCTGTGAGTGTCACAGAGTGTCAGAGAGGTTCTGAGAGTGTCTGAGAGAGTCAGAGTGTTGCAGAGTGTGACAGAGTGTGTCAGAGAGTGTCAGAGAGTTTCTGAGAGTGTCAGAGTGTGTCAGAGAGTGACAGAGTGTGTCAGAGTGTGGCAGAGTGTATCAGAGAGTGTCAGAGAGTGTCAGAGAGTTTCAGAGAGTGACAGAGTGTGTCAGAGAGTGTAAGAGAGTGTCCGAGAGTTTCTGAGCGTGTCCGAGAGTGTCAGAGAGTTTCAGAGAGTTTCTGTGAGTGTCTGAGAGTGTCTGAGAGTGTCAGAGTTTCACAGAGTGTCAGAGAGTGTCTGAACGTGTCAGAGAGTTTCTCAGAGTGTCAGAGTGTGTCACAAAGTGACAGTGTGTATCAGAGTGTGTCAGAAAGTGTCCGAGAGTGTCAGAGAGTTTCTGAGAGTTTCTGTGAGTGTCAGAGATTGTCAGAGAGTTTCTGAGAGTGTCAGAGTGTGACAGAGTGTGTCGGAGACTGTCAGAGAGTGTCCGAGAGTGACAGCGTGTATCAGAGAGTGACAGAGAGTATCAGAGTGTGTCAGAGAGAGTCAGACAGTTTCTGAGAGTGTCTGTGAGTGTCAGAGAGTGTCAGAGAGTGTCCGAGTGTATCAGAGAGTGTCAGGGAGTGTCAGATTGTGACAGAGTGTGTCAGAGTGTGTCAGCGTGTGTCAGAGAGTGTCAGAGTGTGACAGAGGGTGTCAGAGTGTGTCAGAGAGTGTCAGAGTGTCTGAGAGTGTCAGAGAGTTTCTGAGTGAGTCTGAGTATGTCAGAAAGTGACAGAGAGTGACAGAGAGTGTCAGAGTTTGTCTGAGAGTGTAAGAGAGTGCCAGAGTGTGTCTGACAGTGTCTGAGAGTGTCAGAGAGTGTCTGAGAGAGTCAGAGAGTGACAGAGTGTGTCAGAGAGTGTCTGAGAGTGTCAGAGAGTTTCTGAGAGTGTTAGAGTGTGTCAGAGAGTGACAGAGTGTGTCAGAGTGTGGCAGAGTGTATCAGAGAGTGTCAGGGAGTGTCAGAGAGTTTCAGAGAGTGACAGAGTGTGTCAGAGAGTGTAAGAGAGTGTCAGAGAGTTTCTGAGCGTGTCCGAGAGTGTCAGAGACTGTCAGAGAATGTCAGAGAGAGTCTGAGAGTGTCTGAGAGTGTCAGAGAGTGTCAGAGACATTCTGAGAGTGTCAGAGTGTGTCTGAGAGTGTCAGAGAGTGACAGAGTGTATCAGAGAGTGACAGAGAGTATCAGAGAGCGTCAGAGAGTGTCAGAGAATTTCTGAGAGTGTCAGAGTGTGTCAGAGTGTGTCTGAGAATGTCAGAGAGAGTCAGAGAGTGTCAGAGTGTGTCAGAGAGTGTCTGAGCGTGTCAGAGAGTGTCAGAGAGTGTCAGAGAGATTCTCAGAGTGTCAGAGTGTGTCACAGAGTGATAGTGTGTGTCAGAGTGTGTCAGAGAGTGTCCGGGAGTGTCAGAGAGGTTCTGAGAGTGTCTGAGAGTGTCAGAGTGTCACAGAGTGTCAGAGAGTTTCCGAGTGTATCAGAGAGTGTCAGGGAGTGTCAGATTGTGACAGAGTGTGTCAGAGTGTGTCAGCGTGTGTCAGAGAGTGTCAGAGTGTGACAGAGTGTGTCAGAGTGTGTCAGAGAGTGTCATAGTGTCTGAGAGTGTCAGAGAGTTTCTGAGTGAGTCTGAGTATGTCAGAGAGTGACAGAGAGTGACAAAGAGTGTCAGAGTTTGTCTGAGAGTGTAAGAGAGTGCCAGAGTGTGTCTGACAGTGTCTGAGAGTGTCAGAGAGTGTCTGAGAGAGTCAGAGAGTGACAGAGTGTGTCAGAGAGTGTCTGAGAGTGTCAGAGAGTTTCTGAGAGTGTTAGAGTGTATCAGAGAGTGACAGAGTGTGTCAGAGTGTGGCAGAGTGTATCAGAGAGTGTCAGGGAGTGTCAGAGAGTTTCAGAGCGTGACAGAGTGTGTCAGAGAGTGTAAGAGAGTGTCAGAGAGTTTCTGAGCGTGTCCGAGAGTGTCAGAGAGTTTCAGAGAGTTTCTGAGAGTGTCTGAGAGTGTCAGAGACTGTCAGAGAATGTCAGAGAGTGTCAGAGAGAGTCTGAGAGTGTCTGAGAGTGTCAGAGAGTGTCAGAGACATTCTGAGAGTGTCAGAGTGTGTCTGAGAGTGTCAGAGAGTGACAGAGTGTATCAGAGAGTGACAGAGAGTATCAGAGAGCGTCAGAGAGTGTCAGAGAATTTCTGAGAGTGTCAGAGTGTGTCAGAGTGTGTCTGAGAATGTCAGAGAGGGTCAGAGAGTGACAGAGAGTGTCTGAGAGTATCTGAGATTGTCAGAGAGTGTCTGAGAGTGTAAGAGAGTGCCAGAGTGTATCTGACAGTGTCTGAGAGTGTCAGAGAGTGTCTGAGAGAGTCAGAGAGTGACAGAGAGTGACAGAGAGTGTCTGAGAGTATCTGAGATTGTCAGAGAGTGCTGAGAGTGTCAGAGAGTGTCAGAGAGTGTCAGAGAGTGTCAGATAGTGACAGAGTGTGTCTGAGAGTGTCAGAGAGAGTCAGAGAATGTCAGAGTGTGTCAGAGAGTGTCTGAGCGTGTCAGACACTGTCAGAGAGTGTCAGAGAATGTCAGAGAGTATCAGAGAGTTTCTGAGAGTGTCTGAATGTGTCAGAGAGTGACAGAGAGCGACAGAGAGTGACAGAGAGTGTCAGAGTGTGTCAGAGAGTGTCAGAGAGTGTCAGAGAGAGACAGAGTGTGTCAGAGAGTGAAAGAGAGTGTCTGAAAATGTCAGAGAGTGTCTGAGGGTGTCAGAGAGTGTCAGAGAGTTTCTGAGAATGTCAGAGACTTTCTGAGAATGTCAGAGTGTGTCAGAGAGTGTCAGAGAGTGACAGAGTCTGTCAGAGAGTGTCTGAGAGTTTCTGAGAGTGTCAGAGAGTTTCTGAGAGTGTCTGAGAGTGTCTGCGATTGTCAGAGTGTGTCAGAGAGTGTCAGAGAGTGACAGAGTGCATCAGAGAGTGTCAGAGAGTGTCAGAGAGTTTCTGAGAGTGTCTGAGAGTGTCAGAGAGTGACAGAGAGTGTCAGAGATTGTCAGAGAGTGTCAGAGAGTTTCTGAGAGTGTCAGAGCGTGTCATAGAGTGTCAGAGAGAGACAGAGTGTGTCAGAGAGTGACAGAGAGTGTCTGAGAGTGTCAGAGAGTGTCAGAGAGCGTCAGAGTGTGTCAGAGAGTGTCAGAGAGTGTCAGAGAGTGTCAGAGAGAGTCAGAAAGATTCTGAGAGTGTCAGAGTGTGTCAGAGAATGTCAGGGAGTGACAGAGTGTGTCAGAGAGTGTCAGAGAGTGTCAGAGAGTGTCAGAGGGTTTCTGAGAGTGTCTGAGAGTGTCAGAGAGTGACAGAGAGTGTCAGAGAAAGTCAGAGAGTGACAGAGCGTGTCAGAGAGTGTCAGAGAGTGACAGAGTATGTCAGAGAGTGTCTGAGAGTGTCTGAGAGTGTCAGAGAGTGTCAGAGAGTGAAAGAGAGTGTCACAGATTGTCAGAGAGTTTCAGAGAGTGTCAGAGTGTGTCAGAGAGTGTCAGAGAGTGACAGAATGTGTCAGAGAGTGACAGAGAGTGTCTGAGAGTGTCAGAGAGTGTCAGAGAGTGTCAGAGAGTTTCTCAGGGTGTCTGAGGTTATCAGAGAGTGTCAGAGAGTGTCTGAGAGTGACTGAGAGTGTCAGAGAGTGTCAGAGTGTGACAGAGAGCGTCAGAGAGTGTCAGAGTGTTTCAGAGAGTGTCAGAGAGTGTCAGAGTGTGTCAGAGAGTGTCAGAGAGTGACAGAATGTGTCAGAGAGTGACAGAGAGTGTCTGAGAGTGTCAGAGAGTGTCAGAGAGTGTCAGAGAGTTTCTCAGGGTGTCTGAGGTTATCAGAGAGTGTCAGAGAGTGTCTGAGAGTGTCTGAGAGTGTCAGAGAGTGTCAGACCGTGACAGAGAGCGTCAGAGAGTGTCAGAGAGTTTCAGAGAGTGTCAGAGAGTGACAGAGAGATTCTGAGAGTGTCAGAGAGTGTCCGAGAGTGTCAGAGAGTGACAGAGAGTGTCAGAGAGTGACAGAGATTATCTGAGAGTGTCAGAGAGTGTCAGCGAGTTTCTGAGAGTGTCAGAGAGTGACAGAGTGTGTCAGAGAGTGTCTGTGAGTGTCAGAGAGTGTCAGACAGTGACAGAGAGTGTCAGAGAGATTCTGAGAGTGTCAGAGTGTGTCAGAGGGTGTCAGAGAGTGACAGAGTGTTTCTGAGAGTGTCAGAGAGTGTCAGAGAGTGTCAGAGAGTTTCTGAGTGTTTCTGAGAGTGTCAGAGAGTGACAGAGAGTGTCAGAGATTGTCAGAGAGTGTCAGAGAGTTTCTGAGAGTGTCAGAGTGTGTCAGAGAGTGACAGAGTGTGTCAGAGAGTGACAGAGAGTCTCTGAGAGTGTCAGAGAGTGTCAGAGAGTGTCAGACGGTTTCTGAGAGAGTCAGAGAGTGACAGAGCGTGTCAGAGAGTGTCAGAGAGTGACAGAGAGTGACAGAGTTTGTCAGAGAGCTTCTGAGTGTGTCAGAGAGTTTCAGAGAGTGACAGAGAGTGTCAGAGAGTTTCAGAGAGGGTCAGAGTGTGTCAGAGAGTGTCAGAGAGAGTCAGAAAGATTCTGAGAGTGTCAGAGTGTGTCAGAGAATGTCAGGGAGAGACAGAGTGTGTCAGAGAGTGTCAGAGAGTGTCAGAGGGTTTCTGAGAGTGTCTGAGAGTGTCAGAGAGAGTCAGAGAATGTCAGAGTGTGTCAGAGAGTGCCTGAGCGTGTCAGAGACTGTCAGAGAGTGTCAGAGAATGTCAGAGAGTATCAGAGAGTTTCTGAGAGTGTCTGAGAGTGTCAGAGAGTGACAGAGAGCGACAGAGAGTGACAGAGAGTGTCAGAGAGTGTCAGAGAGTTTCAGAGAGTGTCAGAGTGTGTCAGAGAGTGTCAGAGAGTGTCAGAGAGAGACAGAGTGTGTCAGAGAGTGAAAGAGAGTGTCTGAGAATGTCAGAGAGTGTCTGAGAGTGTCAGAGAGTGTCAGAGAGTTTCTGAGAGTGTCAGAGAGTTTCTGAGAATGTCAGAGTGTGTCAGAGAGTGTCAGAGAGTGACAGAGTCTGTCAGAGAGTGTCTGAGAGTGTCTGAGAGTGTCAGAGAGTTTCTGAGAGTGTCTGAGAGTGTCTGCGATTGTCAGAGTGTGTCAGAGAGTGTCAGAGAGTGACAGAGTGCGTCAGAGAGTGTCAGAGAGTGTCATAGAGTTTCTGAGAGTGTCTGAGAGTGTCAGAGAGTGACAGAGAGTGTCAGAGATTGTCAGAGAGTGTCAGAGAGTTTCTGAGAGTGTCAGCGCGTGTCATAGAGTGTCAGAAAGAGACAGAGTGTGTCAGAGAGGGACAGAGAGTGTCTGAGAGTGTCAGAGAATGTCAGAGAGTATCAGAGAGTTTCTGAGAGTGTCAGAGAGTATCAGAGAGAGTCAGAAAGATTCTGAGAGTGTCAGAGAATGTCAGGGAGAGACAGAGTGTGTCAGAGAATGTCAGAGAGTGTCAGAGATTGTCAGAGGGTTTCTGAGAGTGTCTGAGAGTGTCAGAGAGAGTCAGAGAATGTCAGAGTGTGTCAGAGAGTGTCTGAGCGTGTCAGAGACTGTCAGAGAGTGTCAGAGAATGTCAGAGAGTATCAGAGAGTTTCTGAGAGTGTCTGAGAGTGTCAGAGAGTGACAGAGAGCGACAGAGAGTGACAGAGAGTGTCAGAGAGTGTCAGAGAGTTTCAGAGAGTGTCAGAGTGTGTCAGAGAGTGTCAGAGAGTGTCAGAGAGAGACAGAGTGTGTCAGAGAGTGAAAGAGAGTGTCTGAGAATGTCAGAGAGTGTCTGAGATTGTCAGAGAGTGTCAGAGAGTTTCTGAGAGTGTCAGAGAGTTTCTGAGAATGTCAGAGTGTTTCAGAGAGTGTCAGAGAGTGACAGAGTCTGTCAGAGAGTGTCTGAGAGTGTCTGTGAGTGTCAGAGAGTTTCTGAGAGTGTCTGAGAGTGTCTGCGATTGTCAGAGTGTGTCAGAGAGTGTCAGAGAGTGACATAGTGCGTCAGAGAATGTCAGAGAGTGTCAGGGAGTTTGTGAGAGTGTCTGAGAGTGTCAGAGAGTGACAGAGAGTGTCAGAGATTGTCAGAGAGTGTCAGAGAGTTTCTGAGAGTGTCAGCGCGTGTCATAGTGTGTCAGAGAGAGACAGGACGTGTCAGAGAGTGACAGAGAGTGTCTGAGAGTTTCAGAGAGTGTCAGAGAGTGTCAGAGTGTGTCAGAGTGTGTCAGAGAGTGTCAGAGAGTGTCAGAGAGAGACAGAAAGATTCTGAGAGTGTCAGAGTGTGTCAGAGAATGTCAGGGAGTGACAGAGTGTGTCAGAGAGTGTCAGAGAGTGTCAGAGGGTTTCTGAGAGCGTCTGAGAGTGTCAGAGAGTGGCAGAGAGTGTCAGAGAGTGTCAGAGAGAGTCAGAGAGTGACAGAGCGTGTCAGAGAGTGTCAGAGAGTGACAGAGTGTGTCAGAGACTGTCTGAGAGTGTTAGAGAGTGTCAGAGAGTGAAAGAGAGTGTCACAGAGTGTCAGAGAGTTTCAGAGAGTGTCAGAGTGTGTCAGAGAGTGTCAGAGAGTGACAGAATGTGTCAGAGAGTGACAGAGAGTGTCTGAGAGTGTCAGAGAGTGTCAGAGAGTGTCAGAGAGCTTCTCAGGGTGTCTGAGGTTATCAGAGAGTGTCAGAGAGTGTCTGAGAGTGTCTGAGAGTGTCAGAGAGTGTCTGAGCGTGACAGAGTGCGTCAGAGAGTGTCTGAGAGTGTCAGAGAGTGACAGAGAGCGACAGAGAGTGACAGAGAGTGTCAGAGAGTGTCAGAGAGTTTCAGAGATTGTCAGAGTGTGTCAGAGAGTGTCAGAGAGTGTCAGAGAGAGACAGAGTGTGTCAGAGAGTGAAAGAGAGTGTCTGAGAATGTCAGAGAGTGTCTGAGAGTGACAGAGTCTGTCAGAGAGTGTCTGAGAGTGTCTGTGAGTGTCAGAGAGTTTCTGAGAATGTCAGAGTGTTTCAGAGAGTGTCAGAGAGTGACAGAGTCTGTCAGAGAGTGTCTGAGAGTGTCTGTGAGTGTCAGAGAGTTTCTGAGAGTGTCAGAGTGTGTCAGAGAGTGTCAGAGAGTGACAGAGTCTGTCAGAGAGTGTCTGAGAGTTTCTGAGAGTGTCAGAGAGTTTCTGAGAGTGTCTGAGAGTGTCTGCGATTGTCAGAGTGTGTCAGAGAGTGTCAGAGAGTGACAGAGTGCATCAGAGAGTGTCAGAGAGTGTCAGAGAGTTTCTGAGAGTGTCTGAGAGTGTCAGAGAGTGACAGAGAGTGTCAGAGATTGTCAGAGAGTGTCAGAGAGTTTCTGAGAGTGTCAGAGCGTGTCATAGAGTGTCAGAGAGAGACAGAGTGTGTCAGAGAGTGACAGAGAGTGTCTGAGAGTGTCAGAGAGTGTCAGAGAGCGTCAGAGTGTGTCAGAGAGTGTCAGAGAGTGTCAGAGAGTGTCAGAGAGAGTCAGAAAGATTCTGAGAGTGTCAGAGTGTGTCAGAGAATGTCAGGGAGTGACAGAGTGTGTCAGAGAGTGTCAGAGAGTGTCAGAGAGTGTCAGAGGGTTTCTGAGAGTGTCTGAGAGTGTCAGAGAGTGACAGAGAGTGTCAGAGAAAGTCAGAGAGTGACAGAGCGTGTCAGAGAGTGTCAGAGAGTGACAGAGTGTGTCAGAGAGTGTCTGAGAGTGACAGAGAGATTCTGAGAGTGTCAGAGAGTGTCCGAGAGTGTCAGAGAGTGACAGAGAGTGTCAGAGAGTGACAGAGAGTATCTGAGAGTGTCTGAGAGTGACAGAGAGATTCTGAGAGTGTCAGAGAGTGTCCGAGAGTGTCAGAGAGTGACAGAGAGTGTCAGAGAGTGACAGAGAGTATCTGAGAGTGTCAGAGAGTGTCAGCGAGTTTCTGAGAGTGTCAGAGAGTGACAGAGTGTGTCAGAGAGTGTCTGTGAGTGTCAGAGAGTGTCAGACAGTGACAGAGAGTGTCAGAGAGATTCTGAGAGTGTCAGAGTGTGTCAGAGGGTGTCAGAGAGTGACAGAGTGTTTCTGAGAGTGTCAGAGAGTGTCAGAGAGTGTCAGAGAGTTTCTGAGTGTTTCTGAGAGTGTCAGAGAGTGACAGAGAGTGTCAGAGATTGTCAGAGAGTGTCAGAGAGTTTCTGAGAGTGTCAGAGTGTGTCAGAGAGTGACAGAGTGTGTCAGAGAGTGACAGAGAGTCTCTGAGAGTGTCAGAGAGTGTCAGAGAGTGTCAGACGGTTTCTGAGAGAGTCAGAGAGTGACAGAGCGTGTCAGAGAGTGTCAGAGAGTGACAGAGTTTGTCAGAGAGCTTCTGAGTGTGTCAGAGAGTGTCAGAGAGTGACAGAGAGTGTCAGAGAGTTTCAGAGAGGGTCAGAGTGTGTCAGAGAGTGTCAGAGAGTGACAGAATGTGTCAGAGAGTGACAGAGAGTGTCTGAAGGTGTCAGAGAGTGTCAGAGAGTTTCAGAGAGTTTCTGAGAGTTTCTGAGATTATCAGAGAGTTTCAGAGAGTGTCATAGAGTTTCGGAGAGTGTCTGAGAGTGTCAGAGACTGTCAGAGAATGTCAGAGAGTTTCAGATGAGTCCGAGAGTGTCTGAGAGTGTCAGAGAGTGTCCGAGAGTGTCCGAGAGTTTCTGAGAGTTTATGTGAGTCTCAGAGAGGTTCTGAGAGTGTCTGAGTGTGTCTGAGTGTCACAGAGTGTCAGAGAGTGTCTGAACGTGTCAGAGACTGTCAGAGAGTGTCAGAGAATGTCAGAGAGTATCAGAGAGTTTCTGAGAGTGTCAGAGAGTGTCAGAGAGAGTCAGAAAGATTCTGAGAGTGTCAGAGTGTGTCTGAGAATGTCAGGGAGAGACAGAGTGTGTCAGAGAGTGTCAGAGAGTGTCAGAGGGTTTCTGAGAGTGTCTGAGAGTGTCAGAGAGAGTCAGAGAATGTCAGAGTGTGTCAGAGAGTGTCTGAGCGTGTCAGAGACTGTCAGAGAGTGTCAGAGAATGTCAGAGAGTATCAGAGAGTTTCTGAGAGTGTCTGAGAGTGTCAGAGAGTGACAGAGAGCGACAGAGAGTGACAGAGAGTGTCAGAGAGTGTCAGAGAGTTTCAGAGAGTGTCAGAGTGTGTCAGAGAGTGTCAGAGAGTGTCAGAGAGAGACAGAGTGTGTCAGAGAGTGAAAGAGAGTGTCTGAGAATGTCAGAGAGTGTCTGAGAGTGTCAGAGAGTGTCAGAGAGTTTCTGAGAGTGTCAGAGAGTTTCTGAGAATGTCAGAGTGTGTCAGAGAGTGTCAGAGAGTGACAGAGTCTGTCAGAGAGTGTCTGAGAGTGTCTGAGAGTGTCAGAGAGTTTCTGAGAGTGTCTGAGAGTGTCTGCGATTGTCAGAGTGTGTCAGAGAGTGTCAGAGAGTGACAGAGTGCGTCAGAGAGTGTCAGAGAGTGTCATAGAGTTTCTGAGAGTGTCTGAGAGTGTCAGAGAGTGACAGAGAGTGTCAGAGATTGTCAGAGAGTGTCAGAGAGTTTCTGAGAGTGTCAGCGCGTGTCATAGAGTGTCAGAAAGAGACAGAGTGTGTCAGAGAGGGACAGAGAGTGTCTGAGAGTGTCAGAGAATGTCAGAGAGTATCAGAGAGTTTCTGAGAGTGTCAGAGAGTATCAGAGAGAGTCAGAAAGATTCTGAGAGTGTCAGAGAATGTCAGGGAGAGACAGAGTGTGTCAGAGAATGTCAGAGAGTGTCAGAGATTGTCAGAGGGTTTCTGAGAGTGTCTGAGAGTGTCAGAGAGAGTCAGAGAATGTCAGAGTGTGTCAGAGAGTGTCTGAGCGTGTCAGAGACTGTCAGAGAGTGTCAGAGAATGTCAGAGAGTATCAGAGAGTTTCTGAGAGTGTCTGAGAGTGTCAGAGAGTGACAGAGAGCGACAGAGAGTGACAGAGAGTGTCAGAGAGTGTCAGAGAGTTTCAGAGAGTGTCAGAGTGTGTCAGAGAGTGTCAGAGAGTGTCAGAGAGAGACAGAGTGTGTCAGAGAGTGAAAGAGAGTGTCTGAGAATGTCAGAGAGTGTCTGAGATTGTCAGAGAGTGTCAGAGAGTTTCTGAGAGTGTCAGAGAGTTTCTGAGAATGTCAGAGTGTTTCAGAGAGTGTCAGAGAGTGACAGAGTCTGTCAGAGAGTGTCTGAGAGTGTCTGTGAGTGTCAGAGAGTTTCTGAGAGTGTCTGAGAGTGTCTGCGATTGTCAGAGTGTGTCAGAGAGTGTCAGAGAGTGACATAGTGCGTCAGAGAATGTCAGAGAGTGTCAGGGAGTTTGTGAGAGTGTCTGAGAGTGTCAGAGAGTGACAGAGAGTGTCAGAGATTGTCAGAGAGTGTCAGAGAGTTTCTGAGAGTGTCAGCGCATGTCATAGTGTGTCAGAGAGAGACAGGACGTGTCAGAGAGTGACAGAGAGTGTCTGAGAGTTTCAGAGAGTGTCAGAGAGTGTCAGAGTGTGTCAGAGTGTGTCAGAGAGTGTCAGAGAGTGTCAGAGAGAGACAGAAAGATTCTGAGAGTGTCAGAGTGTGTCAGAGAATGTCAGGGAGTGACAGAGTGTGTCAGAGAGTGTCAGAGAGTGTCAGAGGGTTTCTGAGAGCGTCTGAGAGTGTCAGAGAGTGGCAGAGAGTGTCAGAGAGTGTCAGAGAGAGTCAGAGAGTGACAGAGCGTGTCAGAGAGTGTCAGAGAGTGACAGAGTGTGTCAGAGACTGTCTGAGAGTGTTAGAGAGTGTCAGAGAGTGAAAGAGAGTGTCACAGAGTGTCAGAGAGTTTCAGAGAGTGTCAGAGTGTGTCAGAGAGTGTCAGAGAGTGACAGAATGTGTCAGAGAGTGACAGAGAGTGTCTGAGAGTGTCAGAGAGTGTCAGAGAGTGTCAGAGAGCTTCTCAGGGTGTCTGAGGTTATCAGAGAGTGTCAGAGAGTGTCTGAGAGTGTCTGAGAGTGTCAGAGAGTGTCTGAGCGTGACAGAGTGCGTCAGAGAGTGTCTGAGAGTGTCAGAGAGTGACAGAGAGCGACAGAGAGTGACAGAGAGTGTCAGAGAGTGTCAGAGAGTTTCAGAGATTGTCAGAGTGTGTCAGAGAGTGTCAGAGAGTGTCAGAGAGAGACAGAGTGTGTCAGAGAGTGAAAGAGAGTGTCTGAGAATGTCAGAGAGTGTCTGAGAGTGTCAGAGAGTGTCAGAGAGTTTCTGAGAATGTCAGAGTGTTTCAGAGAGTGTCAGAGAGTGACAGAGTCTGTCAGAGAGTGTCTGAGAGTGTCTGTGAGTGTCAGAGAGTTTCTGAGAGTGTCAGAGTGTGTCAGAGAGTGTCAGAGAGTGACAGAGTCTGTCAGAGAGTGTCTGAGAGTTTCTGAGAGTGTCAGAGAGTTTCTGAGAGTGTCTGAGAGTGTCTGCGATTGTCAGAGTGTGTCAGAGAGTGTCAGAGAGTGACAGAGTGCATCAGAGAGTGTCAGAGAGTGTCAGAGAGTTTCTGAGAGTGTCTGAGAGTGTCAGAGAGTGACAGAGAGTGTCAGAGATTGTCAGAGAGTGTCAGAGAGTTTCTGAGAGTGTCAGAGCGTGTCATAGAGTGTCAGAGAGAGACAGAGTGTGTCAGAGAGTGACAGAGAGTGTCTGAGAGTGTCAGAGAGTGTCAGAGAGCGTCAGAGTGTGTCAGAGAGTGTCAGAGAGTGTCAGAGAGTGTCAGAGAGAGTCAGAAAGATTCTGAGAGTGTCAGAGTGTGTCAGAGAATGTCAGGGAGTGACAGAGTGTGTCAGAGAGTGTCAGAGAGTGTCAGAGAGTGTCAGAGGGTTTCTGAGAGTGTCTGAGAGTGTCAGAGAGTGACAGAGAGTGTCAGAGAAAGTCAGAGAGTGACAGAGCGTGTCAGAGAGTGTCAGAGAGTGACAGAGTGTGTCAGAGAGTGTCTGAGAGTGACAGAGAGATTCTGAGAGTGTCAGAGAGTGTCCGAGAGTGTCAGAGAGTGACAGAGAGTGTCAGAGAGTGACAGAGAGTATCTGAGAGTGTCTGAGAGTGACAGAGAGATTCTGAGAGTGTCAGAGAGTGTCCGAGAGTGTCAGAGAGTGACAGAGAGTGTCAGAGAGTGACAGAGAGTATCTGAGAGTGTCAGAGAGTGTCAGCGAGTTTCTGAGAGTGTCAGAGAGTGACAGAGTGTGTCAGAGAGTGTCTGTGAGTGTCAGAGAGTGTCAGACAGTGACAGAGAGTGTCAGAGAGATTCTGAGAGTGTCAGAGTGTGTCAGAGGGTGTCAGAGAGTGACAGAGTGTTTCTGAGAGTGTCAGAGAGTGTCAGAGAGTGTCAGAGAGTTTCTGAGTGTTTCTGAGAGTGTCAGAGAGTGACAGAGAGTGTCAGAGATTGTCAGAGAGTGTCAGAGAGTTTCTGAGAGTGTCAGAGTGTGTCAGAGAGTGACAGAGTGTGTCAGAGAGTGACAGAGAGTCTCTGAGAGTGTCAGAGAGTGTCAGAGAGTGTCAGACGGTTTCTGAGAGAGTCAGAGAGTGACAGAGCGTGTCAGAGAGTGTCAGAGAGTGACAGAGTTTGTCAGAGAGCTTCTGAGTGTGTCAGAGAGTGTCAGAGAGTGACAGAGAGTGTCAGAGAGTTTCAGAGAGGGTCAGAGTGTGTCAGAGAGTGTCAGAGAGTGACAGAATGTGTCAGAGAGTGACAGAGAGTGTCTGAAGGTGTCAGAGAGTGTCAGAGAGTTTCAGAGAGTTTCTGAGAGTTTCTGAGATTATCAGAGAGTTTCAGAGAGTGTCATAGAGTTTCGGAGAGTGTCTGAGAGTGTCAGAGACTGTCAGAGAATGTCAGAGAGTTTCAGATGAGTCCGAGAGTGTCTGAGAGTGTCAGAGAGTGTCCGAGAGTGTCCGAGAGTTTCTGAGAGTTTATGTGAGTCTCAGAGAGGTTCTGAGAGTGTCTGAGTGTGTCTGAGTGTCACAGAGTGTCAGAGAGTGTCTGAACGTGTCAGAGACTGTCAGAGAGTGTCAGAGAATGTCAGAGAGTATCAGAGAGTTTCTGAGAGTGTCAGAGAGTGTCAGAGAGAGTCAGAAAGATTCTGAGAGTGTCAGAGTGTGTCAGAGAATGTCAGGGAGAGACAGAGTGTGTCAGAGAGTGTCAGAGAGTGTCAGAGGGTTTCTGAGAGTGTCTGAGAGTGTCAGAGAGAGTCAGAGAATGTCAGAGTGTGTCAGAGAGTGTCTGAGCGTGTCAGAGACTGTCAGAGAGTGTCAGAGAATGTCAGAGAGTATCAGAGAGTTTCTGAGAGTGTCTGAGAGTGTCAGAGAGTGACAGAGAGCGACAGAGAGTGACAGAGAGTGTCAGAGAGTGTCAGAGAGTTTCAGAGAGTGTCAGAGTGTGTCAGAGAGTGTCAGAGAGTGTCAGAGAGAGACAGAGTGTGTCAGAGAGTGAAAGAGAGTGTCTGAGAATGTCAGAGAGTGTCTGAGAGTGTCAGAGAGTGTCAGAGAGTTTCTGAGAGTGTCAGAGAGTTTCTGAGAATGTCAGAGTGTGTCAGAGAGTGTCAGAGAGTGACAGAGTCTGTCAGAGAGTGTCTGAGAGTGTCTGAGAGTGTCAGAGAGTTTCTGAGAGTGTCTGAGAGTGTCTGCGATTGTCAGAGTGTGTCAGAGAGTGTCAGAGAGTGACAGAGTGCGTCAGAGAGTGTCAGAGAGTGTCATAGAGTTTCTGAGAGTGTCTGAGAGTGTCAGAGAGTGACAGAGAGTGTCAGAGATTGTCAGAGAGTGTCAGAGAGTTTCTGAGAGTGTCAGCGCGTGTCATAGAGTGTCAGAAAGAGACAGAGTGTGTCAGAGAGTGACAGAGAGTGTCTGAGAGTGTCAGAGAATGTCAGAGAGTATCAGAGAGTTTCTGAGAGTGTCAGAGAGTATCAGAGAGAGTCAGAAAGATTCTGAGAGTGTCAGAGAATGTCAGGGAGAGACAGAGTGTGTCAGAGAATGTGAGAGAGTGTCAGAGATTGTCAGAGGGTTTCTGAGAGTGTCTGAGAGTGTCAGAGAGAGTCAGAGAATGTCAGAGTGTGTCAGAGAGTGTCTGAGCGTGTCAGAGACTGTCAGAGAGTGTCAGAGAATGTCAGAGAGTATCAGAGAGTTTCTGAGAGTGTCTGAGAGTGTCAGAGAGTGACAGAGAGCGACAGAGAGTGACAGAGAGTGTCAGAGAGTGTCAGAGAGTTTCAGAGAGTGTCAGAGTGTGTCAGAGAGTGTCAGAGAGTGTCAGAGAGAGACAGAGTGTGTCAGAGAGTGAAAGAGAGTGTCTGAGAATGTCAGAGAGTGTCTGAGAGTGTCAGAGAGTGTCAGAGAGTTTCTGAGAGTGTCAGAGAGTTTCTGAGAATGTCAGAGTGTTTCAGAGAGTGTCAGAGAGTGACAGAGTCTGTCAGAGAGTGTCTGAGAGTGTCTGTGAGTGTCAGAGAGTTTCTGAGAGTGTCTGAGAGTGTCTGCGATTGTCAGAGTGTGTCAGAGAGTGTCAGAGAGTGACATAGTGCGTCAGAGAATGTCAGAGAGTGTCAGGGAGTTTGTGAGAGTGTCTGAGAGTGTCAGAGAGTGACAGAGAGTGTCAGAGATTGTCAGAGAGTGTCAGAGAGTTTCTGAGAGTGTCAGCGCGTGTCATAGTGTGTCAGAGAGAGACAGGACGTGTCAGAGAGTGACAGAGAGTGTCTGAGAGTTTCAGAGAGTGTCAGAGTGTGTCAGAGTGTGTCAGAGTGTGTCAGAGAGTGTCCGAGAGTGTCAGAGAGAGACAGAAAGATTCTGAGAGTGTCAGAGTGTGTCAGAGAATGTCAGGGAGTGACAGAGTGTGTCAGAGAGTGTCAGAGAGTGTCAGAGGGTTTCTGAGAGCGTCTGAGAGTGTCAGAGAGTGGCAGAGAGTGTCAGAGAGTGTCAGAGAGAGTCAGAGAGTGACAGAGCGTGTCAGAGAGTGTCAGAGAGTGACAGAGTGTGTCAGAGACTGTCTGAGAGTGTTAGAGAGTGTCAGAGAGTGAAAGAGAGTGTCACAGAGTGTCAGAGAGTTTCAGAGAGTGTCAGAGTGTGTCAGAGAGTGTCAGAGAGTGACAGAATGTGTCAGAGAGTGACAGAGAGTGTCTGAGAGTGTCAGAGAGTGTCAGAGAGTGTCAGAGAGCTTCTCAGGGTGTCTGAGGTTATCAGAGAGTGTCAGAGAGTGTCTGAGAGTGTCTGAGAGTGTCAGAGAGTGTCTGAGCGTGACAGAGTGCGTCAGAGAGCGTCTGAGAGTGTCAGAGAGTGACAGAGAGCGACAGAGAGTGACAGAGAGTGTCAGAGAGTGTCAGAGAGTTTCAGAGAGTGTCAGAGTGTGTCAGAGAGTGTCAGAGAGTGTCAGAGAGAGACAGAGTGTGTCAGAGAGTGAAAGAGAGTGTCTGAGAATGTCAGAGAGTGTCTGAGAGTGTCAGAGAGTGTCAGAGAGTTTCTGAGAGTGTCAGAGAGTTTCTGAGAATGTCAGAGTGTGTCAGAGAGTGTCAGAGAGTGACAGAGTCTGTCAGAGAGTGTCTGAGAGTGTCTGAGAGTGTCAGAGAGTTTCTGAGAGTGTCTGAGAGTGTCTGCGGTTGTCAGAGTGTGTCAGAGAGTGTCAGAGAGTGACAGAGTGCGTCAGAGAGTGTCAGAGAGTGTCATAGAGTTTCTGAGAGTGTCTGAGAGTGTCAGAGAGTGACAGAGAGTGTCAGAGATTGTCAGAGAGTGTCAGAGAGTTTCTGAGAGTGTCAGCGCGTGTCATAGAGTGTCAGAAAGAGACAGAGTGTGTCAGAGAGTGACAGAGAGTGTCTGAGAGTGTCAGAGAATGTCAGAGAGTATCAGAGAGTTTCTGAGAGTGTCAGAGAGTATCAGAGAGAGTCAGAAAGATTCTGAGAGTGTCAGAGAATGTCAGGGAGAGACAGAGTGTGTCAGAGAATGTCAGAGAGTGTCAGAGATTGTCAGAGGGTTTCTGAGAGTGTCTGAGAGTGTCAGAGAGAGTCAGAGAATGTCAGAGTGTGTCAGAGAGTGTCTGAGCGTGTCAGAGACTGTCAGAGAGTGTCAGAGAATGTCAGAGAGTATCAGAGAGTTTCTGAGAGTGTCTGAGAGTGTCAGAGAGTGACAGAGAGCGACAGAGAGTGACAGAGAGTGTCAGAGAGTGTCAGAGAGTTTCAGAGAGTGTCAGAGTGTGTCAGAGAGTGTCAGAGAGTGTCAGAGAGAGACAGAGTGTGTCAGAGAGTGAAAGAGAGTGTCTGAGAATGTCAGAGAGTGTCTGAGAGTGTCAGAGAGTGTCAGAGAGTTTCTGAGAGTGTCAGAGAGTTTCTGAGAATGTCAGAGTGTTTCAGAGAGTGTCAGAGAGTGACAGAGTCTGTCAGAGAGTGTCTGAGAGTGTCTGTGAGTGTCAGAGAGTTTCTGAGAGTGTCTGAGAGTGTCTGCGATTGTCAGAGTGTGTCAGAGAGTGTCAGAGAGTGACATAGTGCGTCAGAGAATGTCAGAGAGTGTCAGGGAGTTTGTGAGAGTGTCTGAGAGTGTCAGAGAGTGACAGAGAGTGTCAGAGATTGTCAGAGAGTGTCAGAGAGTTTCTGAGAGTGTCAGCGCGTGTCATAGTGTGTCAGAGAGAGACAGAGCGTGTCAGAGAGTGACAGAGAGTGTCTGAGAGTTTCAGAGAGTGTCAGAGAGTGTCAGAGTGTGTCAGAGTGTGTCAGAGAGTGTCAGAGAGTGTCAGAGAGAGACAGAAAGATTCTGAGAGTGTCAGAGTGTGTCAGAGAATGTCAGGGAGTGACAGAGTGTGTCAGAGAGTGTCAGAGAGTGTCAGAGGGTTTCTGAGAGCGTCTGAGAGTGTCAGAGAGTGGCAGAGAGTGTCAGAGAGTGTCAGAGAGAGTCAGAGAGTGACAGAGCGTGTCAGAGACTGTCTGAGAGTGTTAGAGAGTGTCAGAGAGTGAAAGAGAGTGTCACAGAGTGTCAGAGAGTTTCAGAGAGTGTCAGAGTGTGTCAGAGAGTGTCAGAGAGTGACAGAATGTGTCAGAGAGTGACAGAGAGTGTCTGAGAGTGTCAGAGAGTGTCAGAGAGTGTCAGAGAGCTTCTCAGGGTGTCTGAGGTTATCAGAGAGTGTCAGAGAGTGTCTGAGAGTGTCTGAGAGTGTCAGAGAGTGTCTGAGCGTGACAGAGTGCGTCAGAGAGTGTCAGAGAGTTTCAGAGAGTGTCAGAGAGTGACAGAGAGATTCTGAGAGTGTCAGAGAGTGTCCGAGAGTGTCAGAGAGTGACAGAGAGTGTCAGAGAGTGACAGAGAGTATCTGAGAGTATCAGAGAGTGTCAGCGAGTTTCTGAGAGTGTCAGAGAGTGACAGAGTGTGTCAGAGAGTGTCTGAGAGTGTCAGAGAGTGTCAGACAGTGACAGAGAGTGTCAGAGAGATTCTGAGAGTGTCAGAGTGTGTCAGAGAGTGTCAGAGAGTGTTAGATAGCATCAGTGTGTGTCAGAGAGTGACAGAGAGTGTCAGAGAGTGTCAGAGAGTGACAGAGAGTGTCAGACAGTGTCAGAGAGTGTCAGACGGTTTCTGAGAGAGTCAGAGAGTGACAGAGAGTGTCAGAGAGTGTCAGAGAGTGACAGAGTTTGTCAGAGAGTTTCTGAGAGTGTCAGAGAGTGTCAGAGAGTGTCAGAGGGTTTCTGAGAGTGTCTGAGAGTGTCAGAGAGTTTCAGAGAGTGTCAGAGTGTGTCAGAGAGTGTCAGAGAGTGTCAGAGTGTGACAAGATGTGTCAGAGAGTGACAGAGAGATTCTGAGAGTGTCAGAGAGTGTCCGAGAGTGTCAGAGAGTGACAGAGAGTGTCAGAGAGTGACAGAGTGTGTCAGAGAGTGACAGAGAGTATCTGAGAGTGTCAGAGAGTGTCAGCGAGTTTCTGAGAGTGTCAGAGAGTGACAGACAGTGACAGAGAGTGTCAGAGAGATTCTGAGAGTGTCAGAGTGTGTCAGAGGGTGTCAGAGAGTGACAGAGTGTTTCTGAGAGTGTCAGAGAGTGTCAGAGAGTTTCTGAGTGTTTCTGAGAGTGTCAGAGAGTGACAGAGAGTGTCAGAGATTGTCAGAGAGTGTCAGAGAGTTTCTGAGAGTGTCAGAGTGTGTCAGAGAGTGACAGAGTGTGTCAGAGAGTGACAGAGAGTCTCTGAGAGTGTCAGAGAGTGTCAGAGAGTGTCAGACGGTTTCTGAGAGAGTCAGAGAGTGACAGAGCGTGTCAGAGAGTGTCAGAGAGTGACAGAGTTTGTCAGAGAGCTTCTGAGTGTGTCAGAGAGTGTCAGAGAGTGACAGAGAGTGTCAGAGAGTTTCAGAGAGTGTCAGAGTGTGTCAGAGAGTGTCAGAGAGTGACAGAATGTGTCAGAGAGTGACAGAGAGTGTCTGAAGGTGTCAGAGAGTGTCAGAGAGTTTCAGAGAGTTTCTGAGAGTGTCTGAGATTATCAGAGAGTTTCAGAGAGTGTCAGAGAGTTTCGGAGAGTGTCTGAGAGTGTCAGAGACTGTCAGAGAATGTCAGAGAGTTTCAGATGAGTCCGAGAGTGTCTGAGAGTGTCAGAGAGTGTCCGAGAGTGTCAGAGAGTTTCTGAGAGTTTATGTGAGTCTCAGAGAGGTTCTGAGAGTGTCTGAGTGTGTCTGAGAGTCACAGAGTGTCAGAGAGTGTCTGAACGTGTCAGAGACTGTCAGAGAGTGTCAGAGAATGTCAGAGAGTATCAGAGAGTTTCTGAGAGTGTCAGAGAGTGTCAGAGAGAGTCAGAAAGATTCTGAGAGTGTCAGAGTGTATCAGAGAATGTCAGGGAGAGACAGAGTGTGTCAGAGAGTGTCAGAGAGTGTCAGAGGGTTTCTGAGAGTGTCTGAGAGTGTCAGAGAGAGTCAGAGAATGTCAGAGTGTGTCAGAGAGTGTCTGAGCGTGTCAGAGACTGTCAGAGAGCGACAGAGAGTGACAGAGAGTGTCAGAGAGTGTCAGAGAGTTTCAGAGAGTGTCAGAGTGTGTCAGAGAGTGTCAGAGAGTGTCAGAGAGAGACAGAGTGTGTCAGAGAGTGAAAGAGAGTGTCTGAGAATGTCAGAGAGTGTCTGAGAGTGTCAGAGAGTGTCAGAGAGTTTCTGAGAGTGTCAGAGAGTTTCTGAGAATGTCAGAGTGTGTCAGAGAGTGTCAGAGAGTGACAGAGTCTGTCAGAGAGTGTCTGAGAGTGTCAGAGAATGTCAGAGAGTATCAGAGAGTTTCTGAGAGTGTCAGAGAGTATCAGAGAGAGTCAGAAAGATTCTGAGAGTGTCAGAGAATGTCAGGGAGAGACAGAGTGTGTCAGAGAATGTCAGAGAGTGTCAGAGATTGTCAGAGGGTTTCTGAGAGTGTCTGAGAGTGTCAGAGAGAGTCAGAGAATGTCAGAGTGTGTCAGAGAGTGTCTGAGCGTGTCAGAGACTGTCAGAGAGTGTCAGAGAATGTCAGAGAGTATCAGAGAGTTTCTGAGAGTGTCTGAGAGTGTCAGAGAGTGACAGAGAGCGACAGAGAGTGACAGAGAGTGTCAGAGAGTGTCAGAGAGTTTCAGAGAGTGTCAGAGTGTGTCAGAGAGTGTCAGAGAGTGTCAGAGAGAGACAGAGTGTGTCAGAGAGTGAAAGAGAGTGTCTGAGAATGTCAGAGAGTGTCTGAGAGTGTCAGAGAGTGTCAGAGAGTTTCTGAGAGTGTCAGAGAGTTTCTGAGAATGTCAGAGTGTTTCAGAGAGTGTCAGAGAGTGACAGAGTCTGTCAGAGAGTGTCTGAGAGTGTCTGTGAGTGTCAGAGAGTTTCTGAGAGTGTCTGAGAGTGTCTGCGATTGTCAGAGTGTGTCAGAGAGTGTCAGAGAGTGACATAGTGCGTCAGAGAATGTCAGAGAGTGTCAGGGAGTTTGTGAGAGTGTCTGAGAGTGTCAGAGAGTGACAGAGAGTGTCAGAGATTGTCAGAGAGTGTCAGAGAGTTTCTGAGAGTGTCAGCGCGTGTCATAGTGTGTCAGAGAGAGACAGAGCGTGTCAGAGAGTGACAGAGAGTGTCTGAGAGTTTCAGAGAGTGTCAGAGAGTGTCAGAGTGTGTCAGAGTGTGTCAGAGAGTGTCAGAGAGTGTCAGAGAGAGACAGAAAGATTCTGAGAGTGTCAGAGTGTGTCAGAGAATGTCAGGGAGTGACAGAGTGTGTCAGAGAGTGTCAGAGAGTGTCAGAGGGTTTCTGAGAGCGTCTGAGAGTGTCAGAGAGTGGCAGAGAGTGTCAGAGAGTGTCAGAGAGAGTCAGAGAGTGACAGAGCGTGTCAGAGAGTGTCAGAGAGTGACAGAGTGTGTCAGAGACTGTCTGAGAGTGTTAGAGAGTGTCAGAGAGTGAAAGAGAGTGTCACAGAGTGTCAGAGAGTTTCAGAGAGTGTCAGAGTGTGTCAGAGAGTGTCAGAGAGTGACAGAATGTGTCAGAGAGTGACAGAGAGTGTCTGAGAGTGTCAGAGAGTGTCAGAGAGTGTCAGAGAGCTTCTCAGGGTGTCTGAGGTTATCAGAGAGTGTCAGAGAGTGTCTGAGAGTGTCTGAGAGTGTCAGAGAGTGTCTGAGCGTGACAGAGTGCGTCAGAGAGTGTCAGAGAGTTTCAGAGAGTGTCAGAGAGTGACAGAGAGATTCTGAGAGTGTCAGAGAGTGTCCGAGAGTGTCAGAGAGTGACAGAGAGTGTCAGAGAGTGACAGAGAGTATCTGAGAGTATCAGAGAGTGTCAGCGAGTTTCTGAGAGTGTCAGAGAGTGACAGAGTGTGTCAGAGAGTGTCTGAGAGTGTCAGAGAGTGTCAGACAGTGACAGAGAGTGTCAGAGAGATTCTGAGAGTGTCAGAGTGTGTCAGAGAGTGTCAGAGAGTGTTAGATAGCATCAGTGTGTGTCAGAGAGTGACAGAGAGTGTCAGAGAGTGTCAGAGAGTGACAGAGAGTGTCAGACAGTGTCAGAGAGTGTCAGACGGTTTCTGAGAGAGTCAGAGAGTGACAGAGAGTGTCAGAGAGTGTCAGAGAGTGACAGAGTTTGTCAGAGAGTTTCTGAGAGTGTCAGAGAGTGTCAGAGAGTGTCAGAGGGTTTCTGAGAGTGTCTGAGAGTGTCAGAGAGTTTCAGAGAGTGTCAGAGTGTGTCAGAGAGTGTCAGAGAGTGTCAGAGTGTGACAAGATGTGTCAGAGAGTGACAGAGAGATTCTGAGAGTGTCAGAGAGTGACAGAGAGTGTCAGAGAGTGACAGAGTGTGTCAGAGAGTGACAGAGAGTATCTGAGAGTGTCAGAGAGTGTCAGCGAGTTTCTGAGAGTGTCAGAGAGTGACAGACAGTGACAGAGAGTGTCAGAGAGATTCTGAGAGTGTCAGAGTGTGTCAGAGGGTGTCAGAGAGTGACAGAGTGTTTCTGAGAGTGTCAGAGAGTGTCAGAGAGTTTCTGAGTGTTTCTGAGAGTGTCAGAGAGTGACAGAGAGTGTCAGAGATTGTCAGAGAGTGTCAGAGAGTTTCTGAGAGTGTCAGAGTGTGTCAGAGAGTGACAGAGTGTGTCAGAGAGTGACAGAGAGTCTCTGAGAGTGTCAGAGAGTGTCAGAGAGTGTCAGACGGTTTCTGAGAGAGTCAGAGAGTGACAGAGCGTGTCAGAGAGTGTCAGAGAGTGACAGAGTTTGTCAGAGAGCTTCTGAGTGTGTCAGAGAGTGTCAGAGAGTGACAGAGAGTGTCAGAGAGTTTCAGAGAGTGTCAGAGTGTGTCAGAGAGTGTCAGAGAGTGACAGAATGTGTCAGAGAGTGACAGAGAGTGTCTGAAGGTGTCAGAGAGTGTCAGAGAGTTTCAGAGAGTTTCTGAGAGTGTCTGAGATTATCAGAGAGTTTCAGAGAGTGTCAGAGAGTTTCGGAGAGTGTCTGAGAGTGTCAGAGACTGTCAGAGAATGTCAGAGAGTTTCAGATGAGTCCGAGAGTGTCTGAGAGTGTCAGAGAGTGTCCGAGAGTGTCAGAGAGTTTCTGAGAGTTTATGTGAGTCTCAGAGAGGTTCTGAGAGTGTCTGAGTGTGTCTGAGTGTCACAGAGTGTCAGAGAGTGTCTGAACGTGTCAGAGACTGTCAGAGAGTGTCAGAGAATGTCAGAGAGTATCAGAGAGTTTCTGAGAGTGTCAGAGAGTGTCAGAGAGAGTCAGAAAGATTCTGAGAGTGTCAGAGTGTATCAGAGAATGTCAGGGAGAGACAGAGTGTGTCAGAGAGTGTCAGAGAGTGTCAGAGGGTTTCTGAGAGTGTCTGAGAGTGTCAGAGAGAGTCAGAGAATGTCAGAGTGTGTCAGAGAGTGTCTGAGCGTGTCAGAGACTGTCAGAGAGCGACAGAGAGTGACAGAGAGTGTCAGAGAGTGTCAGAGAGTTTCAGAGAGTGTCAGAGTGTGTCAGAGAGTGTCAGAGAGTGTCAGAGAGAGACAGAGTGTGTCAGAGAGTGAAAGAGAGTGTCTGAGAATGTCAGAGAGTGTCTGAGAGTGTCAGAGAGTGTCAGAGAGTTTCTGAGAGTGTCAGAGAGTTTCTGAGAATGTCAGAGTGTGTCAGAGAGTGTCAGAGAGTGACAGAGTCTGTCAGAGAGTGTCTGAGAGTGTCTGAGAGTGTCAGAGAGTTTCTGAGAGTGTCTGAGAGTGTCTGCGATTGTCAGAGTGTGTCAGAGAGTGTCAGAGAGTGACAGAGTGCGTCAGAGAGTGTCAGAGAGTGTCAGAGAGTTTCTGAGAGTGTCTGAGAGTGTCAGAGAGTGACAGAGAGTGTCAGAGATTGTCAGAGAGTGTCAGAGAGTTTCTGAGAGTGTCAGCGCGTGTCATAGAGTGTCAGAAAGAGACAGAGTGTGTCAGATAGTGACAGAGAGTGTCTGAGAGTGTCAGAGAATGTCAGAGAGTATCAGAGAGTTTCTGAGAGTGTCAGAGAGTGTCAGAGAGAGTCAGAAAGATTCTGAGAGTGTCAGAGAATGTCAGGGAGAGACAGAGTGTGTCAGAGAATGTCAGAGATTGTCAGAGGGTTTCTGAGAGTGTCTGAGAGTGTCAGAGAGAGTCAGAGAATGTCAGAGTGTGTCAGAGAGTGTCTGAGCGTGTCAGAGACTGTCAGAGAGTGTCAGAGAATGTCAGAGAGTATCAGAGAGTTTCTGAGAGTGTCTGAGAGTGTCAGAGAGTGACAGAGAGCGACAGAGAGTGACAGAGAGTGTCAGAGAGTGTCAGAGAGTTTCAGAGAGTGTCAGAGTGTGTCAGAGAGTGTCAGAGAGTGTCAGAGAGAGACAGAGTGTGTCAGAGAGTGAAAGAGAGTGTCTGAGAATGTCAGAGAGTGTCTGAGAGTGTCAGAGAGTGTCAGAGAGTTTCTGAGAGTGTCAGAGAGTTTCTGAGAATGTCAGAGTGTTTCAGAGAGTGTCAGAGAGTGACAGAGTCTGTCAGAGAGTGTCTGAGAGTGTCTGTGAGTGTCAGAGAGTTTCTGAGAGTGTCTGAGAGTGTCTGCGATTGTCAGAGTGTGTCTGAGAGTGTCTGCGATTGTCAGAGTGTGTCAGAGAGTGTCAGAGAGTGACAGAGTGCGTCAGAGAGTGTCAGAGAGTGTCAGAGAGTTTCTGAGAGTGTCTGAGAGTGTCAGAGAGTGACAGAGAGTGTCAGAGATTGTCAGAGAGTGTCAGAGAGTTTCTGAGAGTGTCAGCGCGTGTCATAGAGTGTCAGAAAGAGACAGAGTGTGTCAGATAGTGACAGAGAGTGTCTGAGAGTGTCAGAGAATGTCAGAGAGTATCAGAGAGTTTCTGAGAGTGTCAGAGAGTGTCAGAGAGAGTCAGAAAGATTCTGAGAGTGTCAGAGAATGTCAGGGAGAGACAGAGTGTGTCAGAGAATGTCAGAGAGTGTCAGAGATTGTCAGAGGGTTTCTGAGAGTGTCTGAGAGTGTCAGAGAGAGTCAGAGAATGTCAGAGTGTGTCAGAGAGTGTCTGAGCGTGTCAGAGACTGTCAGAGAGTGTCAGAGAATGTCAGAGAGTATCAGAGAGTTTCTGAGAGTGTCTGAGAGTGTCAGAGAGTGACAGAGAGCGACAGAGAGTGACAGAGAGTGTCAGAGAGTGTCAGAGAGTTTCAGAGAGTGTCAGAGTGTGTCAGAGAGTGTCAGAGAGTGTCAGAGAGAGACAGAGTGTGTCAGAGAGTGAAAGAGAGTGTCTGAGAATGTCAGAGAGTGTCTGAGAGTGTCAGAGAGTGTCAGAGAGTTTCTGAGAGTGTCAGAGAGTTTCTGAGAATGTCAGAGTGTTTCAGAGAGTGTCAGAGAGTGACAGAGTCTGTCAGAGAGTGTCTGAGAGTGTCTGTGAGTGTCAGAGAGTTTCTGAGAGTGTCTGAGAGTGTCTGCGATTGTCAGAGTGTGTCAGAGAGTGTCAGCGAGTGACATAGTGCGTCAGAGAGTGTCAGAGAGTTTCTGAGAGTGTCAGAGAGTTTCTGAGAATGTCAGAGTGTGTCAGAGAGTGTCAGAGAGTGACAGAGACTGTCAGAGAGTGTCTGAGAGTGTCTGCGATTGTCAGAGTGTGTCAGAGAGTGTCAGAGAGTGACAGAGTGCGTCAGAGAGTGTCAGAGAGTGTCAGAGAGTTTCTGAGAGTGTCAGCGCGTGTCATAGAGTGTCAGAAAGAGACAGAGTGTGTCAGAGAGTGACAGAGAGTGTCTGAGAGTGTCAGAGAATGTCAGAGAGTATCAGAGAGTTTCTGAGAGTGTCAGAGAGTGTCAGAGAGAGTCAGAAAGATTCTGAGAGTGTCAGAGAATGTCAGGGAGAGACAGAGTGTGTCAGAGAATGTCAGAGAGTGTCAGAGATTGTCAGAGGGTTTCTGAGAGTGTCTGAGAGTGTCAGAGAGAGTCAGAGAATGTCAGAGAGTGTCAGAGAGTGTCAGAGAGAGTCAGAGAGTGACAGAGCGTGTCAGAGAGTGTCAGAGAGTGACAGAGTGTGTCAGAGACTGTCTGAGAGTGTCAGAGAGTGTCAGAGAGTGAAAGAGAGTGTCACAGAGTGTCAGAGAGTTTCAGAGAGTGTCAGAGAGTGTCAGAGAATGTCAGAGAGTATCAGAGAGTTTCTGAGAGTGTGTCTGAGAGTGTCAGAGAGTGACAGAGAGCGACAGAGAGTGACAGAGAGTGTCAGAGAGTTTCAGAGAGTTTCAGAGAGTGTCAGAGTGTGTCAGAGAGTGTCAGAGAGTGTCAGAGAGAGACAGAGTGTGTCAGAGAGTGAAAGAGAGTGTCTGAGAATGTCAGAGAGTGTCTGAGAGTGTCAGAGAGTGTCAGAGAGTTTCTGAGAGTGTCAGAGAGTTTCTGAGAATGTCAGAGTGTTTCAGAGAGTGTCAGAGAGTGACAGAGTCTGTCAGAGAGTGTCTGAGAGTGTCTGAGAGTGTCAGAGAGTTTCTGAGAGTGTCTGAGAGTGTCTGCGATTGTCAGAGTGTGTCAGAGAGTGTCAGAGAGTGACATAGTGCGTCAGAGAGTGTCAGAGAGTGTCAGGGAGTTTGTGAGAGTGTCTGAGAGTGTCAGAGAGTGACAGAGAGTGTCAGAGATTGTCAGAGAGTGTCAGAGAGTTTCTGAGAGTGTCAGCGCGTGTCATAGTGTGTCAGAGAGAGACAGAGCGTGTCAGAGAGTGACAGAGAGTGTCTGAGAGTTTCAGAGAGTGTCAGAGAGTGTCAGAGTGTGTCAGAGTGTGTCAGAGAGTGTCAGAGAGTGTCAGAGAGAGACAGAAAGATTCTGAGTGTCAGAGTGTGTCAGAGAATGTCAGGGAGTGACAGAGTGTGTCAGAGAGTGTCAGAGAGTGTCAGAGGGTTTCTGAGAGTGTCTGAGAGTGTCAGAGAGTGGCAGAGAGTGTCAGAGAGTGTCAGAGAGAGTCAGAGAGAGTCAGAGAGTGACAGAGCGTGTCAGAGAGTGTCAGAGAGTGACAGAGTGTGTCACAGACTGTCTGAGAGTGTCAGAGAGTGTCAGAGAGTGAAAGAGAGTGTCACAGAGTGTCAGAGAGTTTCAGAGAGTGTCAGAGTGTGTCAGAGAGTGTCAGAGAGTGACAGAGAGTGTCTGAGAGTGTCAGAGAGTGTCAGAGAGTGTCAGAGAGCTTCCCAGGGTGTCTGAGGTTATCAGAGAGTGTCAGAGAGTGTCTGAGAGTGTCTGAGAGTGTCAGAGAGTGTCTGAGCGTGACAGAGTGCGTCAGAGAGTGTCAGAGAGTTTCAGAGAGTGTCAGAGAGTGACAGAGAGATTCTGAGAGTGTCAGAGAGTGTCCGAGAGTGTCAGAGAGTGACAAAGAGTGTCAGAGAGTGACAGAGAATATCTGAGAGTATCAGAGAGTGTCAGCGAGTTTCTGAGAGTGTCAGAGAGTGACAGAGTGTGTCAGAGAGTGTCTGAGAGTGTCAGAGAGTGTCAGACAGTGACAGAGAGTGTCAGAGAGATTCTGAGAGCGTCAGAGTGTGTCAGAGAGTGTCAGTGAGTGTCAGAGAGTGTCAGACAGTGACAGAGAGTGTCAGAGAGTGTCAGAGAGTGTCAGAGAGTTTCTGAGAGTTTCTGAGAGTGTCAGAGAGTGACAGAGAGTGTCAGAGATTGTCAGAGAGTGTCAGAGAGTTTCTGAGAGTGTGAGAGTGTGTCAGAGTGTGTCAGAGAGTGACAGAGTGTGTCAGAGAGTGACAGAGAGTGTCTGAGAGTGTCAGAGAGTGTCAGAGAGTGTCAGACGGTTTCTGAGAGAGTCAGAGAGTGACAGAGAGTGTCAGAGAGTGTCAGAGAGTGACAGAGTTTGTCCGAGAGTTTCTGAGAGTGTCAGAGAGTGTCAGAGAGTGACAGAGAGTGTCAGAGAGTTTCTGAGAGTGTCAGAGTGTGTCAGAGAGTGACAGAGAGTGACAGAGTGTGTCAGAGAGTGTCTGATAGTGTCAGAGAGTGTCAGAGAGTGAAAGAGAGTGTCACAGAGTGTCAGAGAGTTTCAGAGAGTGTCAGAGTGTGTCACAGAGTGTCAGAGAGTGTCAGAGAGAGACAGAGTGTGTCAGAGAGTGAAAGAGAGTGTCTGAGAGTGTCAGAGAGTGTCTGAGAGTGTCAGAGAGTGTCAGAGAGTTTCTGAGAATGTCAGAGTGTGTTAGAGAGTGATAGAGAGTGTCAGAGTGTGTCAGAGAGAGACAGAGAGTGTCTGAGAGTGTCAGGGAGTGTTAGAGAGCATCAGTGTGTGTCAGAGAGTGACAGAGAGTGTCAGAGAGTGTCAGAGAGTGACAGAGAGTGTCAGACAGTGTCAGAGAGTGTCAGACGGTTTCTGAGAGAGTCAGAGAGTGACAGAGAGTGTCAGAGAGTGTCAGAGAGTGACAGAGTTTGTCAGAGAGATTCTGAGAGTGTCAGAGAGTGTCAGAGAGTTTCTGAGAGTGTCAGAGAGTTTCTGAGAATGTCAGAGTGTGTCAGAGAGTGATAGAGAGTGTCAGAGAGTTTCAGAGAGTGTCAGAGTGTGTCAGAGAGTGTCAGAGAGTGACAGAGAGTGTCAGAGAGTGACAGAGAGTTTCAGAGAGTGTCAGAGTGTGTCAGAGAGTGTCAGAGACTGACAGAGTGTGTCAGAGAGTGACAGAGAGTGTCTGAGAGTGTCAGACAGTGTCAGAGAGCGTCGGAGTGTGTCAGAGAGTGTCAGAGATTGTCAGAGAGTGTCAGAGAGTTTCTGAGAGTGTCAGAGAGTTTCTGAGAGTGTCTGAGAGTGTCAGAGAGTGACAGAGAGTGTCAGAGATTGTCAGAGAGTGTCAGAGAGTTTCTGAGAGTGTCAGCGCGTGTCATAGAGTGTCAGAAAGAGACAGAGTGTGTCAGAGAGTGACAGAGAATGTCAGAGAGTATCAGAGAGTTTCTGAGAGTGTCAGAGAGTATCGGAGAGAGTCAGAAAGATTCTGAGAGTGTCAGAGAATGTCAGGGAGAGACAGAGTGTGTCAGAGAATGTCAGAGAGTGTCAGAGATTGTCAGAGGGTTTCTGAGAGTGTCTGAGAGTGTCAGAGAGAGTCAGAGAATGTCAGAGTGTGTCAGAGAGTGTCTGAGCGTGTCAGAGACTGTCAGAGAGTGTCAGAGAATGTCAGAGAGTATCAGAGAGTTTCTGAGAGTGTCTGAGAGTGTCAGAGAGTGACAGAGAGCGACAGAGAGTGACAGAGAGTGTCAGAGAGTGTCAGAGAGTTTCAGAGAGTGTCAGAGTGTGTCAGAGAGTGTCAGAGAGTGTCAGAGAGAGACAGAGTGTGTCAGAGAGTGAAAGAGAGTGTCTGAGAATGTCAGAGAGTGTCTGAGAGTGTCAGAGAGTGTCAGAGAGTTTCTGAGAGTGTCAGAGAGTTTCTGAGAATGTCAGAGTGTTTCAGAGAGTGTCAGAGAGTGACAGAGTCTGTCAGAGAGTGTCTGAGAGTGTCTGTGAGTGTCAGAGAGTTTCTGAGAGTGTCTGAGAGTGTCTGCGATTGTCAGAGTGTGTCAGAGAGTGTCAGAGAGTGACATAGTGCGTCAGAGAATGTCAGAGAGTGTCAGGGAGTTTGTGAGAGTGTCTGAGAGTGTCAGAGAGTGACAGAGAGTGTCAGAGATTGTCAGAGAGTGTCAGAGAGTTTCTGAGAGTGTCAGCGCGTGTCATAGTGTGTCAGAGAGAGACAGAGCGTGTCAGAGAGTGACAGAGAGTGTCTGAGAGTTTCAGAGAGTGTCAGAGAGTGTCAGAGTGTGTCAGAGTGTGTCAGAGAGTGTCAGAGAGTGTCAGAGAGAGACAGAAAGATTCTGAGAGTGTCAGAGTGTGTCAGAGAATGTCAGGGAGTGACAGAGTGTGTCAGAGAGTGTCAGAGAGTGTCAGAGGGTTTCTGAGAGCGTCTGAGAGTGTCAGAGAGTGGCAGAGAGTGTCAGAGAGTGTCAGAGAGAGTCAGAGAGTGACAGAGCGTGTCAGAGAGTGTCAGAGAGTGACAGAGTGTGTCAGAGACTGTCTGAGAGTGTTAGAGAGTGTCAGAGAGTGAAAGAGAGTGTCACAGAGTGTCAGAGAGTTTCAGAGAGTGTCAGAGTGTGTCAGAGAGTGTCAGAGAGTGACAGAATGTGTCAGAGAGTGACAGAGAGTGTCTGAGAGTGTCAGAGAGTGTCAGAGAGTGTCAGAGAGCTTCTCAGGGTGTCTGAGGTTATCAGAGAGTGTCAGAGAGTGTCTGAGAGTGTCTGAGAGTGTCAGAGAGTGTCTGAGCGTGACAGAGTGCGTCAGAGAGTGTCAGAGAGTTTCAGAGAGTGTCAGAGAGTGACAGAGAGATTCTGAGAGTGTCAGAGAGTGTCCGAGAGTGTCAGAGAGTGACAGAGAGTGTCAGAGAGTGACAGAGAGTATCTGAGAGTATCAGAGAGTGTCAGCGAGTTTCTGAGAGTGTCAGAGAGTGACAGAGTGTGTCAGAGAGTGTCTGAGAGTGTCAGAGAGTGTCAGACAGTGACAGAGAGTGTCAGAGAGATTCTGAGAGTGTCAGAGTGTGTCAGAGAGTGTCAGAGAGTGTTAGATAGCATCAGTGTGTGTCAGAGAGTGACAGAGAGTGTCAGAGAGTGTCAGAGAGTGACAGAGAGTGTCAGACAGTGTCAGAGAGTGTCAGACGGTTTCTGAGAGAGTCAGAGAGTGACAGAGAGTGTCAGAGAGTGTCAGAGAGTGACAGAGTTTGTCAGAGAGTTTCTGAGAGTGTCAGAGAGTGTCAGAGAGTGTCAGAGGGTTTCTGAGAGTGTCTGAGAGTGTCAGAGAGTTTCAGAGAGTGTCAGAGTGTGTCAGAGAGTGTCAGAGAGTGTCAGAGTGTGACAAGATGTGTCAGAGAGTGACAGAGAGATTCTGAGAGTGTCAGAGAGTGACAGAGAGTGTCAGAGAGTGACAGAGTGTGTCAGAGAGTGACAGAGAGTATCTGAGAGTGTCAGAGAGTGTCAGCGAGTTTCTGAGAGTGTCAGAGAGTGACAGACAGTGACAGAGAGTGTCAGAGAGATTCTGAGAGTGTCAGAGTGTGTCAGAGGGTGTCAGAGAGTGACAGAGTGTTTCTGAGAGTGTCAGAGAGTGTCAGAGAGTTTCTGAGTGTTTCTGAGAGTGTCAGAGAGTGACAGAGAGTGTCAGAGATTGTCAGAGAGTGTCAGAGAGTTTCTGAGAGTGTCAGAGTGTGTCAGAGAGTGACAGAGTGTGTCAGAGAGTGACAGAGAGTCTCTGAGAGTGTCAGAGAGTGTCAGAGAGTGTCAGACGGTTTCTGAGAGAGTCAGAGAGTGACAGAGCGTGTCAGAGAGTGTCAGAGAGTGACAGAGTTTGTCAGAGAGCTTCTGAGTGTGTCAGAGAGTGTCAGAGAGTGACAGAGAGTGTCAGAGAGTTTCAGAGAGTGTCAGAGTGTGTCAGAGAGTGTCAGAGAGTGACAGAATGTGTCAGAGAGTGACAGAGAGTGTCTGAAGGTGTCAGAGAGTGTCAGAGAGTTTCAGAGAGTTTCTGAGAGTGTCTGAGATTATCAGAGAGTTTCAGAGAGTGTCAGAGAGTTTCGGAGAGTGTCTGAGAGTGTCAGAGACTGTCAGAGAATGTCAGAGAGTTTCAGATGAGTCCGAGAGTGTCTGAGAGTGTCAGAGAGTGTCCGAGAGTGTCAGAGAGTTTCTGAGAGTTTATGTGAGTCTCAGAGAGGTTCTGAGAGTGTCTGAGTGTGTCTGAGTGTCACAGAGTGTCAGAGAGTGTCTGAACGTGTCAGAGACTGTCAGAGAGTGTCAGAGAATGTCAGAGAGTATCAGAGAGTTTCTGAGAGTGTCAGAGAGTGTCAGAGAGAGTCAGAAAGATTCTGAGAGTGTCAGAGTGTATCAGAGAATGTCAGGGAGAGACAGAGTGTGTCAGAGAGTGTCAGAGAGTGTCAGAGGGTTTCTGAGAGAGTCTGAGAGTGTCAGAGAGAGTCAGAGAATGTCAGAGTGTGTCAGAGAGTGTCTGAGCGTGTCAGAGACTGTCAGAGAGCGACAGAGAGTGACAGAGAGTGTCAGAGAGTGTCAGAGAGTTTCAGAGAGTGTCAGAGTGTGTCAGAGAGTGTCAGAGAGTGTCAGAGAGAGACAGAGTGTGTCAGAGAGTGAAAGAGAGTGTCTGAGAATGTCAGAGAGTGTCTGAGAGTGTCAGAGAGTGTCAGAGAGTTTCTGAGAGTGTCAGAGAGTTTCTGAGAATGTCAGAGTGTGTCAGAGAGTGTCAGAGAGTGACAGAGTCTGTCAGAGAGTGTCTGAGAGTGTCTGAGAGTGTCAGAGAGTTTCTGAGAGTGTCTGAGAGTGTCTGCGATTGTCAGAGTGTGTCAGAGAGTGTCAGAGAGTGACAGAGTGCGTCAGAGAGTGTCAGAGAGTGTCAGAGAGTTTCTGAGAGTGTCTGAGAGTGTCAGAGAGTGACAGAGAGTGTCAGAGATTGTCAGAGAGTGTCAGAGAGTTTCTGAGAGTGTCAGCGCGTGTCATAGAGTGTCAGAAAGAGACAGAGTGTGTCAGATAGTGACAGAGAGTGTCTGAGAGTGTCAGAGAATGTCAGAGAGTATCAGAGAGTTTCTGAGAGTGTCAGAGAGTGTCAGAGAGAGTCAGAAAGATTCTGAGAGTGTCAGAGAATGTCAGGGAGAGACAGAGTGTGTCAGAGAATGTCAGAGATTGTCAGAGGGTTTCTGAGAGTGTCTGAGAGTGTCAGAGAGAGTCAGAGAATGTCAGAGTGTGTCAGAGAGTGTCTGAGCGTGTCAGAGACTGTCAGAGAGTGTCAGAGAATGTCAGAGAGTATCAGAGAGTTTCTGAGAGTGTCTGAGAGTGTCAGAGAGTGACAGAGAGCGACAGAGAGTGACAGAGAGTGTCAGAGAGTGTCAGAGAGTTTCAGAGAGTGTCAGAGTGTGTCAGAGAGTGTCAGAGAGTGTCAGAGAGAGACAGAGTGTGTCAGAGAGTGAAAGAGAGTGTCTGAGAATGTCAGAGAGTGTCTGAGAGTGTCAGAGAGTGTCAGAGAGTTTCTGAGAGTGTCAGAGAGTTTCTGAGAATGTCAGAGTGTTTCAGAGAGTGTCAGAGAGTGACAGAGTCTGTCAGAGAGTGTCTGAGAGTGTCTGTGAGTGTCAGAGAGTTTCTGAGAGTGTCTGAGAGTGTCTGCGATTGTCAGAGTGTGTCAGAGAGTGTCAGCGAGTGACATAGTGCGTCAGAGAGTGTCAGAGAGTTTCTGAGAGTGTCAGAGAGTTTCTGAGAATGTCAGAGTGTGTCAGAGAGTGTCAGAGAGTGACAGAGACTGTCAGAGAGTGTCTGAGAGTGTCTGCGATTGTCAGAGTGTGTCAGAGAGTGTCAGAGAGTGACAGAGTGCGTCAGAGAGTGTCAGAGAGTGTCAGAGAGTTTCTGAGAGTGTCAGCGCGTGTCATAGAGTGTCAGAAAGAGACAGAGTGTGTCAGAGAGTGACAGAGAGTGTCTGAGAGTGTCAGAGAATGTCAGAGAGTATCAGAGAGTTTCTGAGAGTGTCAGAGAGTGTCAGAGAGAGTCAGAAAGATTCTGAGAGTGTCAGAGAATGTCAGGGAGAGACAGAGTGTGTCAGAGAATGTCAGAGAGTGTCAGAGATTGTCAGAGGGTTTCTGAGAGTGTCTGAGAGTGTCAGAGAGAGTCAGAGAATGTCAGAGAGTGTCAGAGAGTGTCAGAGAGAGTCAGAGAGTGACAGAGCGTGTCAGAGAGTGTCAGAGAGTGACAGAGTGTGTCAGAGACTGTCTGAGAGTGTCAGAGAGTGTCAGAGAGTGAAAGAGAGTGTCACAGAGTGTCAGAGAGTTTCAGAGAGTGTCAGAGAGTGTCAGAGAATGTCAGAGAGTATCAGAGAGTTTCTGAGAGTGTGTCTGAGAGTGTCAGAGAGTGACAGAGAGCGACAGAGAGTGACAGAGAGTGTCAGAGAGTTTCAGAGAGTTTCAGAGAGTGTCAGAGTGTGTCAGAGAGTGTCAGAGAGTGTCAGAGAGAGACAGAGTGTGTCAGAGAGTGAAAGAGAGTGTCTGAGAATGTCAGAGAGTGTCTGAGAGTGTCAGAGAGTGTCAGAGAGTTTCTGAGAGTGTCAGAGAGTTTCTGAGAATGTCAGAGTGTTTCAGAGAGTGTCAGAGAGTGACAGAGTCTGTCAGAGAGTGTCTGAGAGTGTCTGAGAGTGTCAGAGAGTTTCTGAGAGTGTCTGAGAGTGTCTGCGATTGTCAGAGTGTGTCAGAGAGTGTCAGAGAGTGACATAGTGCGTCAGAGAGTGTCAGAGAGTGTCAGGGAGTTTGTGAGAGTGTCTGAGAGTGTCAGAGAGTGACAGAGAGTGTCAGAGATTGTCAGAGAGTGTCAGAGAGTTTCTGAGAGTGTCAGCGCGTGTCATAGTGTGTCAGAGAGAGACAGAGCGTGTCAGAGAGTGACAGAGAGTGTCTGAGAGTTTCAGAGAGTGTCAGAGAGTGTCAGAGTGTGTCAGAGTGTGTCAGAGAGTGTCAGAGAGTGTCAGAGAGAGACAGAAAGATTCTGAGTGTCAGAGTGTGTCAGAGAATGTCAGGGAGTGACAGAGTGTGTCAGAGAGTGTCAGAGAGTGTCAGAGGGTTTCTGAGAGTGTCTGAGAGTGTCAGAGAGTGGCAGAGAGTGTCAGAGAGTGTCAGAGAGAGTCAGAGAGAGTCAGAGAGTGACAGAGCGTGTCAGAGAGTGTCAGAGAGTGACAGAGTGTGTCACAGACTGTCTGAGAGTGTCAGAGAGTGTCAGAGAGTGAAAGAGAGTGTCACAGAGTGTCAGAGAGTTTCAGAGAGTGTCAGAGTGTGTCAGAGAGTGTCAGAGAGTGACAGAGAGTGTCTGAGAGTGTCAGAGAGTGTCAGAGAGTGTCAGAGAGCTTCCCAGGGTGTCTGAGGTTATCAGAGAGTGTCAGAGAGTGTCTGAGAGTGTCTGAGAGTGTCAGAGAGTGTCTGAGCGTGACAGAGTGCGTCAGAGAGTGTCAGAGAGTTTCAGAGAGTGTCAGAGAGTGACAGAGAGATTCTGAGAGTGTCAGAGAGTGTCCGAGAGTGTCAGAGAGTGACAAAGAGTGTCAGAGAGTGACAGAGAATATCTGAGAGTATCAGAGAGTGTCAGCGAGTTTCTGAGAGTGTCAGAGAGTGACAGAGTGTGTCAGAGAGTGTCTGAGAGTGTCAGAGAGTGTCAGACAGTGACAGAGAGTGTCAGAGAGATTCTGAGAGCGTCAGAGTGTGTCAGAGAGTGTCAGTGAGTGTCAGAGAGTGTCAGACAGTGACAGAGAGTGTCAGAGAGTGTCAGAGAGTGTCAGAGAGTTTCTGAGAGTTTCTGAGAGTGTCAGAGAGTGACAGAGAGTGTCAGAGATTGTCAGAGAGTGTCAGAGAGTTTCTGAGAGTGTGAGAGTGTGTCAGAGTGTGTCAGAGAGTGACAGAGTGTGTCAGAGAGTGACAGAGAGTGTCTGAGAGTGTCAGAGAGTGTCAGAGAGTGTCAGACGGTTTCTGAGAGAGTCAGAGAGTGACAGAGAGTGTCAGAGAGTGTCAGAGAGTGACAGAGTTTGTCCGAGAGTTTCTGAGAGTGTCAGAGAGTGTCAGAGAGTGACAGAGAGTGTCAGAGAGTTTCTGAGAGTGTCAGAGTGTGTCAGAGAGTGACAGAGAGTGACAGAGTGTGTCAGAGAGTGTCTGATAGTGTCAGAGAGTGTCAGAGAGTGAAAGAGAGTGTCACAGAGTGTCAGAGAGTTTCAGAGAGTGTCAGAGTGTGTCACAGAGTGTCAGAGAGTGTCAGAGAGAGACAGAGTGTGTCAGAGAGTGAAAGAGAGTGTCTGAGAGTGTCAGAGAGTGTCTGAGAGTGTCAGAGAGTGTCAGAGAGTTTCTGAGAATGTCAGAGTGTGTTAGAGAGTGATAGAGAGTGTCAGAGTGTGTCAGAGAGAGACAGAGAGTGTCTGAGAGTGTCAGGGAGTGTTAGAGAGCATCAGTGTGTGTCAGAGAGTGACAGAGAGTGTCAGAGAGTGTCAGAGAGTGACAGAGAGTGTCAGACAGTGTCAGAGAGTGTCAGACGGTTTCTGAGAGAGTCAGAGAGTGACAGAGAGTGTCAGAGAGTGTCAGAGAGTGACAGAGTTTGTCAGAGAGATTCTGAGAGTGTCAGAGAGTGTCAGAGAGTTTCTGAGAGTGTCAGAGAGTTTCTGAGAATGTCAGAGTGTGTCAGAGAGTGATAGAGAGTGTCAGAGAGTTTCAGAGAGTGTCAGAGTGTGTCAGAGAGTGTCAGAGAGTGACAGAGAGTGTCAGAGAGTGACAGAGAGTTTCAGAGAGTGTCAGAGTGTGTCAGAGAGTGTCAGAGACTGACAGAGTGTGTCAGAGAGTGACAGAGAGTGTCTGAGAGTGTCAGACAGTGTCAGAGAGCGTCGGAGTGTGTCAGAGAGTGTCAGAGATTGTCAGAGAGTGTCAGAGAGTTTCTGAGAGTGTCAGAGAGTTTCTGAGAGTGTCTGAGAGTGTCAGAGAGTGACAGAGAGTGTCAGAGATTGTCAGAGAGTGTCAGAGAGTTTCTGAGAGTGTCAGCGCGTGTCATAGAGTGTCAGAAAGAGACAGAGTGTGTCAGAGAGTGACAGAGAATGTCAGAGAGTATCAGAGAGTTTCTGAGAGTGTCAGAGAGTATCGGAGAGAGTCAGAAAGATTCTGAGAGTGTCAGAGAATGTCAGGGAGAGACAGAGTGTGTCAGAGAATGTCAGAGAGTGTCAGAGATTGTCAGAGGGTTTCTGAGAGTGTCTGAGAGTGTCAGAGAGAGTCAGAGAATGTCAGAGTGTGTCAGAGAGTGTCTGAGCGTGTCAGAGACTGTCAGAGAGTGTCAGAGAATGTCAGAGAGTATCAGAGAGTTTCTGAGAGTGTCTGAGAGTGTCAGAGAGTGACAGAGAGCGACAGAGAGTGACAGAGAGTGTCAGAGAGTGTCAGAGAGTTTCAGAGAGTGTCAGAGTGTGTCAGAGAGTGTCAGAGAGTGTCAGAGAGAGACAGAGTGTGTCAGAGAGCGAAAGAGAGTGTCTGAGAATGTCAGAGAGTGTCTGAGAGTGTCAGAGAGTGTCAGAGAGTTTCTGAGAGTGTCAGAGAGTTTCTGAGAATGTCAGAGTGTTTCAGAGAGTGTCAGAGAGTGACAGAGTCTGTCAGAGAGTGTCTGAGAGTGTCTGTGAGTGTCAGAGAGTTTCTGAGAGTGTCTGAGAGTGTCTGCGATTGTCAGAGTGTGTCAGAGAGTGTCAGAGAGTGACATAGTGCGTCAGAGAATGTCAGAGAGTGTCAGGGAGTTTGTGAGAATGTCTGAGAGTGTCAGAGAGTGACAGAGAGTGTCAGAGATTGTCAGAGAGTGTCAGAGAGTTTCTGAGAGTGTCAGCGCGTGTCATAGTGTGTCAGAGAGAGACAGGACGTGTCAGAGAGTGACAGAGAGTGTCTGAGAGTTTCAGAGAGTGTCAGAGAGTGTCAGAGTGTGTCAGAGTGTGTCAGAGAGTGTCAGAGAGTGTCAGAGAGAGACAGAAAGATTCTGAGAGTGTCAGAGTGTGTCAGAGAATGTCAGGGAGTGACAGAGTGTGTCAGAGAGTGTCAGAGAGTGTCAGAGGGTTTCTGAGAGCGTCTGAGAGTGTCAGAGAGTGGCAGAGAGTGTCAGAGAGTGTCAGAGAGAGTCAGAGAGTGACAGAGCGTGTCAGAGAGTGTCAGAGAGTGACAGAGTGTGTCAGAGACTGTCTGAGAGTGTTAGAGAGTGTCAGAGAGTGAAAGAGAGTGTCACAGAGTGTCAGAGAGTTTCAGAGAGTGTCAGAGTGTGTCAGAGTGTGTCAGAGAGTGACAGAATGTGTCAGAGAGTGACAGAGAGTGTCTGAGAGTGTCAGAGAGTGTCAGAGAGTGTCAGAGAGCTTCTCAGGGTGTCTGAGGTTATCAGAGAGTGTCAGAGAGTGTCTGAGAGTGTCTGAGAGTGTCAGAGAGTGTCTGAGCGTGACAGAGTGCGTCAGAGAGTGTCTGAGAGTGTCAGAGAGTGACAGAGAGCGACAGAGAGTGACAGAGAGTGTCAGAGAGTGTCAGAGAGTTTCAGAGAGTGTCAGAGTGTGTCAGAGAGTGTCAGAGAGTGTCAGAGAGAGACAGAGTGTGTCAGAGAGTGAAAGAGAGTGTCTGAGAATGTCAGAGAGTGTCTGAGAGTGTCAGAGAGTGTCAGAGAGTTTCTGAGAGTGTCAGAGAGTTTCTGAGAATGTCAGAGTGTGTCAGAGAGTGTCAGAGAGTGACAGAGTCTGTCAGAGAGTGTCTGAGAGTGTCTGAGAGTGTCAGAGAGTTTCTGAGAGTGTCTGAGAGTGTCTGCGATTGTCAGAGTGTGTCAGAGAGTGTCAGAGAGTGACAGAGTGCGTCAGAGAGTGTCAGAGAGTGTCATAGAGTTTCTGAGAGTGTCTGAGAGTGTCAGAGAGTGACAGAGAGTGTCAGAGATTGTCAGAGAGTGTCAGAGAGTTTCTGAGAGTGTCAGCGCGTGTCATAGAGTGTCAGAAAGAGACAGAGTGTGTCAGAGAGTGACAAAGAGTGTCTGAGAGTGTCAGAGAATGTCAGAGAGTATCAGAGAGTTTCTGAGAGTATCAGAGAGTATCAGAGAGAGTCAGAAAGATTCTGAGAGTGTCAGAGAATGTCAGGGAGAGACAGAGTGTGTCAGAGAATGTCAGAGAGTGTCAGAGATTGTCAGAGGGTTTCTGAGAGTGTCTGAGAGTGTCAGAGAGAGTCAGAGAATGTCAGAGTGTGTCAGAGAGTGTCTGAGCGTGTCAGAGACTGTCAGAGAGTGTCAGAGAATGTCAGAGAGTATCAGAGAGTTTCTGAGAGTTTCTGAGAGTGACAGAGAGTGACAGAGAGCGACAGAGAGTGACAGAGAGTGTCAGAGAGTGTCAGAGAGTTTCAGAGAGTGTCAGAGTGTGTCAGAGAGTGTCAGAGAGTGTCAGAGAGAGACAGAGTGTGTCAGAGAGTGAAAGAGAGTGTCTGAGAATGTCAGAGAGTGTCTGAGAGTGTCAGAGAGTGTCAGAGAGTTTCTGAGAGTGTCAGAGAGTTTCTGAGAATGTCAGAGTGTTTCAGAGAGTGTCAGAGAGTGACAGAGTCTGTCAGAGAGTGTCTGAGAGTGTCTGTGAGTGTCAGAGAGTTTCTGAGAGTGTCTGAGAGTGTCTGCGATTGTCAGAGTGTGTCAGAGAGTGTCAGAGAGTGACATAGTGCGTCAGAGAATGTCAGAGAGTGTCAGGGAGTTTGTGAGAGTGTCTGAGAGTGTCAGAGAGTGACAGAGAGTGTCAGAGATTGTCAGAGAGTGTCAGAGAGTTTCTGAGAGTGTCAGCGCGTGTCATAGTGTGTCAGAGAGAGACAGAGCGTGTCAGAGAGTGACAGAGAGTGTCTGAGAGTTTCAGAGAGTGTCAGAGAGTGTCAGAGTGTGTCAGAGTGTGTCAGAGAGTGTCAGAGAGTGTCAGAGAGAGACAGAAAGATTCTGAGAGTGTCAGAGTGTGTCAGAGAATGTCAGGGAGTGACAGAGTGTGTCAGAGAGTGTCAGAGAGTCTCAGAGGGTTTCTGAGAGCGTCTGAGAGTGTCAGAGAGTGGCAGAGAGTGTCAGAGAGTGTCAGAGAGAGTCAGAGAGTGACAGAGCGTGTCAGAGAGTGTCAGAGAGTGACAGAGTGTGTCAGAGACTGTCTGAGAGTGTTAGAGAGTGTCAGAGAGTGAAAGAGAGTGTCACAGAGTGTCAGAGAGTTTCAGAGAGTGTCAGAGTGTGTCAGAGAGTGTCAGAGAGTGACAGAATGTGTCAGAGAGTGACAGAGAGTGTCTGAGAGTGTCAGAGAGTGTCAGAGAGTGTCAGAGAGCTTCTCAGGGTGTCTGAGGTTATCAGAGAGTGTCAGAGAGTGTCTGAGAGTGTCTGAGAGTGTCAGAGAGTGTCTGAGCGTGACAGAGTGCGTCAGAGAGTGTCAGAGAGTTTCAGAGAGTGTCAGAGAGTGACAGAGAGATTCTGAGAGTGTCAGAGAGTGTCCGAGAGTGTCAGAGAGTGACAGAGAGTGTCAGAGAGTGACAGAGAGTATCTGAGAGTATCAGAGAGTGTCAGCGAGTTTCTGAGAGTGTCAGAGAGTGACAGAGTGTGTCAGAGAGTGTCTGAGAGTGTCAGAGAGTGTCAGACAGTGACAGAGAGTGTCAGAGAGATTCTGAGAGTGTCAGAGTGTGTCAGAGAGTGTCAGAGAGTGTTAGATAGCATCAGTGTGTGTCAGAGAGTGACAGAGAGTGTCAGAGAGTGTCAGAGAGTGACAGAGAGTGTCAGACAGTGTCAGAGAGTGTCAGACGGTTTCTGAGAGAGTCAGAGAGTGACAGAGAGTGTCAGAGAGTGTCAGAGAGTGACAGAGTTTGTCAGAGAGTTTCTGAGAGTGTCAGAGAGTGCCAGGGAGTGTCAGAGAGTGTCAGAGGGTTTCTGAGAGTGTCTGAGAGTGTCAGAGAGTTTCAGAGAGTGTCAGAGTGTGTCAGAGAGTGTCAGAGAGTGTCAGAGTGTGACAAGATGTGTCAGAGAGTGACAGAGAGATTCTGAGAGTGTCAGAGAGTGTCCGAGAGTGTCAGAGAGTGACATAGAGTGTCAGAGAGTGACAGAGTGTGTCAGAGAGTGACAGAGAGTATCTGAGAGTGTCAGCGAGTTTCTGAGAGTGTCAGAGAGTGACAGACAGTGACAGAGAGTGTCAGAGAGATTCTGAGAGTGTCAGAGTGTGTCAGAGGGTGTCAGAGAGTGACAGAGTGTTTCTGAGAGTGTCAGAGAGTGTCAGAGAGTGTCAGAGAGTTTCTGAGTGTTTCTGAGAGTGTCAGAGAGTGACAGAGAGTGTCAGAGATTGTCAGAGAGTGTCAGAGAGTTTCTGAGAGTGTCAGAGTGTGTCAGAGAGTGACAGAGTGTGTCAGAGAGTGACAGAGAGTCTCTGAGAGTGTCAGAGAGTGTCAGAGAGTGTCAGAGAGTTTCAGAGAGTGTCAGAGTGTGTCAGAGAGTGTCAGAGAGTGACAGAATGTGTCAGAGAGTGACAGAGAGTGTCTGAAGGTGTCAGAGAGTGTCAGAGAGTTTCAGAGAGTTTCTGAGAGTGTCTGAGATTATCAGAGAGTTTCAGAGAGTGTCAGAGAGTTTCGGAGAGTGTCTGAGAGTGTCAGAGACTGTCAGAGAATGTCAGAGAGTTTCAGATGAGTCCGAGAGTGTCTGAGAGTGTCAGAGAGTGTCCGAGAGTGTCAGAGAGTTTCTGAGAGTTTATGTGAGTCTCAGAGAGGTTCTGAGAGTGTCTGAGTGTGTCTGAGTGTCACAGAGTGTCAGAGAGTGTCTGAACGTGTCAGAGACTGTCAGAGAGTGTCAGAGAATGTCAGAGAGTATCAGAGAGTTTCTGAGAGTGTCAGAGAGTGTCAGAGAGAGTCAGAAAGATTCTGAGAGTGTCAGAGTGTGTCAGAGAATGTCAGGGAGAGACAGAGTGTGTCAGAGAGTGTCAGAGAGTGTCAGAGGGTTTCTGAGAGTGTCTGAGAGTGTCAGAGAGAGTCAGAGAATGTCAGAGTGTGTCAGAGAGTGTCTGAGCGTGTCAGAGACTGTCAGAGAGCGACAGAGAGTGACAGAGAGTGTCAGAGAGTGTCAGAGAGTTTCAGAGAGTGTCAGAGTGTGTCAGAGAGTGTCAGAGAGTGTCAGAGAGAGACAGAGTGTGTCAGAGAGTGAAAGAGAGTGTCTGAGAATGTCAGAGAGTGTCTGAGAGTGTCAGAGAGTGTCAGAGAGTTTCTGAGAGTGTCAGAGAGTTTCTGAGAATGTCAGAGTGTGTCAGAGAGTGTCAGAGAGTGACAGAGTCTGTCAGAGAGTGTCTGAGAGTGTCTGAGAGTGTCAGAGAGTTTCTGAGAGTGTCTGAGAGTGTCTGTGATTGACAGAGTGTGTCAGAGAGTGTCAGAGAGTGACAGAGTGCGTCAGAGAGTGTCAGAGAGTGTCAGAGAGTTTCTGAGAGTGTCTGAGAGTGTCAGAGAGTGACAGAGAGTGTCAGAGATTGTCAGAGAGTGTCAGAGAGTTTCTGAGAGTGTCAGCGCGTGTCATAGAGTGTCAGAAAGAGACAGAGTGTGTCAGAGAGTGACAGAGAGTGTCTGAGAGTGTCAGAGAATGTCAGAGAGTATCAGAGAGTTTCTGAGAGTGTCAGAGAGTGTCAGAGAGAGTCAGAAAGATTCTGAGAGTGTCAGAGAATGTCAGGGAGAGACAGAGTGTGTCAGAGAATGTCAGAGAGTGTCAGAGATTGTCAGAGGGTTTCTGAGAGTGTCTGAGAGTGTCAGAGAGAGTCAGAGAATGTCAGAGTGTGTCAGAGAGTGTCTGAGCGTGTCAGAGACTGTCAGAGAGTGTCAGAGAATGTCAGAGAGTATCAGAGAGTTTCTGAGAGTGTCTGAGAGTGTCAGAGAGTGACAGAGAGCGACAGAGAGTGACAGAGAGTGTCAGAGAGTGTCAGAGAGTTTCAGAGAGTGTCAGAGTGTGTCAGAGAGTGTCAGAGAGTGTCAGAGAGAGACAGAGTGTGTCAGAGAGTGAAAGAGAGTGTCTGAGAATGTCAGAGAGTGTCTGAGAGTGTCAGAGAGTGTCAGAGAGTTTCTGAGAGTGTCAGAGAGTTTCTGAGAATGTCAGAGTGTTTCAGAGAGTGTCAGAGAGTGACAGAGTCTGTCAGAGAGTGTCTGAGGGTGTCTGAGAGTGTCAGAGAGTTTCTGAGAGTGTCTGAGAGTGTCTGCGATTGTCAGAGTGTGTCAGAGAGTGTCAGAGAGTGACATAGTGCGTCAGAGAGTGTCAGAGAGTTTCTGAGAGTGTCAGAGAGTTTCTGAGAATGTCAGAGTGTGTCAGAGAGTGTCAGAGAGTGACAGAGTCTGTCAGAGAGTGTCTGAGAGTGTCTGCGATTGTCAGAGTGTGTCAGAGAGTGTCAGAGAGTGACAGAGTGCGTCAGAGAGTGTCAGAGAGTGTCAGAGAGTTTCTGAGAGTGTCTGAGAGTGTCAGAGAGTGACAGAGAGTGTCAGAGATTGTCAGAGAGTGTCAGAGAGTTTCTGAGAGTGTCAGCGCGTGTCATAGAGTGTCGGAAAGAGACAGAGTGTGTCAGAGAGTGACAGAGAGTGTCTGAGAGTGTCAGAGAATGTCAGAGAGTATCAGAGAGTTTCTGAGAGTGTCAGAGAGTGTCAGAGAGAGTCAGAAAGATTCTGAGAGTGTCAGAGAATGTCAGGGAGAGACAGAGTGTGTCAGAGAATGTCAGAGAGTGTCAGAGATTGTCAGAGGGTTTCTGAGAGTGTCTGAGAGTGTCAGAGAGAGTCAGAGAATGTCAGAGAGTGTCAGAGAGTGTCAGAGAGAGTCAGAGAGTGACAGAGAGTGTCAGAGAGTGTCAGAGAGTGACAGAGTGTGTCAGAGACTGTCTGAGAGTGTCAGAGAGTGTCAGAGAGTGAAAGAGAGTGTCACAGAGTGTCAGAGAGTTTCAGAGAGTGTCAGAGAGTGTCAGAGAATGTCAGAGAGTATCAGAGAGTTTCTGAGAGTGTGTCTGAGAGTGTCAGAGAGTGACAGAGAGCGACAGAGAGTGACAGAGAGTGTCAGAGAGTGTCAGAGAGTTTCAGAGAGTGTCAGAGTGTGTCAGAGAGTGTCAGAGAGTGTCAGAGAGAGACAGAGTGTGTCAGAGAGTGAAAGAGAGTGTCTGAGAATGTCAGAGAGTGTCTGAGAGTGTCAGAGAGTGTCAGAGAGTTTCTGAGAGTGTCAGAGAGTTTCTGAGAATGTCAGAGTGTTTCAGAGAGTGTCAGAGAGTGACAGAGTCTGTCAGAGAGTGTCTGAGAGTGTCTGAGAGTGTCAGAGAGTTTCTGAGAGTGTCTGAGAGTGTCTGCGATTGTCAGAGTGTGTCAGAGAGTGTCAGAGAGTGATATAGTGCGTCAGAGAGTGTCAGAGAGTGTCAGCGAGTTTGTGAGAGTGTCTGAGAGTGTCAGAGAGTGACAGAGAGTGTCAGAGATTGTCAGAGAGTGTCAGAGAGTTTCTGAGAGTGTCAGCGCGTGTCATAGTGTGTCAGAGAGAGACAGAGCGTGTCAGAGAGTGACAGAAAGTGTCTGAGAGTTTCAGAGAGTGCCAGAGAGTGTCAGAGTGTGTCAGAGTGTGTCAGAGAGTGTCAGAGAGTGTCAGAGAGAGACAGAAAGATTCTGAGAGTGTCAGAGTGTGTCAGAGAATGTCAGGGAGTGACAGAGTGTGTCAGAGAGTGTCAGAGAGTGCCAGAGGGTTTCTGAGAGTGTCTGAGAGTGTCAGAGAGTGGCAGAGAGTGTCAGAGAGTGTCAGAGAGAGTCAGAGAGTGACAGAGCGTGTCAGAGAGTGTCAGAGAGTGACAGAGTGTGTCAGAGACTGTCTGAGAGTGTCAGAGAGTGTCAGAGAGTGAAAGAGAGTGTCACAGAGTGTCAGAGAGTTTCAGAGAGTGTCAGAGTGTGTCAGAGAGTGTCAGAGAGTGACAGAATGTGTCAGAGAGTGACAGAGAGTGTCTGAGAGTGTCAGAGAGTGTCAGAGAGTGTCAGAGAGCTTCTCAGGGTGTCTGAGGTTATCAGAGAGTGTCAGAGAGTGTCTGAGAGTGTCTGAGAGTGTCAGAGAGTGTCTGAGCGTGACAGAGTGCGTCAGAGAGTGTCAGAGAGTTTCAGAGAGTGTCAGAGAGTGACAGAGAGATTCTGAGAGTGTCAGAGAGTGTCCGAGAGTGTCAGAGAGTGACAGAGAGTGTCAGAGAGTGACAGAGAATATCTGAGAGTATCAGAGAGTGTCAGCGAGTTTCTGAGAGTGTCAGAGAGTGACAGAGAGTGTCAGAGAGTGTCTGAGAGTGTCAGAGAGTGTCAGACAGTGACAGAGAGTGTCAGAGAGATTCTGAGAGCGTCAGAGTGTGTCAGAGAGTGTCAGTGAGTGTCAGAGAGTGTCAGACAGTGACAGAGAGTGTCAGAGAGTGTCAGAGAGTGTCAGAGAGTTTCTGAGAGTTTCTGAGAGTGTCAGAGAGTGACAGAGAGTGTCAGAGATTGTCAGAGAGTGTCAGAGAGTTTCTGAGAGTGTGAGAGTGTGTCAGAGTGTGTCAGAGAGTGACAGAGTGTGTCAGAGAGTGACAGAGAGTGTCTGAGAGTGTCAGAGAGTGTCAGAGAGTGTCAGACGGTTTCTGAGAGAGTCAGAGAGTGACAGAGAGTGTCAGAGAGTGTCAGAGAGTGACAGAGTTTGTCCGAGAGTTTCTGAGAGTGTCAGAGAGTGTCAGAGAGTGACAGAGAGTGTCAGAGAGTTTCTGAGAGTGTCAGAGTGTGTCAGAGAGTGTCAGAGAGTGACAGAGTGTGTCAGAGAGTGTCTGATAGTGTCAGAGAGTGTCAGAGAGTGAAAGAGAGTGTCACAGAGTGTCAGAGAGTTTCAGAGAGTGTCTGAGTGTGTCACAGAGTGTCAGAGAGTGTCAGAGAGAGACAGAGTGTGTCAGAGAGTGAAAGAGAGTGTCTGAGAGTGTCAGAGAGTGTCTGAGAGTGTCAGAGAGTGTCAGAGAGTTTCTGAGAATGTCAGAGTGTGTTAGAGAGTGATAGAGAGTGTCAGAGTGTGTCAGAGAGAGACAGAGAGTGTCTGAGAGTGTCAGGGAGTGTTAGAGAGCATCAGTGTGTGTCAGAGAGTGACAGAGAGTGTCAGAGAGTGTCAGAGAGTGACAGAGAGTGTCAGACAGTGTCAGAGAGTGTCAGACGGTTTCTGAGAGAGTCAGAGAGTGACAGAGAGTGTCAGAGAGTGTCAGAGAGTGACAGAGTTTGTCAGAGAGTTTCTGAGAGTGTCAGAGAGTGTCAGAGAGTTTCTGAGAGTGTCAGAGAGTTTCTGAGAATGTCAGAGTGTGTCAGAGAGTGATAGAGAGTGTCAGAGAGTTTCAGAGAGTGTCAGAGTGTGTCAGAGAGTGTCAAAGAGTGACAGAGAGTGTCAGAGAGTGACAGAGAGTTTCAGAGAGTGTCAGAGTGTGTCAGAGAGTGTCAGAGACTGACAGAGTGTGTCAGAGAGTGACAGAGAGTGTCTGAGAGTGTCAGACAGTGTCAGAGAGCGTCGGAGTGTGTCAGAGAGTGTCAGAGATTGTCAGAGAGTGTCAGAGAGTTTCTGAGAGTGTCAGAGAGTTTCTGAGAGTGTGAGAGTGTGTCAGAGTGTGTCAGAGAGTGACAGAGTGTGTCAGAGAGTGACAGAGAGTGTCTGAGAGTGTCAGAGAGTGTCAGAGAGTGTCAGACGGTTTCTGAGAGAGTCAGAGAGTGACAGAGAGTGTCAGAGAGTGTCAGAGAGTGACAGAGTTTGTCCGAGTGTTTCTGAGAGTGTCAGAGAGTGTCAGAGAGTGACAGAGAGTGTCAGAGAGTTTCTGAGAGTGTCAGAGTGTGTCAGAGAGTGTCAGAGAGTGACAGAGTGTGTCAGAGAGTGTCTGATAGTGTCAGAGAGTGTCAGAGAGTGAAAGAGAGTGTCACAGAGTGTCAGAGAGTTTCAGAGAGTGTCAGAGTGTGTCACAGAGTGTCAGAGAGTGTCAGAGAGAGACAGAGTGTGTCAGAGAGTGAAAGAGAGTGTCTGAGAGTGTCAGAGAGTGTCTGAGAGTGTCAGAGAGTGTCAGAGAGTTTCTGAGAATGTCAGAGTGTGTTAGAGAGTGATAGAGAGTGTCAGAGTGTGTCAGAGAGAGACAGAGAGTGTCTGAGAGTGTCAGGGAGTGTTAGAGAGCATCAGTGTGTGTCAGAGAGTGACAGAGAGTGTCAGAGAGTGTCAGAGAGTGACAGAGAGTGTCAGACAGTGTCAGAGAGTGTCAGACGGTTTCTGAGAGAGTCAGAGATTGACAGAGAGTGTCAGAGAGTGTCAGAGAGTGACAGAGTTTGTCAGAGAGTTTCTGAGAGTGTCAGAGAGTGTCAGAGAGTTACTGAGAGTGTCAGAGAGTTTCTGAGAATGTCAGAGTGTGTCAGAGAGTGATAGAGAGTGTCAGAGAGTTTCAGAGAGTGTCAGAGTGTGTCAGAGAGTGTCAGAGAGTGACAGAGAGTGTCAGAGAGAGACAGAGAGTTTCAGAGAGTGTCAGAGTGTGTCAGAGAGTGTCAGAGACTGACAGAGTGTGTCAGAGAGTGACAGAGAGTGTCTGAGAGTGTCAGACAGTGTCAGAGAGCGTCGGAGTGTGTCAGAGAGTGTCAGAGAGTTTGTGAGAATGTCAGAGTGTGTCAGAGAATGTCAGGGAGTGACAGAGTGTGTCAGAGAGTGTCAGAGAGTGTCAGAGGGTTTCTGAGAGTGTCTGAGAGTGTCAGAGAGTGACAGAGAGTGTCAGAGAGTGTCAGATAGAGTCAGAGAGTGTCAGAGATTGTCAGAGCGTGTCAGAGAGTTTCTGAGAGTGTCAGAGCGTGTCAGAGAGTGTCAGAGAGTGACAGAGTGTGTCAGAGAGTGACAGAGAGTGTCTGAGAGTGTCAGAGAGTGTCAGAGAGTGTCAGAGAGTTTCTGAGAGTGTCAGAGTGTGTCAGAGAATGTCAGGGAGTGACAGAGTGTGTCAGAGAGTGTCAGAGAGTGTCCGAGGGTTTCTGAGAGTGTCTGAGAGTGTCAGAGAGTGACAGAGAGTGTCAGAGAGTGTCAGATAGAGTCAGAGAGTGACAGAGCGTGTCAGAGAGTGTCAGAGAGTGACAGAGTCTGTCAGAGTGTGTCTGAGAGTGTCTGAGAGTGTCAGAGAGTTTCTGAGCGTGTCTGAGAGTGTCTGCGATTGTCAGAGTGTGTCAGAGAGTGTCAGAGAGTGACAGAGTGCGTCAGAGAGTGTCAGAGAGTGTCAGAGAGTTTCTGAGAGTGTCTGAGAGTGTCAGAGAGTGACAGAGAGTGTCAGAGATTGTCAGAGAGTGTCAGAGAGTGTCAGAGAGTGTCAGAGAGTGACAGAGTGTGTCAGAGAGTGACAGAGAGTGTCTGAGATTGTCAGAGAGTGTCAGAGTGTGTCAGAGAGTGTCAGAGAGTGTCAGAGAGTGTCAGAGAGTTTGTCAGAGAGTGTCAGAGTGTGTCAGAGAATGTCAGGGAGTGACAGAGTGTGTCAGAGAGTGTCAGAGAGTGTCAGAGAGTGTCAGATAGAGTCAGAGAGTGACAGAGCGTGTCAGAGAGTGTCAGAGAGTGACAGAGTGTGTCAGTGAGTGTCTGATAGTGTCAGAGAGTGTCAGAGAGTGAAAGAGAGTGTCACAGAGTGTCAGAGAGTTTCAGAGAGTGTCAGAGTGTGTCAGAGAGTGTCAGAGAGTGTCTGAACGTGTCAGAGACTGTCAGAGAGTGTCAGAGAATGTCAGAGAGTATCAGAGAGTTTCTGAGAGTGTCTGAGAGTGTCTGAGAGTGACAGAGAGTGACAGAGAGTGACAGAGAGTGACAGAGAGTGTCAGAGAGTTTCAGAGAGTGTCAGAGAGTGTCAGAGAGTTTCAGAGAGTGTCAGAGAGTGTCAGAGAGTGTCTGAGAGTGTCAGAGAGTGTCAGAGAGTTTCTGAGAATGTCAGAGTGTGTCAGAGAGTGATAGAGAGTGTCAGAGTGTGTCAGAGAGAGACAGAGAGTGTCTGAGAGTGTCAGAGAGTGTTAGAGAGCATCAGAGTTTGTCAGAGAGTGACAGAGAGTGTCAGAGTGTGTCAGAGAGTGACAGAGAGTGTCAGACAGTGTCAGAGAGTGTCAGACGGTTTCTGAGAGAGTCAGAGAGTGACAGAGAATGTCAGAGAGTGTCAGAGAGTGACAGAGTTTGTCAGAGAGTTTCTGAGAGTGTCAGAGAGTGTCAGAGAGTGACAGAGTGTGTCAGAGACTGTCTGAGAGTGTCAGAGAGTGTCAGAGAGTGAAAGAGAGTGTCACAGAGTGTCAGAGAGTTTCAGAGAGTGTCAGAGAGTGTCAGAGAATGTCAGAGAGTATCAGAGAGTTTCTGAGAGTGTGTCTGAGAGTGTCAGAGAGTGACAGAGAGCGACAGAGAGTGACAGAGAGTGTCAGAGAGTGTCAGAGAGTTTCAGAGAGTGTCAGAGTGTGTCAGAGAGTGTCAGAGAGTGTCAGAGAGAGACAGAGTGTGTCAGAGAGTGAAAGAGAGTGTCTGAGAATGTCAGAGAGTGTCTGAGAGTGTCAGAGAGTGTCAGAGAGTTTCTGAGAGTGTCAGAGAGTTTCTGAGAATGTCAGAGTGTTTCAGAGAGTGTCAGAGAGTGACAGAGTCTGTCAGAGAGTGTCTGAGAGTGTCTGAGAGTGTCAGAGAGTTTCTGAGAGTGTCTGAGAGTGTCTGCGATTGTCAGAGTGTGTCAGAGAGTGTCAGAGAGTGATATAGTGCGTCAGAGAGTGTCAGAGAGTGTCAGCGAGTTTGTGAGAGTGTCTGAGAGTGTCAGAGAGTGACAGAGAGTGTCAGAGATTGTCAGAGAGTGTCAGAGAGTTTCTGAGAGTGTCAGCGCGTGTCATAGTGTGTCAGAGAGAGACAGAGCGTGTCAGAGAGTGACAGAAAGTGTCTGAGAGTTTCAGAGAGTGCCAGAGAGTGTCAGAGTGTGTCAGAGTGTGTCAGAGAGTGTCAGAGAGTGTCAGAGAGAGACAGAAAGATTCTGAGAGTGTCAGAGTGTGTCAGAGAATGTCAGGGAGTGACAGAGTGTGTCAGAGAGTGTCAGAGAGTGCCAGAGGGTTTCTGAGAGTGTCTGAGAGTGTCAGAGAGTGGCAGAGAGTGTCAGAGAGTGTCAGAGAGAGTCAGAGAGTGACAGAGCGTGTCAGAGAGTGTCAGAGAGTGACAGAGTGTGTCAGAGACTGTCTGAGAGTGTCAGAGAGTGTCAGAGAGTGAAAGAGAGTGTCACAGAGTGTCAGAGAGTTTCAGAGAGTGTCAGAGTGTGTCAGAGAGTGTCAGAGAGTGACAGAATGTGTCAGAGAGTGACAGAGAGTGTCTGAGAGTGTCAGAGAGTGTCAGAGAGCTTCTCAGGGTGTCTGAGGTTATCAGAGAGTGTCAGAGAGTGTCTGAGAGTGTCTGAGAGTGTCAGAGAGTGTCTGAGCGTGACAGAGTGCGTCAGAGAGTGTCAGAGAGTTTCAGAGAGTGTCAGAGAGTGACAGAGAGATTCTGAGAGTGTCAGAGAGTGTCCGAGAGTGTCAGAGAGTGACAGAGAGTGTCAGAGAGTGACAGAGAATATCTGAGAGTATCAGAGAGTGTCAGCGAGTTTCTGAGAGTGTCAGAGAGTGACAGAGTGTGTCAGAGAGTGTCTGAGAGTGTCAGAGAGTGTCAGACAGTGACAGAGAGTGTCAGAGAGATTCTGAGAGCGTCAGAGTGTGTCAGAGAGTGTCAGTGAGTGTCAGAGAGTGTCAGACAGTGACAGAGAGTGTCAGAGAGTGTCAGAGAGTGTCAGAGAGTTTCTGAGAGTTTCTGAGAGTGTCAGAGAGTGACAGAGAGTGTCAGAGATTGTCAGAGAGTGTCAGAGAGTTTCTGAGAGTGTGAGAGTGTGTCAGAGTGTGTCAGAGAGTGACAGAGTGTGTCAGAGAGTGACAGAGAGTGTCTGAGAGTGTCAGAGAGTGTCAGAGAGTGTCAGACGGTTTCTGAGAGAGTCAGAGAGTGACAGAGAGTGTCAGAGAGTGTCAGAGAGTGACAGAGTTTGTCCGAGAGTTTCTGAGAGTGTCAGAGAGTGTCAGAGAGTGACAGAGAGTGTCAGAGAGTTTCTGAGAGTGTCAGAGTGTGTCAGAGAGTGTCAGAGAGTGACAGAGTGTGTCAGAGAGTGACAGAGAGTGTCAGAGAGTGTCAGAGAGTGAAAGAGAGTGTCACAGAGTGTCAGAGAGTTTCAGAGAGTGTCTGAGTGTGTCACAGAGTGTCAGAGAGTGTCAGAGAGAGACAGAGTGTGTCAGAGAGTGAAAGAGAGTGTCTGAGAGTGTCAGAGAGTGTCTGAGAGTGTCAGAGAGTGTCAGAGAGTTTCTGAGAATGTCAGAGTGTGTTAGAGAGTGATAGAGAGTGTCAGAGTGTGTCAGAGAGAGACAGAGAGTGTCTGAGAGTGTCAGGGAGTGTTAGAGAGCATCAGTGTGTGTCAGAGAGTGACAGAGAGTGTCTGAGAGTGTCAGAGAGTGACAGAGAGTGTCAGACAGTGTCAGAGAGTGTCAGACGGTTTCTGAGAGAGTCAGAGAGTGACAGAGAGTGTCAGAGAGTGTCAGAGAGTGACAGAGTTTGTCAGAGAGTTTCTGAGAGTGTCAGAGAGTGTCAGAGAGTTTCTGAGAGTGTCAGAGAGTTTCTGAGAATGTCAGAGTGTGTCAGAGAGTGATAGAGAGTGTCAGAGAGTTTCAGAGAGTGTCAGAGTGTGTCAGAGAGTGTCAAAGAGTGACAGAGAGTGTCAGAGAGTGACAGAGAGTTTCAGAGAGTGTCAGAGTGTGTCAGAGAGTGTCAGAGACTGACAGAGTGTGTCAGAGAGTGACAGAGAGTGTCTGAGAGTGTCAGACAGTGTCAGAGAGCGTCGGAGTGTGTCAGAGAGTGTCAGAGATTGTCAGAGAGTGTCAGAGAGTTTCTGAGAGTGTCAGAGAGTTTCTGAGAGTGTGAGAGTGTGTCAGAGTGTGTCAGAGAGTGACAGAGTGTGTCAGAGAGTGACAGAGAGTGTCTGAGAGTGTCAGAGAGTGTCAGAGAGTGTCAGACGGTTTCTGAGAGAGTCAGAGAGTGACAGAGAGTGTCAGAGAGTGTCAGAGAGTGACAGAGTTTGTCCGAGTGTTTCTGAGAGTGTCAGAGAGTGTCAGAGAGTGACAGAGAGTGTCAGAGAGTTTCTGAGAGTGTCAGAGTGTGTCAGAGAGTGTCAGAGAGTGACAGAGTGTGTCAGAGAGTGTCTGATAGTGTCAGAGAGTGTCAGAGAGTGAAAGAGAGTGTCACAGAGTGTCAGAGAGTTTCAGAGAGTGTCAGAGTGTGTCACAGAGTGTCAGAGAGTGTCAGAGAGAGACAGAGTGTGTCAGAGAGTGAAAGAGAGTGTCTGAGAGTGTCAGAGAGTGTCTGAGAGTGTCAGAGAGTGTCAGAGAGTTTCTGAGAATGTCAGAGTGTGTTAGAGAGTGATAGAGAGTGTCAGAGTGTGTCAGAGAGAGACAGAGAGTGTCTGAGAGTGTCAGGGAGTGTTAGAGAGCATCAGTGTGTGTCAGAGAGTGACAGAGAGTGTCAGAGAGTGTCAGAGAGTGACAGAGAGTGTCAGACAGTGTCAGAGAGTGTCAGACGGTTTCTGAGAGAGTCAGAGATTGACAGAGAGTGTCAGAGAGTGTCAGAGAGTGACAGAGTTTGTCAGAGAGTTTCTGAGAGTGTCAGAGAGTGTCAGAGAGTTACTGAGAGTGTCAGAGAGTTTCTGAGAATGTCAGAGTGTGTCAGAGAGTGATAGAGAGTGTCAGAGAGTTTCAGAGAGTGTCAGAGTGTGTCAGAGAGTGTCAGAGAGTGACAGAGAGTGTCAGAGAGAGACAGAGAGTTTCAGAGAGTGTCAGAGTGTGTCAGAGAGTGTCAGAGACTGACAGAGTGTGTCAGAGAGTGACAGAGAGTGTCTGAGAGTGTCAGACAGTGTCAGAGAGCGTCGGAGTGTGTCAGAGAGTGTCAGAGAGTTTGTGAGAATGTCAGAGTGTGTCAGAGAATGTCAGGGAGTGACAGAGTGTGTCAGAGAGTGTCAGAGAGTGTCAGAGGGTTTCTGAGAGTGTCTGAGAGTGTCAGAGAGTGACAGAGAGTGTCAGAGAGTGTCAGATAGAGTCAGAGAGTGTCAGAGATTGTCAGAGCGTGTCAGAGAGTTTCTGAGAGTGTCAGAGCGTGTCAGAGAGTGTCAGAGAGTGACAGAGTGTGTCAGAGAGTGACAGAGAGTGTCTGAGAGTGTCAGAGAGTGTCAGAGAGTGTCAGAGAGTTTCTGAGAGTGTCAGAGTGTGTCAGAGAATGTCAGGGAGTGACAGAGTGTGTCAGAGAGTGTCAGAGAGTGTCCGAGGGTTTCTGAGAGTGTCTGAGAGTGTCAGAGAGTGACAGAGAGTGTCAGAGAGTGTCAGATAGAGTCAGAGAGTGACAGAGCGTGTCAGAGAGTGTCAGAGAGTGACAGAGTCTGTCAGAGTGTGTCTGAGAGTGTCTGAGAGTGTCAGAGAGTTTCTGAGCGTGTCTGAGAGTGTCTGCGATTGTCAGAGTGTGTCAGAGAGTGTCAGAGAGTGACAGAGTGCGTCAGAGAGTGTCAGAGAGTGTCAGAGAGTTTCTGAGAGTGTCTGAGAGTGTCAGAGAGTGACAGAGAGTGTCAGAGATTGTCAGAGAGTGTCAGAGAGTGTCAGAGAGTGTCAGAGAGTGACAGAGTGTGTCAGAGAGTGACAGAGAGTGTCTGAGATTGTCAGAGAGTGTCAGAGTGTGTCAGAGAGTGTCAGAGAGTGTCAGAGAGTGTCAGAGAGTTTGTCAGAGAGTGTCAGAGTGTGTCAGAGAATGTCAGGGAGTGACAGAGTGTGTCAGAGAGTGTCAGAGAGTGTCAGAGAGTGTCAGATAGAGTCAGAGAGTGACAGAGCGTGTCAGAGAGTGTCAGAGAGTGACAGAGTGTGTCAGTGAGTGTCTGATAGTGTCAGAGAGTGTCAGAGAGTGAAAGAGAGTGTCACAGAGTGTCAGAGAGTTTCAGAGAGTGTCAGAGTGTGTCAGAGAGTGTCAGAGAGTGTCTGAACGTGTCAGAGACTGTCAGAGAGTGTCAGAGAATGTCAGAGAGTATCAGAGAGTTTCTGAGAGTGTCTGAGAGTGTCTGAGAGTGACAGAGAGTGACAGAGAGTGACAGAGAGTGACAGAGAGTGTCAGAGAGTTTCAGAGAGTGTCAGAGAGTGTCAGAGAGTTTCAGAGAGTGTCAGAGAGTGTCAGAGAGTGTCTGAGAGTGTCAGAGAGTGTCAGAGAGTTTCTGAGAATGTCAGAGTGTGTCAGAGAGTGATAGAGAGTGTCAGAGTGTGTCAGAGAGAGACAGAGAGTGTCTGAGAGTGTCAGAGAGTGTTAGAGAGCATCAGAGTTTGTCAGAGAGTGACAGAGAGTGTCAGAGTGTGTCAGAGAGTGACAGAGAGTGTCAGACAGTGTCAGAGAGTGTCAGACGGTTTCTGAGAGAGTCAGAGAGTGACAGAGAGTGTCAGAGAGTGTCAGAGAGTGACAGAGTTTGTCAGAGAGTTTCTGAGAGTGTCAGAGAGTGTCAGAGAGTTTCTGAGAGTGTCAGAGAGTTTCTGAGAATGTCAGAGTGTGTCAGAGAGTGATAGAGAGTGTCAGAGAGTTTCAGAGAGTGTCAGAGTGTGTCAGAGAGTGTCAGAGAGTGACAGAGAGTGTCAGAGAGTGACAGAGAGTTTCAGAGAGTGTCAGAGTGTGTCAGAGATTGTCAGAGACTGACAGAGTGTGTCAGAGAGTGACGGAGAGTGTCTGAGAGTGTCAGAGAGTGTTAGAGAGCGTCAGAGTGTGCCTGAGTGTGTCTGAGTGTCACAGAGTGTCAGAGAGTGTCTGAACGTGTCAGAGACTGTCAGAGAGTGTCAGAGAATGTCAGAGAGTATCAGAGAGTTTCTGAGAGTGTCTGAGAGTGTCAGAGAGTGACAGAGAGTGACAGAGAGTGACAGAGAGTGTCAGAGAGTTTCAGAGAGTGTCAGAGAGTGTCAGAGAGTGTCAGAGAGTGTCAGAGAGAGACAGAGTGAGTCAGAGAGTGAAAGAGAGTGTCTGAGAATGTCAGAGTGTGTCAGAGAGTGATAGAGAGTGTCAGAGTGTGTCAGAGAGAGACAGAGAGTGTCTGAGAGTGTCAGAGTGTGTTAGAGAGCATCAGAGTGTGTCAGAGAGTGACAGAGAGTGTCAGAGAGTGTCAGAGAGTGACAGAGAGTGTCAGAGAGTGTCAGAGAGTGTCAGACGGTTTCTGAGAGAGTCAGAGAGTGACAGAGAGTGTCAGAGAGTGTCAGAGAGTGACAGAGTTTGTCAGAGAGTTTCTGAGAGTGTCAGAGAGTGTCAGAGAGTTTCTGAGAGTGTCAGAGAGTTTCTGAGAATGTCAGAGTGTGTCAGAGAGTGATAGAGAGTGTCAGAGTGTGTCAGAGAGAGACAGAGAGTGTCAGAGAGTGATAGAGAATGTCAGAGAGTTTCAGAGAGTGTCAGAGTGTGTCAGAGAGTGTCAGAGAGTGACAGAGAGTGTCAGAGAGTGACAGAGAGTTACAGAGAGTGTCAGAGTGTGTCAGAGAGTGTCATAGACTGACAGAGTGTGTCAGAGAGTGACAGAGAGTGTCTGAGAGTGTCAGACAGTGTCAGAGAGCGTCAGAGTGCGTCAGAGAGTGTCAGAGAGTGTCAGAGTGTGTCAGAGAGTTTGTGAGAGTGTCAGAGTGTGTCAGAGAATGTCAGGGAGTGACAGAGTGTGTCAGAGAGTGTCAGAGAGTGTCAGAGGGTTTCTGAGAGTGTCTGAGAGTGTCAGAGAGTGACAGAGAGTGTCAGAGAGTGTCAGATAGAGTCAGAGAGTGACAGAGAGTGTCAGAGATTGTCAGAGCGTGTCAGAGAGTTTCTGAGAGTGTCAGAGCGTGTCAGAGAGTGTCAGAGAGTGACAGAGTGTGTCAGAGAGTGACAGAGAGTGTCTGAGAGTGTCAGAGAGTGTCAGAGAGTGTCAGACGGTTTCTGAGAGAGTCAGAGAGTGACAGAGAGTGTCAGAGAGTGACAGAGTTTGTCCGAGAGTTTCTGAGAGTGTCAGAGAGTGTCAGAGAGTGACAGAGAGTGTCAGAGAGTTTCAGAGAGTGTTAGAGTGTGTCAGAGAGTGTCAGAGAGTGACAGAATGTGTCAGAGAGTGACAGAGAGTGTCTGAAGGTGTCAGAGAGTGTCAGAGAGTTTCAGAGAGTTTCTGAGAGTGTCTGAGATTATCAGAGAGTTTCAGAGAGTGTCAGAGAGTTTCTGAGAGTGTCTGAGAGTGTCAGAGACTGTCAGAGAATGTCAGAGAGTTTCAGATGAGTCTGAGAGTGTCTGAGAGTGTCAGAGAGTGTCCGAGAGTGTCAGAGAGTTTCTGAGAGTTTATGTGAGTCTCAGAGAGGTTCTGAGAGTGTCTGAGTGTGTCTGAGTGTCACAGAGTGTCAGAGAGTGTCTGAACGTGTCAGAGACTGTCAGAGAGTGTCAGAGAATGTCAGAGAGTATCAGAGAGTTTCTGAGAGTGTCTGAGAGTGTCAGAGAGTGACAGAGAGTGACAGAGAGTGACAGAGAGTGTCAGAGAGTTTCAGAGAGTGTCAGAGAGTGTCAGAGAGTGTCAGAGAGTGTCAGAGAGAGACAGAGTGAGTCAGAGAGTGAAAGAGAGTGTCTGAGAATGTCAGAGTGTGTCAGAGAGTGATAGAGAGTGTCAGAGTGTGTCAGAGAGAGACAGAGAGTGTCTGGGAGTGTCAGAGTGTGTTAGAGAGCATCAGAGTGTGTCAGAGAGTGACAGAGAGTGTCAGAGAGTGTCAGAGAGTGACAGAGAGTGTCAGAGAGTGTCAGAGAGTGTCAGACGGTTTCTGAGAGAGTCAGAGAGTGACAGAGAGTGTCAGAGAGTGTCAGAGAGTGACAGAGTTTGTCAGAGAGTTTCTGAGAGTGTCAGAGAGTGTCACAGAGTTTCTGAGAGTGTCAGAGAGTTTCTGAGAATGTCAGAGTGTGTCAGAGAGTGATAGAGAGTGTCAGAGTGTGTCAGAGAGAGACAGAGAGTGTCAGAGAGTGATAGAGAGTGTCAGAGAGTTTCAGAGAGTGTCAGAGTGTGTCAGAGAGTGTCAGAGAGTGACAGAGAGTGTCAGAGAGTGACAGAGAGTTACAGAGAGTGTCAGAGTGTGTCAGAGAGTGTCATAGACTGACAGAGTGTGTCAGAGAGTGACAGAGAGTGTCTGAGAGTGTCAGACAGTGTCAGAGAGCGTCAGAGTGTGTCAGAGAGTGTCAGAGAGTGTCAGAGTGTGTCAGAGAGTTTGTGAGAGTGTCAGAGTGTGTCAGAGAATGTCAGGGAGTGACAGAGTGTGTCAGAGAGTGTCAGAGAGTGTCAGAGGGTTTCTGAGAGTGTCTGAGAGTGTCAGAGAGTGACAGAGAGTGTCAGAGAGTGTCAGATAGAGTCAGAGAGTGACAGAGAGTGTCAGAGATTGTCAGAGCGTGTCAGAGAGTTTCTGAGAGTGTCAGAGCGTGTCAGAGAGTGTCAGAGAGTGACAGAGTGTGTCAGAGAGTGACAGAGAGTGTCTGAGAGTGTCAGAGAGTGTCAGAGAGTGTCAGACGGTTTCTGAGAGAGTCAGAGAGTGACAGAGAGTGTCAGAGAGTGACAGAGTTTGTCCGAGAGTTTCTGAGAGTGTCAGAGGGTTTCTGAGAGTGTCTGAGAGTGTCAGAGAGTGACAGAGAGTGTCAGAGAGTGTCAGATAGAGTCAGAGAGTGACAGAGCGTGTCAGAGAGTGTCAGAGAGTGACAGAGTCTGTCTGAGAGTGTCTGCGATTGTCAGAGTGTGTCAGAGAGTTTCAGAGAGTGACAGAGTGCGTCAGAGAGTGTCAGAGAGTGTCAGAGAGTTTCTGAGAGTGTCTGAGAGTGTCAGAGAGTGACAGAGAGTGTCAGAAATTGTCAGAGAGTGTCAGAGAGTGTCAGAGAGTGTCAGAGAGTGACAGAGTGTGTCAGAGACTGACAGAGAGTGTCTGAGAGTGTCAGAGAGTGTCAGAGAGCGTCAGAGTGTGTCAGAGAGTGTCAGAGAGTGTCAGAAAGTTTGTCAGAGAGTGTCAGAGTGTGTCAGAGAATGTCAGGGAGTGACAGAGTGTGTCAGAGAGTGTCAGAGAGTGTCAGAGCGTGTCAGATAGAGTCAGAGAGTGACATAGCGTGTCTGAGAGTGTCAGAGAGTGACAGAGTGTGTCAGAGAGTGTCTGATAGTGTCAGAGAGTGTCAGAGAGTGAAAGAGAGTGTCACAGAGTGTCAGAGAGTTTCAGAGAGTGTCAGAGTGTGTCAGAGAGTGTCAGAGAGTGTCTGAACGTGTCAGTGACTGTCAGAGAGTGTCAGAGAATGTCAGAGAGTATCAGAGAGTTTCTGAGAGAGTCTGAGAGTGTCAGAGAGTGACAGAGAGTGACAGAGAGTGACAGAGAGTGTCAGAGAGTTTCAGAGAGTGTCAGAGAGTGTCAGAGAGTGTCAGAGAGAGACAGAGTGTGTCAGAGAGTGAAAGAGAGTGTCTGAGAGTGTCAGAGAGTGTCTGAGAGTGTCAGAGAGTGTCAGAGAGTTTCTGAGAATGTCAGAGTGTGTCAGAGAGTGATAGAGAGTGTCAGAGTGTGTCAGAGAGAGACAGAGAGTGTCTGAGAGTGTCAGAGAGTGTTAGAGAGCATCAGAGTGTGTCAGAGAGTGACAGAGAGTGTCAGAGAGTGTCAGAGAGTGACAGAGAGTGTCAGACAGTTTCAGAGAGTGTCAGACGGTTTCTGAGAGAGTCAGAGAGTGACAGAGAGTGTCAGAGAGTGTCAGAGAGTGACAGAGTTTGTCAGAGAGTTTCTGAGAGTGTCAGAGAGTGTCAGAGAGTTTCTGAGAGTGTCAGAGAGTTTCTGAGAATGTCAGAGTGTGTCAGAGAGTGATAGAGAGTGTCAGAGTGTGTCAGAGAGAGACAGAAAGTGTCAGAGAGTGATAGAGAGTGTCAGCGAGTTTCAGAGAGTGTCAGAGTGTGTCAGAGAGTGTCAGAGAGTGACAGAGAGTGTCAGAGAGTGTCAGAGAGTGTCAGAGAGTGTCAGAGAGCTTTTCAGGGTGTCTGAGGTTATCAGAGAGTGTCAGAGAGTGTCTGAGAGTGTCTGAGAGTGTCAAAAAGTGTCTGAGCGTGACAGAGTGCGTCAGAGAGTGTCAGAGAGTTTCAGAGAATGTCAGAGAGTGACAGAGAGATTCTGAGAGTGTCAGAGAGTGTCCGAGAGTGTCAGAGAGTGACATAGAGTGTCAGAGAGTGACAGAGAGTATCTGAGAATATCAGAGAGTGTCAGCGAGTTTCTGAGAGTGTCAGAGAGTGACAGAGTGTGTCAGCGAGTGTCTGAGAGTGTCAGAGAGTGTCAGACAGTGACAGAGAGTGTCAGAGAGATTCTGAGAGTGTCAGAGTGTGTCAGAGAGTGTCTGAGAGTGTCAGAGAGTGTCAGACAGTGACAGAGAGTGTCAGAGAGATTCTGAGAGTGTCAGAGAGTGTCAGAGAGTTTCTGAGAGTTTCTGAGAGTGTCAGAGAGTGACAGAGAGTGTCAGAGATTGCCAGAGAGTGTCAGAGAGTTTCTGAGAGTGTCAGAGTGTGTCAGAGTGTGTCAGAGAGTGACAGAGTGTGTCAGAGAGTGACAGAGAGTGTCTGAGAGTGTCAGAGAGTGTCAGAGAGTGTCAGACGGTTTCTGAGAGAGTCAGAGAGTGACAGAGAGTGTCAGAGAGTGACAGAGTTTGTCCGAGAGTTTCTGAGAGTGTCAGAGAGTGTCAGAGAGTGACAGAGAGTGTCAGAGAGTTTCAGAGAGTGTTAGAGTGTGTCAGAGAGTGTCAGAGAGTGACAGAATGTGTCAGAGAGTGACAGAGAGTGTCTGAAGGTGTCAGAGAGTGTCAGAGAGTTTCAGAGAGTTTCTGAGAGTGTCTGAGATTATCAGAGAGTTTCAGAGAGTGTCAGAGAGTTTCTGAGAGTGTCTGAGAGTGTCAGAGACTGTCAGAGAATGTCAGAGAGTTTCAGATGAGTCTGAGAGTGTCTGAGAGTGTCAGAGAGTGTCCGAGAGTGTCAGAGAGTTTCTGAGAGTTTATGTGAGTCTCAGAGAGGTTCTGAGAGTGTCTGAGTGTGTCTGAGTGTCACAGAGTGTCAGAGAGTGTCTGAACGTGTCAGAGACTGTCAGAGAGTGTCAGAGAATGTCAGAGAGTATCAGAGAGTTTCTGAGAGTGTCTGAGAGTGTCAGAGAGTGACAGAGAGTGACAGAGAGTGACAGAGAGTGTCAGAGAGTTTCAGAGAGTGTCAGAGAGTGTCAGAGAGTGTCAGAGAGTGTCAGAGAGAGACAGAGTGAGTCAGAGAGTGAAAGAGAGTGTCTGAGAATGTCAGAGTGTGTCAGAGAGTGATAGAGAGTGTCAGAGTGTGTCAGAGAGAGACAGAGAGTGTCTGAGAGTGTCAGAGTGTGTTAGAGAGCATCAGAGTGTGTCAGAGAGTGACAGAGAGTGTCAGAGAGTGTCAGAGAGTGACAGAGAGTGTCAGACAGTGTCAGAGAGTGTCAGACGGTTTCTGAGAGAGTCAGAGAATGACAGAGAGTGTCAGAGAGTGTCAGAGAGTGACAGAGTTTGTCAGAGAGTTTCTGAGAGTGTCAGAGAGTGTCAGAGAGTTTCTGAGAGTGTCAGAGAGTTTCTGAGAATGTCAGAGTGTGTCAGAGAGTGATAGAGAGTGTCAGAGTGTGTCAGAGAGTGTCAGAGAGTGATAGAGAGTGTCAGAGAGTTTCAGAGAGTGTCAGAGTGTGTCAGAGAGTGTCAGAGAGTGACAGAGAGTGTCAGAGAGTGACAGAGAGTTACAGAGAGTGTCAGAGAGTGTCAGAGAGCGTCAGAGTGTGTCAGAGAGTGTAAGAGAGTGTCAGAGTGTGTCAGAGAGTGACAGAGTGTGTCAGAGAGTGTCAGAGAGTGATAGAGAGTGTCAGAGAGTTTCAGAGAGTGTCAGAGTGTGTCAGAGAGTGTCAGAGAGTGACAGAGAGTGTCAGAGAGTGACAGAGAGTTACAGAGAGTGTCAGAGTGTGTCAGAGAGTGTCATAGACTGACAGAGTGTGTCAGAGAGTGACAGAGAGTGTCTGAGAGTGTCAGACAGTGTCAGAGAGCGTCAGAGTGTGTCAGAGAGTGTCAGAGAGTGTCAGAGTGTGTCAGAGAGTTTGTGAGAGTGTCAGAGTGTGTCAGAGAATGTCAGGGAGTGACAGAGTGTGTCAGAGAGTGTCAGAGAGTGTCAGAGGGTTTCTGAGAGTGTCTGAGAGTGTCAGAGAGTGACAGAGAGTGTCAGAGAGTGTCAGATAGAGTCAGAGAGTGACAGAGAGTGTCAGAGATTGTCAGAGCGTGTCAGAGAGTTTCTGAGAGTGTCAGAGCGTGTCAGAGAGTGTCAGAGAGTGACAGAGTGTGTCAGAGAGTGACAGAGAGTGTATGAGAGTGTCAGAGAGTGTCAGAGAGTGTCAGAGTGTGTCAGAGAGTGTCAGAGAGTGTCAGAGAGTGTCAGAGAGTTTCTGAGAGTGTCAGAGTGTGTCAGAGAATGTCAGGGAGTGACAGAGTGTGTCAGAGAGTGTCAGAGAGTGTCAGAGGGTTTCTGAGAGTGTCTGAGAGTGTCAGAGAGTGACAGAGAGTGTCAGAGAGTGTCAGATAGAGTCAGAGAGTGACAGAGCGTGTCAGAGAGTGTCAGAGAGTGACAGAGTCTGTCTGAGAGTGTCTGCGATTGTCAGAGTGTGTCAGAGAGTTTCAGAGAGTGACAGAGTGCGTCAGAGAGTGTCAGAGAGTGTCAGAGAGTTTCTGAGAGTGTCTGAGAGTGTCAGAGAGTGACAGAGAGTGTCAGAAATTGTCAGAGAGTGTCAGAGAGTGTCAGAGAGTGTCAGAGAGTGACAGAGTGTGTCAGAGACTGACAGAGAGTGTCTGAGAGTGTCAGAGAGTGTCAGAGAGCGTCAGAGTGTGTCAGAGAGTGTCAGAGAGTGTCAGAAAGTTTGTCAGAGAGTGTCAGAGTGTGTCAGAGAATGTCAGGGAGTGACAGAGTGTGTCAGAGAGTGTCAGAGAGTGTCAGAGCGTGTCAGATAGAGTCAGAGAGTGACATAGCGTGTCTGAGAGTGTCAGAGAGTGACAGAGTGTGTCAGAGAGTGTCTGATAGTGTCAGAGAGTGTCAGAGAGTGAAAGAGAGTGTCACAGAGTGTCAGAGAGTTTCAGAGAGTGTCAGAGTGTGTCAGAGAGTGTCAGAGAGTGTCTGAACGTGTCAGTGACTGTCAGAGAGTGTCAGAGAATGTCAGAGAGTATCAGAGAGTTTCTGAGAGAGTCTGAGAGTGTCAGAGAGTGACAGAGAGTGACAGAGAGTGACAGAGAGTGTCAGAGAGTTTCAGAGAGTGTCAGAGAGTGTCAGAGAGTGTCAGAGAGAGACAGAGTGTGTCAGAGAGTGAAAGAGAGTGTCTGAGAGTGTCAGAGAGTGTCTGAGAGTGTCAGAGAGTGTCAGAGAGTTTCTGAGAATGTCAGAGTGTGTCAGAGAGTGATAGAGAGTGTCAGAGTGTGTCAGAGAGAGACAGAGAGTGTCTGAGAGTGTCAGAGAGTGTTAGAGAGCATCAGAGTGTGTCAGAGAGTGACAGAGAGTGTCAGAGAGTGTCAGAGAGTGACAGAGAGTGTCAGACAGTTTCAGAGAGTGTCAGACGGTTTCTGAGAGAGTCAGAGAGTGACAGAGAGTGTCAGAGAGTGTCAGAGAGTGACAGAGTTTGTCAGAGAGTTTCTGAGAGTGTCAGAGAGTGTCAGAGAGTTTCTGAGAGTGTCAGAGAGTTTCTGAGAATGTCAGAGTGTGTCAGAGAGTGATAGAGAGTGTCAGAGTGTGTCAGAGAGAGACAGAAAGTGTCAGAGAGTGATAGAGAGTGTCAGCGAGTTTCAGAGAGTGTCAGAGTGTGTCAGAGAGTGTCAGAGAGTGACAGAGAGTGTCAGAGAGTGTCAGAGAGTGTCAGAGAGTGTCAGAGAGCTTTTCAGGGTGTCTGAGGTTATCAGAGAGTGTCAGAGAGTGTCTGAGAGTGTCTGAGAGTGTCAAAAAGTGTCTGAGCGTGACAGAGTGCGTCAGAGAGTGTCAGAGAGTTTCAGAGAATGTCAGAGAGTGACAGAGAGATTCTGAGAGTGTCAGAGAGTGTCCGAGAGTGTCAGAGAGTGACATAGAGTGTCAGAGAGTGACAGAGAGTATCTGAGAATATCAGAGAGTGTCAGCGAGTTTCTGAGAGTGTCAGAGAGTGACAGAGTGTGTCAGCGAGTGTCTGAGAGTGTCAGAGAGTGTCAGACAGTGACAGAGAGTGTCAGAGAGATTCTGAGAGTGTCAGAGTGTGTCAGAGAGTGTCTGAGAGTGTCAGAGAGTGTCAGACAGTGACAGAGAGTGTCAGAGAGATTCTGAGAGTGTCAGAGAGTGTCAGAGAGTTTCTGAGAGTTTCTGAGAGTGTCAGAGAGTGACAGAGAGTGTCAGAGATTGCCAGAGAGTGTCAGAGAGTTTCTGAGAGTGTCAGAGTGTGTCAGAGTGTGTCAGAGAGTGACAGAGTGTGTCAGAGAGTGACAGAGAGTGTCTGAGAGTGTCAGAGAGTGTCAGAGAGTGTCAGACGGTTTCTGAGAGAGTCAGAGAGTGACAGAGAGTGTCAGAGAGTGACAGAGTTTGTCCGAGAGTTTCTGAGAGTGTCAGAGAGTGTCAGAGAGTGACAGAGAGTGTCAGAGAGTTTCAGAGAGTGTTAGAGTGTGTCAGAGAGTGTCAGAGAGTGACAGAATGTGTCAGAGAGTGACAGAGAGTGTCTGAAGGTGTCAGAGAGTGTCAGAGAGTTTCAGAGAGTTTCTGAGAGTGTCTGAGATTATCAGAGAGTTTCAGAGAGTGTCAGAGAGTTTCTGAGAGTGTCTGAGAGTGTCAGAGACTGTCAGAGAATGTCAGAGAGTTTCAGATGAGTCTGAGAGTGTCTGAGAGTGTCAGAGAGTGTCCGAGAGTGTCAGAGAGTTTCTGAGAGTTTATGTGAGTCTCAGAGAGGTTCTGAGAGTGTCTGAGTGTGTCTGAGTGTCACAGAGTGTCAGAGAGTGTCTGAACGTGTCAGAGACTGTCAGAGAGTGTCAGAGAATGTCAGAGAGTATCAGAGAGTTTCTGAGAGTGTCTGAGAGTGTCAGAGAGTGACAGAGAGTGACAGAGAGTGACAGAGAGTGTCAGAGAGTTTCAGAGAGTGTCAGAGAGTGTCAGAGAGTGTCAGAGAGTGTCAGAGAGAGACAGAGTGAGTCAGAGAGTGAAAGAGAGTGTCTGAGAATGTCAGAGTGTGTCAGAGAGTGATAGAGAGTGTCAGAGTGTGTCAGAGAGAGACAGAGAGTGTCTGAGAGTGTCAGAGTGTGTTAGAGAGCATCAGAGTGTGTCAGAGAGTGACAGAGAGTGTCAGAGAGTGTCAGAGAGTGACAGAGAGTGTCAGACAGTGTCAGAGAGTGTCAGACGGTTTCTGAGAGAGTCAGAGAATGACAGAGAGTGTCAGAGAGTGTCAGAGAGTGACAGAGTTTGTCAGAGAGTTTCTGAGAGTGTCAGAGAGTGTCAGAGAGTTTCTGAGAGTGTCAGAGAGTTTCTGAGAATGTCAGAGTGTGTCAGAGAGTGATAGAGAGTGTCAGAGTGTGTCAGAGAGTGTCAGAGAGTGATAGAGAGTGTCAGAGAGTTTCAGAGAGTGTCAGAGTGTGTCAGAGAGTGTCAGAGAGTGACAGAGAGTGTCAGAGAGTGACAGAGAGTTACAGAGAGTGTCAGAGAGTGTCAGAGAGTGTCATAGACTGACAGAGTGTGTCAGAGAGTGACAGAGAGTGTCTGAGAGTGTCAGACAGTGTCAGAGAGCGTCAGAGTGTGTCAGAGAGTGTCAGAGAGTGTCAGAGTGTGTCAGAGAGTTTGTGAGAGTGTCAGAGTGTGTCAGAGAATGTCAGGGAGTGACAGAGTGTGTCAGAGAGTGTCAGAGAGTGTCAGAGGGTTTCTGAGAGTGTCTGAGAGTGTCAGAGAGTGACAGAGAGTGTCAGAGAGTGTCAGATAGAGTCAGAGAGTGACAGAGAGTGTCAGAGATTGTCAGAGCGTGTCAGAGAGTTTCTGAGAGTGTCAGAGCGTGTCAGAGAGTGTCAGAGAGTGACAGAGTGTGTCAGAGAGTGACAGAGAGTGCTTGAGAGTGTCAGAGTGTGTCAGAGAGTGTCAGAGTGTGTCAGAGAGTGTCAGAGAGTGTCAGAGAGTGTCAGAGAGTTTCTGAGAGTGTCAGAGTGTGTCAGAGAATGTCAGGGAGTGACAGAGTGTGTCAGAGAGTGTCAGAGGGTTTCTGAGAGTGTCTGAGAGTGTCAGAGAGTGACAGAGAGTGTCAGAGAGTGTCAGATAGAGTCAGAGAGTGACAGAGCGTGTCAGAGAGTGTCAGAGAGTGACAGAGTCTGTCTGAGAGTGTCTGCGATTGTCACAGTGTGTCAGAGAGTGTCAGAGAGTGACAGAGTGCGTCAGAGAGTGTCAGAGAGTGTCAGAGAGTTTCTGAGAGTGTCTGAGAGTGTCAGAGAGTGACAGAGAGTGTCAGAAATTGTCAGAGAGTGTCAGAGAGTGTCAGAGAGTGTCAGAGAGTGACAGAGTGTGTCAGAGACTGACAGAGAGTGTCTGAGAGTGTCAGAGAGTGTCAGAGAGCGTCAGAGTGTGTCAGAGAGTGTCAGAGAGTGTCAGAGAGTTTGTCAGAGAGTGTCAGAGTGTGTCAGAGAATGTCAGGGAGTGACAGAGTGTGTCAGAGACTGTCAGAGAGTGTCAGAGCGTGTCAGATAGAGTCAGAGAGTGACATAGCGTGTCAGAGAGTGTCAGAGAGTGACAGAGTGTGTCAGAGAGTGTCTGATAGTGTCAGAGAGTGTCAGAGAGTTAAAGAGAGTGTCACAGAGTGTCAGAGAGTTTCAGAGAGTGTCAGAGTGTGTCAGAGAGTGTCAGAGAGTGTCTGAACGTGTCAGAGACTGTCAGAGAGTGTCAGAGAATGTCAGAGAGTATCAGAGAGTTTCTGAGAGAGTCTGAGAGTGTCAGAGAGTGACAGAGAGTGACAGAGAGTTTCAGAGAGTTTCAGAGAGTGTCAGAGAGTGTCAGAGAGAGACAGAGTGTGTCAGAGAGTGAAAGAGAGTGTCTGAGAGTGTCAGAGAGTGTCTGAGAGTGTCAGAGAGTGTCAGAGAGTTTCTGAGAATGTCAGAGTGTGTCAGAGAGTGATAGAGAGTGTCAGAGTGTGTCAGAGAGAGACAGAGAGTGTCTGAGAGTGTCAGAGAGTGTTAGAGAGCATCAGAGTGTGTCAGAGAGTGACAGAGAGTGTCAGAGAGTGTCAGAGAGTGACAGAGAGTGTCAGACAGTGTCAGAGAGTGTCAGACGGTTTCTGAGAGAGTCAGAGAGTGACAGAGAGTGTCAGAGAGTGTCAGAGAGTGACAGAGTTTGTCAGAGAGTTTCTGAGAGTGTCAGAGAGTGTCAGAGAGTTTCTGAGAGTGTCAGAGAGTTTCTGAGAATGTCAGAGTGTGTCAGAGTGTGATAGAGAGTGTCAGAGTGTGTCAGAGGAAGACAGAAAGTGTCAGAGAGTGATAGAGAGTGTCAGCGAGTTTCAGAGAGTGTCAGAGTGTGTCAGAGAGTGTCAGAGAGTGACAGAGAGTGTCAGAGAGTGACAGAGAGTTTCAGAGAGTGTCAGAGTGTGTCAGAGACTGACAGTGTGTGTCAGAGAGTGACAGAGAGTGTCTGAGAGTGTCAGACAGTGTCAGAGAGCGTCAGAGTGTGTCAGAGAGTGTCAGAGAGTGTCAGAGAGTTTGTGAGAGTGTCAGAGTGAGTCAGAGAATGTCAGAGAGTGTCAGAGAGTGAAAGAGAGTGTCAGAGAGTGTCAGATAGTGTCAGAGAGTGACAGAGAGTGTCAGAGATTGTCAGAGCGTGTCAGAGAGTTTCTGAGAGTGTCAGAGCGTGTCAGAGAGTGTCAGAGAGTGACAGAGCGTGTCAGAGAGTGACAGAGAGTGTCTGAGAGTGTCAGAGTGTGTCAGAGAGTGTCAGAGAGTGTCAGAGAGTTTCTGAGAGTGTCAGAGTGTGTCAGAGAATGTCAGGGAGTGACAGAGTGTGTCAGAGAGTGTCAGAGAGTGTCAGAGGGTTTCTGAGAGTGTCTGATAGTGTCAGAGAGTGACAGAGAGTGTCAGAGAGTGTCAGATAGAGTCAGAGAGTGACAGAGCGTGTCAGAGAGTGTCAGAGAGTGACAGAGTCTGTCAGAGAGTGTCTGAGAGTGTCTGAGAGTGTCAGAGAGTTTCTGAGCGTGTCTGAGAGTGTCTGCGATTGTCAGAGTGTGTCAGAGAGTGTCAGAGAGTGACAGAGTGCGTCAGAGAGTGTCAGAGAGTGTCAGAGAGTTTCTGAGAGTGTCTGAGAGTGTCAGAGAGTGACAGAGAGTGTCAGAGATTGTCAGAGAGTGTCAGAGAGTGTCAGAGAGTGACAGAGTGTGTCAGAGAGTGACAGAGAGTGTCTGAGAGTGTCAGAGAGTGTCAGAGAGAGTCAGAGTGTGTCAGAGAGTGTCAGAGAGTGTCAGAGAGTGTCAGAGAGTTTGTCAGAGAGTGTCAGAGTGTGTCAGAGAATGTCAGGGAGTGACAGAGTGTGTCAGAGAGTGTCAGAGAGTGTCAGATAGAGTCAGAGAGTGACAGAGCGTGTCAGAGAGTGTCAGAGAGTGACAGAGTGTGTCAGAGAGTGTCTGATAGTGTCAGAGAGTGTCAGAGAGTGAAAGAGAGTGTCACAGAGTGTCAGAGAGTGTCAGAGAGTGTCAGAGTGTGTCAGAGCGTGTCAGAGAGTGACAGAATGTGTCAGAGAGTGACAGAGAGTGTCTGAGAGTGTCAGAGAGTGTCAGAGAGTGTCAGAGAGTTTCTCAGAGTGTCTGAGGTTATCAGAGAGTGTCTGAGAGTGTCTGAGAGTGTCAGAGAGTGTCAGAGCGTGACAGAGAGTGTCAGAAGGTGTCAGAGAGTTTCAGAGAGTGTCAGAGTGTGTCAGAGAGTGTCAGAGAGTGTCAGAGTGTGACAGAGTGTGACAGAGATTGTCAGAGAGTGACAGAGAGATTTTGAGAGTGTCAGAGAGTGTCCGAGAGTGTTAGAGAGTGACAGAGAGTGTCAGAGATTGACAGAGTGTGTCAGAGAGTGACAGAGAGTATCTGAGAATGTCAGAGAGTGTCAGCGAGTTTCTGAGAGTGTCAGAGAGTGACAGAGTGTGTCAGAGAGTGTCTGAGAGTGTCAGAGAGTGTCAGACAGTGACAGAGAGTGTCAGAGAGATTCTGAGAGTGTCAGAGTGTGTCAGAGGGTGTCAGAGAGTGACAGAGTGTTTCTGAGAGTGTCAGAGAGTGTCAGAGAGTGTCAGAGAGTTTCTCAGAGTGTCTGAGGTTATCAGAGAGTGTCAGAGAGTATCTGAGAGTGTCAGAGAGTGTCAGAGCGTGTCAGAGAGTGTCAGAGAGTGTCAGAGAGTTTCAGAGAGTGTCAGAGTGTGTCAGAGAGTGTCAGAGAGTGTCAGTGTGCGACAGAGTGTGTCAGTGAGTGACAGAGAGATTCTGATAGTGTCAGAGAGTGTCCGAGAGTGTTAGAGAGTGACAGAGTGTGTCAGAGATTGACAGAGTGTGTCAGAGAGTGACAGAGAGTATCTGAGAGTGTCAGAGAGTGTCAGCGAGTTTCTGAGAGTGTCAGAGAGTGACAGAGTGTTTCAGAGATTGTTTGAGAGTGTCAGAGAGTGTCAGACAGTGACAGAGAGTGTCAGAGAGATTCTGAGAGTGTCAGAGTGTGTCAGAGGGTGTCAGAGAGTGACAGAGTGTTTCTGAGAGTGTCAGAGAGTGTCAGAGAGTGTCAGAGAGTTTCTGAGAGTGTCAGAGAGTGACAGAGAGTGTCAGAGATTGTCAGAGAGTGTCAGAGAGTTTCTGAGAGTGTCAGAGCGTGTCAGAGTGTGTCAGAGAGTGACAGAGTGTGTCAGAGAGTGACAGAGAGTGTCAGAGAGTGTCAGACGGTTTCTGAGAGAGTCATAGAGTGACAGAGAGTGACAGAGAGTGTCAGAGAGTTTCAGAGAGTGTCTGAGATTATCAGAGAGTGTCAGAGAGTGTCAGAGAGTTTCTGAGAGTGTCTGAGAGTGTCAGAGACTGTCAGAGAAGGTCAGAGAGTTTCAGATGAGTCTGAGAGTGTCTGAGAATGTCAGAGAGTGTCAAAGACATTCTGAAAGTGTCAGAGTGTGTCGGAGAGTGTCAGATAGTGACAGAGTGTGTCTGAGAGAGTCAGAGAGAGTCAGAGAATGTCAGAGTGTGTCAGAGAGTGTCTGAGCGTGTCAGAGACTGTCAGAGAGTGTCAGAGAATGTCAGAGAGTATCAGAGACTTTCTGAGAGTGTCTGAGAGTGTCAGAGAGTGACAGAGAGCGACAGAGAGTGACAGAGAGTGTCAGAGAGTGTCAGAGAGTTTCAGAGAGTGTCAGAGTGTGTCAGAGAGTGTCAGAGAGTGTCAGAGAGAGACAGAGTGTGTCAGAGAGTGAAAGAGAGTGTCTGAGAATGTCAGAGAGTGTCTGAGAGTGTCAGAGAGTGTCAGAGAGTTTCTGAGAATGTCAGAGAGTTTCTGAAAATGTCAGAGTGTGTCAGAGAGTGTCAGAGAGTGACAGAGTCTGTCAGAGAGTGTCTGAGAGTGTCAGAGAGTTTCTGAGAGTGTCTGAGAGTGTCTGCGATTGTCAGAGTGTGTCAGAGAGTGTCAGAGAGAGACAGAGTGCGTCAGAGAGAGTCAGAGAGTGTCAGACAGTTTCTGAGAGTGTCTGAGAGTGTCAGAGAGTGACAGAGAGTGTCAGAGATTGTCAGAGAGTGTCAGAGAGTTTCTGAGAGTGTCAGAGCGTGTCATAGAGTGTCAGAGAGAGACAGAGTGTGTCAGAGAGTAACAGAGAGTGTCTGAGAGTGTCAGAGAGTGTCAGAGAGCGTCAGAGTGTGTCAGAGAGTGTCAGAGAGTGTCAGAGAGAGTCAGAAAGATTCTGAGAGTGTCAGAGTGTGTCAGAGAATGTCAGGGAGTGACAGAGAGTGTCAGAGAGTGTCAGAGAGTTTCAGAGAGTGTCAGAGGGTTTCTGAGAGTGTCTGAGAGTGTCAGAGAGTGACAGAGAGTGACAGAGAGTGTCAGAGAGAGTCAGAGAGTTTCAGAGAGTGTCAGAGTGTGTCAGAGAGTGTCAGAGAGTGTCAGAGAGAGACAGAGTGTGTCAGAGAGTGAAAGAGAGTGTCTGAGAATGTCAGAGAGTGTCTGAGAGCGTCAGAGTGTCAGAGAGTTTCTGAGAGTGTCAGAGAGTTTCTGAGAATGTCAGAGTGTGTCAGAGAGTGTCAGAGAGTGACAGAGTCTGTCAGAGAGTGTCTGAGAGTGTCAGAGAGTTTCTGAGAGTGTCTGAGTGTGTCTGCGATTGTCAGAGTGTGTCAGAGAGTATCAGAGAGAGACAGAGTGCGTCAGAGAGTGTCAGAGAGTGTCAGAGAGTTTCTGAGAGTGTCTGAGAGTGTCAGAGAGTGACAGAGAGTGTCAGAGATTGTCAGAGTGTCAGAGAGTTTCTGAGAGTGTCAGAGCGTGTCATAGAGTGTCAGAGAGAGACAGAGTGTGTCAGAGAGTAACAGAGAGTGTCTGAGAGTGTCAGAGAGTGTCAGAGAGTCTCAGAGTGTGTCAGAGAGTGCCAGAGAGTGTCAGAGAGAGTCAGAAAGATTCTGAGAGTGTCAGAGTGTGTCAGAGAATGTCAGGGAGTGACAGAGTGTGTCAGAGAGTGTCAGAGAGTTTCAGAGAGTGTCAGAGGGTTTCTGAGAGTGTCTGAGAGTGTCAGAGAGTGACAGAGAGTGTCAGAGAGTGTCAGAGAGAGTCAGAGAGTGTCAGAGAGTTTCTGAGAGTTTCTGAGAGTGTCAGAGAGTGACAGAGAGTGTCAGAGATTGTCAGAGAGTGTCAGAGAGTTTCTGAGAGTGTCAGAGCGTGTCAGAGTGTGTCAGAGAGTGACAGAGTGTGTCAGAGAGTGACAGAGAGTGTCTGTGAGTGTCAGAGAGTGTCAGAGAGTGTCAGACGGTTTCTGAGAGAGTCAGAGAGTGACAGAGAGTGACAGAGAGTGTCAGAGAGTTTCAGAGAGTGTCAGAGTGTGTCGGAGAGTGTCAGAGAGTGACAGAATGTGTCAGAGAGTGACAGAGAGTGTCTGAAGGTGTCAGAGAGTGTCAGAGAGTTTCTGAGAGTGTCTGAGATTATCAGAGAGTGTCAGAGAGTGTCAGAGAGTTTCTGAGAGTGTCTGAGAGTGTCAGAGACTGTCAGAGAAGGTCAGAGAGTTTCAGATGAGTCTGAGAGTGTCTGAGAATGTCAGAGAGTGTCAAAGACATTCTGAGAGTGTCAGAGTGTGTCTGAGAGTGTCAGATAGTGACAGAGTGTGTCTGAGAGTGTCAGAGAGAGTCAGAGAATGTCAGAGTGTGTCAGAGAGTGTCTGAGCGTGTCAGAGACTGTCAGAGAGTGTCAGAGAATGTCAGAGAGTATCAGAGACTTTCTGAGAGTGTCTGAGAGTGTCAGAGAGTGACAGAGAGCGACAGAGAGTGACAGAGAGTGTCAGAGAGTGTCAGAGAGTTTCAGAGAGTGTCAGAGTGTGTCAGAGTGTGTCAGAGTGTGTCAGAGAGTGAAAGAGAGTGTCTGAGAATGTCAGAGAGTGTCTGAGAGTGTCAGAGAGTGTCAGAGAATTTCTGAGAGTGTCAGAGAGTTTCTGAGAATGTCAGAGTGTGTCAGAGAGTGTCAGAGAGTGTCAGAGAGAGACAGAGTGCGTCAGAGTGTGTCAGAGAGTGTCAGAGAGTTTCTGAGAGTGTCTGAGAGTGTCAGAGAGTGACAGAGAGTGTCAGAGATTGTCAGAGAGTGTCAGAGAGTTTGTGAGAGTGTCAGAGCGTGTCATAGAGTGTCAGAGAGAGACAGAGTGTGTCAGAGAGTAACAGAGAGTGTCTGAGAGTGTCAGAGAGTGTCAGAGAGCGTCAGAGTGTGTCAGAGAGTGTCAGAGAGTGTCAGAGAGAGTCAGAAAGATTCTGAGAGTGTCAGAGTGTGTCAGAGAATGTCAGGGAGTGACAGAGTGTGTCAGAGAGTGTCAGAGAGTTTCAGAGAGTGTCAGAGGGTTTCTGAGAGTGTCTGAGAGTGTCAGAGAGTGACAGAGAGTGTCAGAGAGTGTCAGAGAGAGTCAGAGAGTGTCAGAGAGTGTCAGAGAGTGTCAGAGAGTTTCAGAGAGTGTCAGAGTGTGTCAGAGAGTGTCAGAGAATGTCAGAGAGAGACAGAGTTTGTCAGAGAGTGAAAGAGAGTGTCTGAGAATGTCAGAGAGTTTCTGAGAGTGTCAGAGAGTGTCAGAGAGTTTCTGAGAGTGTCAGAGAGTTTCTGAGAATGTCAGAGTGTGTCAGAGAGTGTCAGAGAGTGACAGAGTCTGTCAGAGAGTGTCTGAGAGTGTCAGAGAGTTTCTGAGAGCGTCTGAGACTGTCTGCGATTGTCAGAGTGTGTCAGAGAGTGTCAGAGAGTGACAGAGTGCGTCAGAGAGTGTCAGAGAGTTTCTGAGAGTGTCTGAGAGTGTCAGAGAGTGACAGAGAGTGTCAGAGATTGTCAGAGAGTGTCAGAGAGTTTCTGAGAGTGTCAGAGCGTGTCATAGAGTGTCAGAGAGAGACAGAGTGTGTCAGAGAGTAACAGAGAGTGTCTGAGAGTGTCAGAGAGTGTCAGAGAGCGTCAGAGTGTGTCAGAGAGTGTCAGAGAGAGTCAGAAAGATTATGAGAGTGTCAGAGTGTGTCAGAGAATGTCAGGGAGTGACAGAGGGTGTCAGAGAGTGTCAGAGAGATTCAGAGAGTGTCAGAGGGTTTCTGAGAGTGTCTGAGAGTGTCAGAGAGTGACAGAGAGTGACAGAGAGTGACAGAGAGTGTCAGAGAGTGTCAGAGAGTTTCAGAGATTGTCAGAGAGTGTCAGAGAGTGTCAGAGAGTGTCAGAGAGTGTCAGAGAGAGACAGAGTGTGTCAGAGAGTGAAAGAGAGTGTCTGAGAGTGTCAGAGAGTGTCAGAGAGTTTCTGAGAGTGTCAGAGAGTTTCTGAGAATGTCAGAGTGTGTCAGAGAGTGTCAGAGAGTGACAGAGTATGTCAGAGAGTGACAGAGAGTGTCTGAGAGTGCCAGAGAGTGTCAGAGAGCGTCAGAGTGTGTCAGAGAGTGTCAGAGAGTGTCAGAGAGTGTCAGAGAGTTTCTGAGAGTGTCAGAGTGTGTCAGAGAATGTCAGGGAGTGACAGAGTGCGTCAGAGAGTGTCAGAGAGTGTCAGAGGGTTTCTGAGAGTGTCTGAGAGTGTCAGAGAGTGACAGAGAGTGTCAGAGAGTGTCAGAGAGAGTCAGAAAGTGACAGAGCGTGTCAGAGAGTGTCAGAGAGTGACAGAGTGTGTCAGAGAGTGTCTGAGAGTGTCAGAGAGTGTCAGAGAGTGAAAGAGAGTGTCACAGAGTGTCAGAGAGTTTCAGAGAGTGTCAGAGTGTGTCAGAGAGTGTCAGAGAGTGACAGAATGTGTCAGAGAGTGACAGAGAGTGTCTGAGAGTGTCAGAGAGTTTCTCAGAGTGTCTGAGGTTATCAGAGAGTGTCAGAGAGTGTTTGAGAGTGTCTGAGATTGTCAGAGAGTGTCAGTGCGTGACAGAGTGTGTCAGAGAGTGTCAGAGAGTGTCAGAGTGTGACAAGGTGTGTCAGAAAGTGACAGAGAGATTCTGAGAGTGTCAGAGAGTGTCCGAGAGTGTCAGAGAGTGAGAGAGAGTGTCAGAGAGTGACAGAGTGTGTCAGAGAGTGACAGAGAGTATCTGAGAGTGTCAGAGAGTGTCAGCGAGTTTCTGAGAGTGTCAGAGAGTGACAGAGTGTGTCAGAGAGTGACAGAGAGTGTCAGAGAGTGTCAGAGAGTGTCAGACGGTTTCTGAGAGAGTCAGAGAGTGACAGAGAGTGTCACAGAGTTTCAGAGAGTGACAGAGTTTGTCAGAGTGTTTCTGAGAGTGTCAGAGAGTGTCAGAGAGTGATAGAGAGTGTCAGAGAGTTTCAGAGAGTGTCTGAGAGTGCCAGAGAGTGTCAGAGAGTGTCAGAGGGTTTCTGAGAGTGTCTGAGAGTGTCAGAGAGTGACAGAGAGTGTCAGAGAGTGTCAGAGAGAGTCAGACAGTGACAGAGAGTGTCAGGGAGTGTCAGAGAGTGATAGAGAGTGTCAGAGAGTTTCAGAGAGTGTCTGAGAGTGCCAGAGAGTGTCAGAGAGTGTCAGAGGGTTTCTGAGAGTGTCTGAGAGTGTCAGAGAGTGACAGAGAGTGTCAGAGAGTGTCAGAGAGTGACAGTGTGTCAGAGAGTGTCTGAGAGTGTCAGAGAGTGTCAGAGAGTGAAAGAGAGTGTCAGAGAGTGTCAGAGAGTGTCAGAGAGTTTCAGAGAGTGTCAGAGTGTGTCAGAGAGTGTCAGAGAGTGACAGAATGTGTCAGAGAGTGACAGAGAGTGTATGAGAGTGTCAGAGAGTGTCCGAGAGTGTTTGAGAGTCTCTGAGATTGTCAGAGAGTGTCAGAACGTGACAGAGAGTGTCAGAGAGTGTCAGAGAGTTTCAGAGAGTGTCAGAGTGTGTCAGAGAGTGTCAGAGAGTGTTAGAGTGTGACAAGGTGTGTCAGAGAGTGACAGAGAGATTCTGAGAGTGTCAGAGAGTGTCCGAGAGAGTCAGAGAGTGACAGAGAGAGTCAGAGAGTGACAGAGTGTGTCAGAGAGTGACAGAGAGTATCTGAGAGTGTCAGAGAGTGTCAGCGAGTTTCTGAGAGTGTCAGAGAGTGACAGAGTGTGTCAGAGAGTGTCTGAGAGTGTCAGAGAGTGTCAGACAGTGACAGAGAGTGTCAGAGAGTTTCTGAGAGTGTCAGAGTGTGTCAGAGTGTGTCAGAGAGTGACAGAGTGTTTCTGAGAGTGTCAGAGAGTGTCTGAGAGTTTCAGAGAGTTTCTGAGAGTTTCTGAGATTGTCAGAGAGTGTCAGAGAGTTTCTGAGAGTGTCAGAGCGTGTCAGAGTGTGTCAGAGAGTGACAGAGTGTGTCAGAGAGTGACAGAGGGTGTCAGAGAGTGTCAGAGAGTGTCAGACGGTTTCTGAGAGAGTCAGAGAGTGACAGAGAGTGTCAGAGAGTGTCAGAGAGTGACAGAGTTTGTCAGAGAGTTTCTGAGAGTGTCAGAGAGTGTCAGAGAGTTTCAGAGAGTGTCTGAGAGTGCCAGAGAGTGTCAGAGAGTGTCAGAGAGTGACAGAGTGTGTCAGAGAGTGTCTGAGAGTGTCAGAGAGTGTCAGAGAGTGAAAGAGAGTGTCACAGAGTTTCAGAGAGTTTCAGAGAGTGTCAGAGTGTGTCAGAGATTGTCAGAGAGTGACAGAATGTGTCAGAGAGTGACAGAGAGTGTCTGAGAGTGTCAGAGAGTTTCTCAGAGTGTCTGAGGTTATCAGAGAGTGTCAGAGAGTGTTTGAGAGTGTCTGAAATTGTCAGAGAGTGTCAGAGCGTGACAGAGAGTGTCTGAGAGTGTCAGAGAGTTTCAGAGAGTGTCAGAGAGTGTCAGACGGTTTCTGAGAGAGTCAGAGTGACAGAGAGTGTCAGAGAGTGTCAGAGAGTGACAGAGTTTGTCAGAGAGTTTCTGAGAGTGTCAGAGAGTGTCAGAGAGTGACAGAGAGTGTCAGAGAGTTTCCGAGAGTGTTAGAGTGTGTCAGAGAGTGTCAGAGAGTGACAGAATGTGTCAGAGAGTGACAGAGAGTGTCTGAAGGTGTCAGAGAGTGTCAGAGAGTGTCAGAGAGTTTCTGAGAGTGTCTGAGAGTGTCAGAGACTGTCAGAGAATGTCAGAGAGTTTCAGATGAGTCTGAGAGTGTCTGAGAGTGTCAGAGAGTGTCCGAGAGTGTCAGAGAGTTTCTGAGAGTTTATGTGAGTCTCAGAGCGGTTCTGAGAGTGTCTGAGTGTGTCAGAGTGTCACAGAGTGTCAGAGAGTGTGTGAACGTGTCAGAGACTGTCAGAGAGTGTCAGAGAATGTCAGAGAGTATCAGAGAGTTTCTGAGAGTGTCAGAGAGTGTCAGAGCGTGACAGAGAGTGACAGAGAGTGACAGAGAGTGTCAGAGAGTGTCAGAGAGTTTCAGAGATTGTCAGAGTGTGTCAGAGAGTGTCAGAGAGAGACAGAGTGTGTCAGAGAGTGAAAGAGAGTGTCTGAGAGTGTCAGAGAGTGTCAGAGAGTTTCTGAGAGTGTCAGAGAGTTTCTGAGAATGTCAGAGTGTGTCAGAGAGTGTCAGAGAGTGACAGAGTATGTCAGAGAGTGACAGAGAGTGTCTGAGAGTGCCAGAGAGTGTCAGAGAGCGTCAGAGTGTGTCAGAGAGAGTCAGAGAGTGTCAGAGAGTGTCAGAGAGTTTCTGAGAGTGTCAGAGTGTGTCAGAGAATGTCAGGGAGTGACAGAGTGCGTCAGAGAGTGTCAGAGAGTGTCAGAGGGTTTCTGAGAGTGTCTGAGAGTGTCAGAGAGTGACAGAGAGTGTCAGAGAGTGTCAGAGAGTGTCAGAGAGAGTCAGACAGTGACAGAGCGTGTCAGAGAGTGTCAGAGAGTGACAGAGTGTGTCAGAGAGTGTCTGAGAATGTCAGAGAGTGTCAGAGAGTGAAAGAGAGTGTCACAGAGTGTCAGAGAGTTTCAGAGAGTGTCAGAGTGTGTCAGAGAGTGTCAGAGAGTGACAGAATGTGTCAGAGAGTGACAGAGAGTGTCTGAGAGTGTCAGAGAGTTTCTCAGAGTGTCTGAGGTTATCAGAGAGTGTCAGAGAGTGTTTGAGAGTGTCTGAGATTGTCAGAGAGTGTCAGTGCGTGACAGAGAGTGTCAGAGAGTGTCAGAGAGTTTCAGAGAGTGTCAGAGTGTGTCAGAGAGTGTCAGAGAGTGTCAGAGTGTGACAAGGTGTGTCAGAGAGTGACAGAGAGATTCTGAGAGTGTCAGAGAGTGTCCGAGAGTGTCAGAGAGTGACAGAGAGTGTCAGAGAGTGACAGAGTGTGTCAGAGAGTGACAGAGAGTATCTGAGAGTGTCAGAGAGTGTCAGCGAGTTTCTGAGAGTGTCAGAGAGTGACAGAGTGTGTCAGAGAGTGACAGAGAGTGTCAGAGAGTGTCAGAGAGTGTCAGACGGTTTCTGAGAGAGTCAGAGAGTGACAGAGAGTGTCACAGAGTTTCAGAGAGTGACAGAGTTTGTCAGAGTGTTTCTGAGAGTGTCAGAGAGTGTCAGAGAGTGATAGAGAGTGTCAGAGAGTTTCAGAGAGTGTCTGAGAGTGCCAGAGAGTGTCAGAGAGTGACAGAGAGTGTCAAAGAGTGTCAGAGAGACTCAGACAGTGACAGAGCGTGTCAGAGAGTGTCAGAGAGTGATAGAGAGTGTCAGAGAGTTTCAGAGAGTGTCTGAGAGTGCCAGAGAGTGTCAGAGGGTTTCTGAGAGTGTCTGAGAGTGTCAGAGAGTGACAGAGAGTGTCAGAGAGTGTCAGAGAGTGTCAGAGAGTGACAGTGTGTCAGAGAGTGTCTGAGAGTGTCAGAGAGTGTCAGAGAATGAAAGAGAGTATCAGAGAGTGTCAGAGAGTGTCAGAGAGTTTCAGAGAATGTCAGAGTGTGTCAGAGAGTGTCAGAGAGTGACAGAATGTGTCAGAGAGTGACAGAGAGTGTCTGAGAGTGTCAGAGAGTGTCCGAGAGTGTCAGAGAGTCTCTGAGATTGTCAGAGAGTGTCAGAACGTGACAGAGAGTGTCAGAGAGTGTCAGAGAGTTTCAGAGAGTGTCAGAGTGTGTCAGAGAGTGTCAGAGAGTGTTAGAGTGTGACAAGGTGTGTCAGAGAGTGACAGAGAAATTCTGAGAGTGTCAGAGAGTGTCCGAGAGAGTCAGAGAGTGACAGAGAGTGTCAGAGAGTGACAGAGTGTGTCAGAGAGTGACAGAGAGTATCTGAGAGTGTCAGAGAGTGTCAGCGAGTTTCTGAGAGTGTCAGAGAGTGACAGAGTGTGTCAGAGAGTGACAGAGAGTGTCAGAGAGTGTCAGAGAGTGTCAGACGGTTTCTGAGAGAGTCAGAGAGTGACAGAGAGTGTCACTGAGTTTCAGAGAGTGACAGAGTTTGTCAGAGTGTTTCTGAGATTGTCAGAGAGTGTCAGAGAGTGATAGAGAGTGTCAGAGAGTTTCAGAGAGTGTCTGAGAGTGCCAGAGAGTGTCAGAGAGTGTCAGAGGGTTTCTGAGAGTGTCTGAGAGTGTCAGAGAGTGACAGAGAGTGTCAGAGAGTGTCAGAGAGACTCAGACAGTGACAGAGCGTGTCAGAGAGTGTCAGAGAGTGATAGAGAGTGTCAGAGAGTTTCAGAGAGTGTCTGAGAGTGCCAGAGAGTGTCAGAGAGTGTCAGAGGGTTTCTGAGAGTGTCTGAGAGTGTCAGAGAGTGACAGAGAGTGTCAGAGAGTTTCAGAGAGTGTCAGAGAGTGACAGTGTGTCAGAGAGTGTCTGAGAGTGTCAGAGAGTGTCAGAGAGTGAAAGAGAGTATCAGAGAGTGTCAGAGAGTGTCAGAGAGTTTCAGAGAGTGTCAGAGTGTGTCAGAGAGTGTCAGAGAGTGACAGAATGTGTCAGAGAGTGACAGAGAGTGTCTGAGAGTGTCAGAGAGTGTCCGAGAGTGTTTGAGAGTCTCTGAGATTGTCAGAGAGTGTCAGAACGTGACAGAGAGTGTCAGAGAGTGTCAGAGAGTTTCAGAGAGTGTCAGAGTGTGTCAGAGAGTGTCAGAGAGTGTTAGAGTGTGACAGAGAGTGACAGAGTGTTTCTGAGAGTGTCAGAGAGTGTCAGAGAGTTTCTGAGAGTTTCTGAGAGTTTCTGAGATTGTCAAAGAGTGTCAGAGAGTTTCTGAGAGTGTCAGAGCGTGTCAGAGTGTGTCAGAGAGTGACAGAGTGTGTCAGAGAGTGACAGAGAGTGTCAGAGAGCGTCAGAGAGTGTCAGACGGTCTCTGAGAGTGTCAGAGAGTGACAGAGAGTGTCAGAGAGTGTCAGAGAGTGACAGAGTTTGTCAGAGAGTTTCTGAGAGTGTCAGAGAGTGTCAGAGAGTTTCAGAGAGTGTCTGAGAGTGCCAGAGAGTGTCAGAGAGTGTCAGAGGGTTTCGGAGAGTGTCTGAGAGTGTCAGAGAGTGACAGAGAGTTTCAGAGAGTGTCAGAGAGTGACAGAGTGTGTCAGAGAGTGTCTGAGAGTGTCAGAGAGTGTCAGAGAGTGAAAGAGAGTGTCACAGAGTTTCAGAGAGTTTCAGAGAGTGTCAGAGTGTGTCAGAGAGTGTCAGAGAGTGACAGAATGTGTCAGAGAGTGACAGAGAGTGTCTGAGAGTGTCAGAGAGTTTCTCAGAGTGTCTGAGGTTATCAGAGGGTGTCAGAGAGTGTTTGAGAGTGTCTGAAATTGTCAGAGAGTGTCAGAGCGTGACAGAGAGTGTCAGAGAGTGTCAGAGTGTGACAAGGTGTGTCAGAGAGTGACAGAGAGTGTCTGAGAATGTCAGAGAGTGTCCGAGAGTGTCAGAGAGTCTCTGAGATTGTCAGAGAGTGTCAGAACGTGACAGAGAGTGTCAGAGAGTGTCAGAGAGTTTCAGAGAGTGTCAGAGTGTGTCAGAGAGTGTCAGAGAGTGTTAGAGTGTGACAAGGTGTGTCAGAGAGTGACAGAGAAATTCTGAGAGTGTCAGAGAGTGTCCGAGAGAGTCAGAGAGTGACAGAGAGTGTCAGAGAGTGACAGAGTGTGTCAGAGAGTGACAGAGAGTATCTGAGAGTGTCAGAGAGTGTCAGCGAGTTTCTGAGAGTGTCAGAGAGTGACAGAGTGTGTCAGAGAGTGACAGAGAGTGTCAGAGAGTGTCAGAGAGTGTCAGACGGTTTCTGAGAGAGTCAGAGAGTGACAGAGAGTGTCACAGAGTTTCAGAGAGTGACAGAGTTTGTCAGAGTGTTTCTGAGATTGTCAGAGAGTGTCAGAGAGTGATAGAGAGTGTCAGAGAGTTTCAGAGAGTGTCTGAGAGTGCCAGAGAGTGTCAGAGAGTGTCAGAGGGTTTCTGAGAGTGTCTGAGAGTGTCAGAGAGTGACAGAGAGTGTCAGAGAGTGTCAGAGAGACTCAGACAGTGACAGAGCGTGTCAGAGAGTGTCAGAGAGTGATAGAGAGTGTCAGAGAGTTTCAGAGAGTGTCTGAGAGTGCCAGAGAGTGTCAGAGAGTGTCAGAGGGTTTCTGAGAGTGTCTGAGAGTGTCAGAGAGTGACAGAGAGTGTCAGAGAGTTTCAGAGAGTGTCAGAGAGTGACAGTGTGTCAGAGAGTGTCTGAGAGTGTCAGAGAGTGTCAGAGAGTGAAAGAGAGTATCAGAGAGTGTCAGAGAGTGTCAGAGAGTTTCAGAGAGTGTCAGAGTGTGTCAGAGAGTGTCAGAGAGTGACAGAATGTGTCAGAGAGTGACAGAGAGTGTCTGAGGTTATCAGAGAGTGTCCGAGAGTGTTTGAGAGTCTCTGAGATTGTCAGAGAGTGTCAGAACGTGACAGAGAGTGTCAGAGAGTGTCAGAGAGTTTCAGAGAGTGTCAGAGTGTGTCAGAGAGTGTCAGAGAGTGTTAGAGTGTGACAGAGAGTGACAGAGTGTTTCTGAGAGTGTCAGAGAGTGTCAGAGAGTTTCTGAGAGTTTCTGAGAGTTTCTGAGATTGTCAAAGAGTGTCAGAGAGTTTCTGAGAGTGTCAGAGCGTGTCAGAGTGTGTCAGAGAGTGACAGAGTGTGTCAGAGAGTGACAGAGAGTGTCAGAGAGCGTCAGAGAGTGTCAGACGGTCTCTGAGAGTGTCAGAGAGTGACAGAGAGTGTCAGAGAGTGTCAGAGAGTGACAGAGTTTGTCAGAGAGTTTCTGAGAGTGTCAGAGAGTGTCAGAGAGTTTCAGAGAGTGTCTGAGAGTGCCAGAGAGTGTCAGAGAGTGTCAGAGGGTTTCGGAGAGTGTCTGAGAGTGTCAGAGAGTGACAGAGAGTTTCAGAGAGTGTCAGAGAGTGACAGAGTGTGTCAGAGAGTGTCTGAGAGTGTCAGAGAGTGTCAGAGAGTGAAAGAGAGTGTCACAGAGTTTCAGAGAGTTTCAGAGAGTGTCAGAGTGTGTCAGAGAGTGTCAGAGAGTGACAGAATGTGTCAGAGAGTGACAGAGAGTGTCTGAGAGTGTCAGAGAGTTTCTCAGAGTGTCTGAGGTTATCAGAGAGTCTCAGAGAGTGTTTGAGAGTGTCTGAAATTGTCAGAGAGTGTCAGAGCGTGACAGAGAGTGTCAGAGAGTGTCAGAGTGTGACAAGGTGTGTCAGAGAGTGACAGAGAGATTCTGAGAGTGTCAGAGAGTGTCCGAGAGTGTCAGAGAGTGACAGAGAGTGTCAGAGAGTGACAGAGTGTGTCAGAGAGTGACAGAGAGTATCTGAGTGTGTCAGAGAGTGTCAGCGAGTTTCTGAGAGTGTCAGAGAGTGACAGAGTGTGTCAGAGAGTGTCTGAGAGTGTCAGAGAGTGTCAGACAGTGACAGAGAGTGTCAGAGAGATTCTGAGAGTGTCAGAGTGTGTCAGAGGGTGTCAGAGAGTGACAGAGTGTTTCTGAGCGTGTCAGAGAGTGTCAGAGATTTTCAGAGAGTTTCTGAGAGTTTCTGAGATTGTCAGAGAGTGTCAGAGAGTTTCTGAGAGTGTCAGAGCGTGTCAGAGTGTGTCAGAGAGTGACAGAGTGTGTCAGAGAGTGACAGAGAGTGTCAGAGAGTGTCAGAGAGTGTCAGACGGTTTCTGAGAGAGTCAGAGAGTGACAGAGAGTATCAGAGAGTGTCAGAGAGTGACAGAGTTTGTCAGAGAGTTTCTGAGAGTGTCAGAGAGTGTCAGAGAGTGATAGAGAGTTTCAGAGAGTTTCAGAGAGTGTCAGAGTGTGTCAGAGAGTGTCAGAGAGTGACAGAGAGTGTCAGAGAGTGACAGAGAGTTTCAGAGATTGTCAGAGTGTGTCAGAGAGTGTCAGAGAGTGTCAGAGAGTGACAGAGTTTGTCAGAGAGTGTCAGAGAGTGACAGAGAGTTTCAGAGAGTTTCAGAGAGTGTCAGAGAGTGTCAGAGAGTGACAGAGTTTGTCAGAGAGTTTCTGAGAGTGTCAGAGAGTGTCAAAGAGTGATAGAGAGTGTCAGAGAGTTTCAGAGAGTGTCTGAGAGTGCCAGGGAGTGTCAGAGAGTGTCAGAGGGTTTCTGAGAGTGTCTGAGAGTGTCAGAGAGTTTCAGAGAGTGTCAGAGTGTGTCAGAGAGTGTCAGAGAGTGTCAGAGTGTGACAAGTTGTGTCAGAGAGTGACAGAGAGATTCTGAGAGTGTCAGAGAGTGTCCGAGAGTGTCAGAGAGTGACAGAGAGTGTCAGAGAGTGACAGAGTGTGTCAGAGAGTGACAGAGAGTATCTGAGAGTGTCAGAGAGTGTCAGCGAGTTTCTGAGAGTGTCAGAGAGTGACAGAGTGCGTCAGAGAGTGTCTGAGAGTGTCAGAGAGTGTCAGACAGTGACAGAGAGTGTCAGAGAGATTCTGAGAGTGTCAGAGTGTGTCAGAGGGTGTCAGAGAGTGACAGAGTGTTTCTGAGAGTGTCAGAGAGTTTCAGAGAGTTTCTGAGAGTTTCTGAGATTGTCAGAGAGTGTCAGAGAGTTTCTGAGAGTGTCAGAGCGTTTCAGAGTGTGTCAGAGAGTGACAGAGTGTGTCAGAGAGTGACAGAGAGTGTCAGAGAGTGTCAGAGAGTGACAGAGTTTGTCAGAGTGTTTCTGAGAGTGTCAGAGAGTGTCCGAGAGTGTCAGAGAGTGACAGAGAGTGTCAGAGAGTGACAGAGTGTGTCAGAGAGTGACAGAGAGTATCTGAGTGTGTCAGAGAGTGTCAGCGAGTTTCTGAGAGTGTCAGAGAGTGACAGAGTGTGTCAGAGAGTGACAGAGAGTGTCAGAGAGTGTCAGAGAGTGTCAGACGGTTTCTGAGAGAGTCAGAGAGTGACAGAGAGTGTCACAGAGTTTCAGAGAGTGACAGAGTTTGTCAGAGTGTTTCTGAGAGTGTCAGAGAGTGTCAGAGAGTGATAGAGAGTGTCAGAGAGTTTCAGAGAGTGTCTGAGAGTGCCAGAGAGTGTCAGAGAGTGACAGAGAGTGTCAAAGAGTGTCAGAGAGACTCAGACAGTGACAGAGCGTGTCAGAGAGTGTCAGAGAGTGATAGAGAGTGTCAGAGAGTTTCAGAGAGTGTCTGAGAGTGCCAGAGAGTGTCAGAGGGTTTCTGAGAGTGTCTGAGAGTGTCAGAGAGTGACAGAGAGTGTCAGAGAGTGTCAGAGAGTGTCAGAGAGTGACAGTGTGTCAGAGAGTGTCTGAGAGTGTCAGAGAGTTTCAGAGAATGTCAGAGTGTGTCAGAGAGTGTCAGAGAGTGACAGAATGTGTCAGAGAGTGACAGAGAGTGTCTGAGAGTGTCAGAGAGTGTCCGAGAGTGTCAGAGAGTCTCTGAGATTGTCAGAGAGTGTCAGAACGTGACAGAGAGTGTCAGAGAGTGTCAGAGAGTTTCAGAGAGTGTCAGAGTGTGTCAGAGAGTGTCAGAGAGTGTTAGAGTGTGACAAGGTGTGTCAGAGAGTGACAGAGAAATTCTGAGAGTGTCAGAGAGTGTCCGAGAGAGTCAGAGAGTGACAGAGAGTGTCAGAGAGTGACAGAGTGTGTCAGAGAGTGACAGAGAGTATCTGAGAGTGTCAGAGAGTGTCAGCGAGTTTCTGAGAGTGTCAGAGAGTGACAGAGTGTGTCAGAGAGTGACAGAGAGTGTCAGAGAGTGTCAGAGAGTGTCAGACGGTTTCTGAGAGAGTCAGAGAGTGACAGAGAGTGTCACAGAGTTTCAGAGAGTGACAGAGTTTGTCAGAGTGTTTCTGAGATTGTCAGAGAGTGTCAGAGAGTGATAGAGAGTGTCAGAGAGTTTCAGAGAGTGTCTGAGAGTGCCAGAGAGTGTCAGAGAGTGTCAGAGGGTTTCTGAGAGTGTCTGAGAGTGTCAGAGAGTGACAGAGAGTGTCAGAGAGTGTCAGAGAGACTCAGACAGTGACAGAGCGTGTCAGAGAGTGTCAGAGAGTGATAGAGAGTGTCAGAGAGTTTCAGAGAGTGTCTGAGAGTGCCAGAGAGTGTCAGAGAGTGTCAGAGGGTTTCTGAGAGTGTCTGAGAGTGTCAGAGAGTGACAGAGAGTGTCAGAGAGTTTCAGAGAGTGTCAGAGAGTGACAGTGTGTCAGAGAGTGTCTGAGAGTGTCAGAGAGTGTCAGAGAGTGAAAGAGAGTATCAGAGAGTGTCAGAGAGTGTCAGAGAGTTTCAGAGAGTGTCAGAGTGTGTCAGAGAGTGTCAGAGAGTGACAGAATGTGTCAGAGAGTGACAGAGAGTGTCTGAGAGTGTCAGAGAGTGTCCGAGAGTGTTTGAGAGTCTCTGAGATTGTCAGAGAGTGTCAGAACGTGACAGAGAGTGTCAGAGAGTGTCAGAGAGTTTCAGAGAGTGTCAGAGTGTGTCAGAGAGTGTCAGAGAGTGTTAGAGTGTGACAGAGAGTGACAGAGTGTTTCTGAGAGTGTCAGAGAGTGTCAGAGAGTTTCTGAGAGTTTCTGAGAGTTTCTGAGATTGTCAAAGAGTGTCAGAGAGTTTCTGAGAGTGTCAGAGCGTGTCAGAGTGTGTCAGAGAGTGACAGAGTGTGTCAGAGAGTGACAGAGAGTGTCAGAGAGCGTCAGAGAGTGTCAGACGGTCTCTGAGAGTGTCAGAGAGTGACAGAGAGTGTCAGAGAGTGTCAGAGAGTGACAGAGTTTGTCAGAGAGTTTCTGAGAGTGTCAGAGAGTGTCAGAGAGTTTCAGAGAGTGTCTGAGAGTGCCAGAGAGTGTCAGAGAGTGTCAGAGGGTTTCGGAGAGTGTCTGAGAGTGTCAGAGAGTGACAGAGAGTTTCAGAGAGTGTCAGAGAGTGACAGAGTGTGTCAGAGAGTGTCTGAGAGTGTCAGAGAGTGTCAGAGAGTGAAAGAGAGTGTCACAGAGTTTCAGAGAGTTTCAGAGAGTGTCAGAGTGTGTCAGAGAGTGTCAGAGAGTGACAGAATGTGTCAGAGAGTGACAGAGAGTGTCTGAGAGTGTCAGAGAGTTTCTCAGAGTGTCTGAGGTTATCAGAGAGTGTCAGAGAGTGTTTGAGAGTGTCTGAAATTGTCAGAGAGTGTCAGAGCGTGACAGAGAGTGTCAGAGAGTGTCAGAGTGTGACAAGGTGTGTCAGAGAGTGACAGAGAGTGTCTGAGAGTGTCAGAGAGTGTCCGAGAGTGTCAGAGAGTCTCTGAGATTGTCAGAGAGTGTCAGAACGTGACAGAGAGTGTCAGAGAGTGTCAGAGAGTTTCAGAGAGTGTCAGAGTGTGTCAGAGAGTGTCAGAGAGTGTTAGAGTGTGACAAGGTGTGTCAGAGAGTGACAGAGAAATTCTGAGAGTGTCAGAGAGTGTCCGAGAGAGTCAGAGAGTGACAGAGAGTGTCAGAGAGTGACAGAGTGTGTCAGAGAGTGACAGAGAGTATCTGAGAGTGTCAGAGAGTGTCAGCGAGTTTCTGAGAGTGTCAGAGAGTGACAGAGTGTGTCAGAGAGTGACAGAGAGTGTCAGAGAGTGTCAGAGAGTGTCAGACGGTTTCTGAGAGAGTCAGAGAGTGACAGAGAGTGTCACAGAGTTTCAGAGAGTGACAGAGTTTGTCAGAGTGTTTCTGAGATTGTCAGAGAGTGTCAGAGAGTGATAGAGAGTGTCAGAGAGTTTCAGAGAGTGTCTGAGAGTGCCAGAGAGTGTCAGAGAGTGTCAGAGGGTTTCTGAGAGTGTCTGAGAGTGTCAGAGAGTGACAGAGAGTGTCAGAGAGTGTCAGAGAGACTCAGACAGTGACAGAGCGTGTCAGAGAGTGTCAGAGAGTGATAGAGAGTGTCAGAGAGTTTCAGAGAGTGTCTGAGAGTGCCAGAGAGTGTCAGAGAGTGTCAGAGGGTTTCTGAGAGTGTCTGAGAGTGTCAGAGAGTGACAGAGAGTGTCAGAGAGTTTCAGAGAGTGTCAGAGAGTGACAGTGTGTCAGAGAGTGTCTGAGAGTGTCAGAGAGTGTCAGAGAGTGAAAGAGAGTATCAGAGAGTGTCAGAGAGTGTCAGAGAGTTTCAGAGAGTGTCAGAGTGTGTCAGAGAGTGTCAGAGAGTGACAGAATGTGTCAGAGAGTGACAGAGAGTGTCTGAGGTTATCAGAGAGTGTCCGAGAGTGTTTGAGAGTCTCTGAGATTGTCAGAGAGTGTCAGAACGTGACAGAGAGTGTCAGAGAGTGTCAGAGAGTTTCAGAGAGTGTCAGAGTGTGTCAGAGAGTGTCAGAGAGTGTTAGAGTGTGACAGAGAGTGACAGAGTGTTTCTGAGAGTGTCAGAGAGTGTCAGAGAGTTTCTGAGAGTTTCTGAGAGTTTCTGAGATTGTCAAAGAGTGTCAGAGAGTTTCTGAGAGTGTCAGAGCGTGTCAGAGTGTGTCAGAGAGTGACAGAGTGTGTCAGAGAGTGACAGAGAGTGTCAGAGAGCGTCAGAGAGTGTCAGACGGTCTCTGAGAGTGTCAGAGAGTGACAGAGAGTGTCAGAGAGTGTCAGAGAGTGACAGAGTTTGTCAGAGAGTTTCTGAGAGTGTCAGAGAGTGTCAGAGAGTTTCAGAGAGTGTCTGAGAGTGCCAGAGAGTGTCAGAGAGTGTCAGAGGGTTTCGGAGAGTGTCTGAGAGTGTCAGAGAGTGACAGAGAGTTTCAGAGAGTGTCAGAGAGTGACAGAGTGTGTCAGAGAGTGTCTGAGAGTGTCAGAGAGTGTCAGAGAGTGAAAGAGAGTGTCACAGAGTTTCAGAGAGTTTCAGAGAGTGTCAGAGTGTGTCAGAGAGTGTCAGAGAGTGACAGAATGTGTCAGAGAGTGACAGAGAGTGTCTGAGAGTGTCAGAGAGTTTCTCAGAGTGTCTGAGGTTATCAGAGAGTGTCAGAGAGTGTTTGAGAGTGTCTGAAATTGTCAGAGAGTGTCAGAGCGTGACAGAGAGTGTCAGAGAGTGTCAGAGTGTGACAAGGTGTGTCAGAGAGTGACAGAGAGATTCTGAGAGTGTCAGAGAGTGTCCGAGAGTGTCAGAGAGTGACAGAGAGTGTCAGAGAGTGACAGAGTGTGTCAGAGAGTGACAGAGAGTATCTGAGAGTGTCAGAGAGTGTCAGCGAGTTTCTGAGAGTGTCAGAGAGTGACAGAGTGTGTCAGAGAGTGTCTGAGAGTGTCAGAGAGTGTCAGACAGTGACAGAGAGTGTCAGAGAGATTCTGAGAGTGTCAGAGTGTGTCAGAGGGTGTCAGAGAGTGACAGAGTGTTTCTGAGCGTGTCAGAGAGTGTCAGAGATTTTCAGAGAGTTTCTGAGAGTTTCTGAGATTGTCAGAGAGTGTCAGAGAGTTTCTGAGAGTGTCAGAGCGTGTCAGAGTGTGTCAGAGAGTGACAGAGTGTGTCAGAGAGTGACAGAGAGTGTCAGAGAGTGTCAGAGAGTGTCAGACGGTTTCTGAGAGAGTCAGAGAGTGACAGAGAGTATCAGAGAGTGTCAGAGAGTGACAGAGTTTGTCAGAGAGTTTCTGAGAGTGTCAGAGAGTGTCAGAGAGTGATAGAGAGTTTCAGAGAGTTTCAGAGAGTGTCAGAGTGTGTCAGAGAGTGTCAGAGAGTGACAGAGAGTGTCAGAGAGTGACAGAGAGTTTCAGAGATTGTCAGAGTGTGTCAGAGAGTGTCAGAGAGTGTCAGAGAGTGACAGAGTTTGTCAGAGAGTGTCAGAGAGTGACAGAGAGTTTCAGAGAGTTTCAGAGAGTGTCAGAGAGTGTCAGAGAGTGACGGAGTTTGTCAGAGAGTTTCTGAGAGTGTCAGAGAGTGTCAAAGAGTGATAGAGAGTGTCAGAGAGTTTCAGAGAGTGTCTGAGAGTGCCAGGGAGTGTCAGAGAGTGTCAGAGGGTTTCTGAGAGTGTCTGAGAGTGTCAGAGAGTTTCAGAGAGTGTCAGAGTGTGTCAGAGAGTGTCAGAGAGTGTCAGAGTGTGACAAGTTGTGTCAGAGAGTGACAGAGAGATTCTGAGAGTGTCAGAGAGTGTCCGAGAGTGTCAGAGAGTGACAGAGAGTGTCAGAGAGTGACAGAGTGTGTCAGAGAGTGACAGAGAGTATCTGAGAGTGTCAGAGAGTGTCAGCGAGTTTCTGAGAGTGTCAGAGAGTGACAGAGTGCGTCAGAGAGTGTCTGAGAGTGTCAGAGAGTGTCAGACAGTGACAGAGAGTGTCAGAGAGATTCTGAGAGTGTCAGAGTGTGTCAGAGGGTGTCAGAGAGTGACAGAGTGTTTCTGAGAGTGTCAGAGAGTTTCAGAGAGTTTCTGAGAGTTTCTGAGATTGTCAGAGAGTGTCAGAGAGTTTCTGAGAGTGTCAGAGCGTTTCAGAGTGTGTCAGAGAGTGACAGAGTGTGTCAGAGAGTGACAGAGAGTGTCAGAGAGTGTCAGAGAGTGACAGAGTTTGTCAGAGTGTTTCTGAGAGTGTCAGAGAGTGTCAGAGAGTGATAGAGAGTGACAGTGTGTCAGAGAGTGTCTGAGAGTGTCAGAGAGTGTCAGAGAGTGAAAGAGAGTATCAGAGAGTGTCAGAGAGTGTCAGAGAGTTTCAGAGAGTGTCAGAGTGTGTCAGAGAGTGTCAGAGAGTGACAGAATGTGTCAGAGAGTGACAGAGAGTGTCTGAGAGTGTCAGAGAGTGTCCGAGAGTGATTGAGAGTCTCTGAGATTGTCAGAGAGTGTCAGAACGTGACAGAGAGTGTCAGAGAGTTTCAGAAAGTTTCAGAGAGTGTCAGAGTGTGTCAGAGAGTGTCAGAGAGTGTTAGAGTGTGACAAGGTGTGTCAGAGAGTGACAGAGAAATTCTGAGAGTGTCAGAGAGTGCCCGAGAGAGTCAGAGAGTGACAGAGAGTGTCAGAGAGTGACAGAGTGTGTCAGAGAGTGACAGAGAGTATCTGAGAGTGTCAGAGAGTGTCAGCGAGTTTCTGAGAGTGTCAGAGAGTGACAGAGTGTGTCAGAGAGTGTCTGAGAGTGTCAGAGAGTGTCACACAGTGACAGAGAGTGTCAGAGAAATTCTGAGAGTGTCAGAGTGTGTCAGAGTGTGTCAGAGAGTGACAGAGTGTTTCTGAGAGTGTCAGAGAGTGTCAGAGAGTTTCTGAGAGTTTCTGAGAGTTTCTGAGATTGTCAAAGAGTGTCAGAGAGTTTCTGAGAGTGTCAGAGCGTGTCAGAGTGTGTCAGAGAGTGACAGAGTGTGTCAGAGCGTGACAGAGAGTGTCAGAGAGTGTCAGAGAGTGTCAGACGGTTTCTGAGAGTGTCAGAGAGTGACAGAGAGTGTCAGAGAGTGTCAGAGAGTGACAGAGTTTGTCAGAGAGTTTCTGAGAGTGTCAGAGAGTGTCAGAGAGTTTCAGAGAGTGTCTGAGAGTGCCAGAGAGTGTCAGAGAGTGTCAGAGGGTTTCGGAGAGTGTCTGAGAGTGTCAGAGAGTGACAGAGAGTTTCAGAGAGTGTCAGAGAGTGACAGAGTGTGTCAGAGAGTGTCTGAGAGTGTCAGAGAGTGTCAGAGAGTGAAAGAGAGTGTCACAGTGTTTCAGAGAGTTTCAGAGAGTGTCAGAGTGTGTCAGAGAGTGTCAGAGAGTGTCAGAGAGTGACAGAATGTGTCAGAGAGTGACAGAGAGTGTCTGAGAGTGTCAGAGAGTTTCTCAGAGTGTCTGAGGTTATCAGAGAGTGTCAGAGAGTGTTTGAGAGTGTCTGAAATTGTCAGAGAGTGTCAGAGCGTGACAGAGAGTGTCAGAGAGTGTCAGAGTGTGACAAGGTGTGTCAGAGAGTGACAGAGAGATTCTGAGAGTGTCAGAGAGTGTCCGAGAGTGTCAGAGAGTGACAGAGAGTGTCAGAGAGTGACAGAGTATGTCAGAGAGTGACAGAGAGTATCTGAGAGTGTCAGAGAGTGTCAGCGAGTTTCTGAGAGTGTCAGAGAGTGACAGAGTGTGTCAGAGAGTGTCTGAGAGTGTCAGAGAGTGTCAGACAGTGACAGAGAGTGTCAGAGAGATTCTGAGAGTGTCAGAGTGTGTCAGAGGGTGTCAGAGAGTGACAGAGTGTTTCTGAGCGTGTCAGAGAGTGTCAGAGATTTTCAGAGAGTTTCTGAGAGTTTCTGAGATTGTCAGAGAGTGTCAGAGAGTTTCTGAGAGTGTCAGAGCGTGTCAGAGTGTGTCAGAGAGTGACAGAGTGTGTCAGAGAGTGACAGAGAGTGTCAGAGAGTGTCAGAGAGTGTCAGACGGTTTCTGAGAGAGTCAGAGAGTGACAGAGAGTATCAGAGAGTGTCAGAGAGTGACAGAGTTTGTCAGAGAGTTTCTGAGAGTGTCAGAGAGTGTCAGAGAGTGATAGAGAGTTTCAGAGAGTTTCAGAGAGTGTCAGAGTGTGTCAGAGAGTGTCAGAGAGTGACAGAGAGTGTCAGAGAGTGACAGAGAGTTTCAGAGATTGTCAGAGTGTGTCAGAGAGTGTCAGAGAGTGTCAGAGAGTGACAGAGTTTGTCAGAGAGTGTCAGAGAGTGACAGAGAGTTTCAGAGAGTTTCAGAGAGTGTCAGAGAGTGTCAGAGAGTGACAGAGTTTGTCAGAGAGTTTCTGAGAGTGTCAGAGAGTGTCAAAGAGTGCTAGAGAGTGTCAGAGAGTTTCAGAGAGTGTCTGAGAGTGCCAGGGAGTGTCAGAGAGTGTCAGAGGGTTTCTGAGAGTGTCTGAGAGTGTCAGAGAGTTTCAGAGAGTGTCAGAGTGTGTCAGAGAGTGTCAGAGAGTGTCAGAGTGTGACAAGATGTGTCAGAGAGTGACAGAGAGATTCTGAGAGTGTCAGAGAGTGTCCGAGAGTGTCAGAGAGTGACAGAGAGTGTCAGAGAGTGACAGAGTGTGTCAGAGAGTGACAGAGAGTATCTGAGAGTGTCAGAGAGTGTCAGCGAGTTTCTGAGAGTGTCAGAGAGTGACAGAGTGTGTCAGAGAGTGTCTGAGAGTGTCAGAGAGTGTCAGACAGTGACAGAGAGTGTCAGAGAGATTCTGAGAGTGTCAGAGTGTGTCAGAGGGTGTCAGAGAGTGACAGAGTGTTTCTGAGAGTGTCAGAGAGTTTCAGAGAGTTTCTGAGAGTTTCTGAGATTGTCAGAGAGTGTCAGAGAGTTTCTGAGAGTGTCAGAGCGTTTCAGAGTGTGTCAGAGAGTGACAGAGTGTGTCAGAGAGTGACAGAGAGTGTCAGAGAGTGTCAGAGAGTGACAGAGTTTGTCAGAGTGTTTCTGAGAGTGTCAGAGAGTGTCAGAGAGTGATAGAGAGTGTCAGAGAGTTTCAGAGAGTGTCTGAGAGTGCCAGAGAGTGTCAGAGAGTGTCAGAGGGATTCTGAGAGTGTCTGAGAGTGTCAGAGAGTGACAGAGAGTGTCAGAGAGTGTCAGAGAGAGTCAGACAGTGACAGAGCGTGTCAGAGAGTGTCAGAGAGTGATAGAGAGTGTCAGAGAGTTTCAGAGAGTGTCTGAGAGTGCCAGAGAGTGTCAGAGAGTGTCAGAGGGTTTCTGAGAGTGTCTGAGAGTGTCAGAGAGTGTCAGAGAGTGTCAGAGAGTGACAGTGTGTCAGTGAGTGTCTGAGAGTGTCAGAGAGTATCAGAGAGTGAAAGAGAGTGTCAGAGAGTGTCAGAGAGTTTCAGAGAGTGTCAGAGTGTGTCAGAGAGTGTCAGAGAGTGTTAGAGTGTGACAAGATGTGTCAGAGAGTGACAGAGAGATTCTGAGAGTGTCAGAGAGTGTACGAGAGTGTCAGAGAGTGACAGAGAGTGTCAGAGAGTGACAGAGTGTGTCAGAGAGTGACAGAGAGTATCTGAGAGTGTCAGAGAGTTTCAGCGAGTTTCTGAGAGTGTCAGAGAGTGACAGAGTGTGTCAGAGAGTGTCTGAGAGTGTCAGAGAGTGTCAGACAGTGACAGAGAGTGTCAGAGAGATTCTGAGAGTGTCAGAGTGTGTCAGAGGGTGTCAGAGAGTGACAGAGTGTTTCTGAGAGTGTCAGAGAGTGTCAGAGAGTTTCAGAGAGTTTCTGAGAGTTTCTGAGATTGTCAGAGAGTGTCAAAGAGTTTCTGAGAGTGTCAGAGCGTGTCAGAGTGTGTCAGAGAGTGACAGAGTGTGTCAGAGAGTGACAGAGAGTGTCAGAGAGTGTCAGAGAGTGTCAGACTGTTTCTGAGAGAGTCAGAGAGTGACAGAGAGTGTCAGAGAGTGTCAGAGAGTGACAGAGTTTGTCAGAGAGTTTCTGAGAGTGTCAGAGAGTGTCAGAGAGTGATAGAGAGTGTCAGAGAGTTTCAGAGAGTGTCTGAGAGTGCCAGAGATTGTCAGAGAGTGTCAGAGGGTTTCTGAGAGTGTCTGAGAGTGTCAGAGAGTGACAGAGAGTGTCAAAGAGTGTCAGAGAGAGTCAGACAGTGACAGAGCGTGACAGAGAGTGTCAGAGAGTGATAGAGAGTGTCAGAGAGTTTCAGAGAGTGTCTGAGAGTGCCAGAGAGTGTCAGAGAGTGTCAGAGGGTTTCTGAGAGTGTCTGAGAGTGTCAGAGAGTGACAGAGAGTGTCAGAGAGTGTCAGAGAGTGACAGAGTGTGTCAGAGAGTGTCTGAGAGTGTCAGAGAGTGTCAGAGAGTGAAAGAGAGTGTCACAGAGTGTCAGAGAGTTTCAGAGAGTGTCAGAGTGTGTCAGAGAGTGTCAGAGAGTGACAGAATGTGTCAGAGAGTGACAGAGAGTGTCTGAGAGTGTCAGAGAGTTTCTCAGAGTGTCTGAGGTTATCAGAGAGTGTCAGAGAGTGTTTGAGAGTGTCTGAAATTGTCAGAGAGTGTCAGAGCGTGACAGAGAGTGTCAGAGAGTGTCAGAGTGTGACAAGGTGTGTCAGAGAGTGACAGAGAGATTCTGAGAGTGTCAGAGAGTGTCCGAGAGTGTCAGAGAGTGACAGAGAGTGTCAGAGAGTGACAGAGTGTGTCAGAGAGTGACAGAGAGTATCTGAGAGTGTCAGAGAGTGTCAGCGAGTTTCTGAGAGTGTCAGAGAGTGACAGAGTGTGTCAGAGAGTGTCTGAGAGTGTCAGAGAGTGTCAGACAGTGACAGAGAGTGTCAGAGAGATTCTGAGAGTGTCAGAGTGTGTCAGAGGGTGTCAGAGAGTGACAGAGTGTTTCTGAGCGTGTCAGAGAGTGTCAGAGATTTTCAGAGAGTTTCTGAGAGTTTCTGAGATTGTCAGAGAGTGTCAGAGAGTTTCTGAGAGTGTCAAAGCGTGTCAGAGTGTGCCAGAGAGTGACAGAGTGTGTCAGAGAGTGACAGAGAGTGTCAGAGAGTGTCAGAGAGTGTCAGACGGTTTCTGAGAGAGTCAGAGAGTGACAGAGAGTATCAGAGAGTGTCAGAGATTGACAGAGTTTGTCAGAGAGTTTCTGAGAGTGTCAGAGAGTGTCAGAGAGTCATAGAGAGTTTCAGAGAGTTTCAGAGAGTGTCAGAGTGTGTCAGAGAGTGTCAGAGAGTGACAGAGAGTGTCAGAGAGTGACAGAGAGTTTCAGAGAGTGTCAGAGTGTGTCAGAGAGTGTCAGAGAGTGACAGAGTTTGTCAGAGAGTGTCAGAGAGTGACAGAGAGTTTCAGAGAGTGTCAGAGAGTGACAGAGTTTGTCAGAGAGTTTCTGAGAGTGTCAGAGAGTGTCAAAGAGTGATAGAGAGTGTCAGAGAGTTTCAGAGAGTGTCTGAGAGTGCCAGGGAGTGTCAGAGAGTGTCAGAGGGTTTCTGAGAGTGTCTGAGAGTGTCAGAGAGTTTCAGAGAGTGTCAGAGTGTGTCAGAGAGTGTCAGAGAGTGTCAGAGTGTGACATGATGTGTCAGAGAGTGACAGAGAGATTCTGAGAGTGTCAGAGAGTGTCAGCGCGTTTCTGAGATTGTCAGAGAGTGACAGAGTGTGTCAGAGAGTGTCTGAGAGTGTCAGAGAGTGTCAGACAGTGACAGAGAGTGTCAGAGAGATTCTGAGAGTGTCAGAGTGTGTCAGAGGGTGTCAGAGTTTGACAGAGTGTTTCTGAGAGTGTCAGAGAGTTTCTGAGAGTTTCTGAGATTGTCAGAGAGTGTCAGAGAGTTTCTGAGAGTGTCAGAGCGTGTCAGAGTGTGTAAGAGAGTGACAGAGTGTGTCAGAGAGTGACAGAGAGTGTCAGAGAGTGTCAGAGAGTGTCAGACGGTTTCTGAGAGAGTCAGAGAGTGTCAGAGAGTGTCAGAGAGTGACAGAGAGTGTCAGAGAGTGTCAGAGAGAGTCAGACAGTGACAGAGCCTGTCAGAGAGTGTCAGAGAGTGATAGAGAGTGTCAGAAAGATTCAGAGAGTGTCTGAGAGTGCCAGAGAGTGTCAGAGAGTGTCAGAGGGTTTCTGAGAGTGTCTGAGAGTGTCAGAGAGTGACAGAGAGTGTCAGAGGGTGTCAGAGAGTGACAGAGTGTGTCAGAGAGTGTCTGAGACTGTCAGAGAGTGTCGGAGAGTGAAAGAGAGTGTCACAGAGTGTCAGAGAGTTTCAGAGAGTGTCAGAGTGTGTCAGAGAGTGTCAGAGAGTGACAGAATGTGTCAGAGAGTGACAGAGAGTCTCTGAGAGTGTCAGAGAGTTTCTCAGAGTGTCTGAGGTTATCAGAGAGTGTCAGAGAGTGTTTGAGAGTGTCTGAAATTGTCAGAGAGTGTCAGAGCGTGACAGAGAGTGTCAGAGAGTGTCAGAGTGTTTCAGAGAGTGTCTGAGAGTGTCAGAGAGTGTCAGACAGTGACAGAGAGTGTCAGAGAGATTCTGAGAGTGTCAGAGTGTGTCAGAGGGTGTCAGAGAGTGACAGAGTGTTTCTGAGAGTGTCAGAGAGTGACAGAGTGTGTCAGAGAGTGTCTGAGAGTGTCAGAGAGTGTCAGACAGTGACAGAGAGTGTCAGAGAGATTCTGAGAGTGTCAGAGTGTGTCAGAGGGTGTCAGAGAGTGACAGAGTGTTTCTGAGAGTGTCAGAGAGTGTCAGAGAGTTTCTGAGAGTTTCTGAGAGTTTCTGAGATTGTCAGAGAGTGTCAGAGAGCTTCTGAGAGTGTCAGAGCGTGTCAGAGTGTGTCAGAGAGTGACAGAGTGTGTCAGAGAGTGACAGAGTGTGTCAGAGAGTGTCAGACGGTTTCTGAGAGAGTCAGAGAGTGACAGAGAGTGTCAGAGAGTGTCAGAGAGTGACTGAGTTTGTCAGAGAGTTTCTGAGAGTGTCAGAGAGTGTCAGAGAGTGATAGAGAGTGTCAGAGAGTTTCAGAGAGTGTCTGAGAGTGCCAGAGATTGTCAGAGAGTGTCAGAGGATTTCTGAGAGTGTCTGAGAGTGTCAGAGAGTGACAGAGAGTGTCACAGAGTGTCAGAGAGAGTCAGGCAGTGACAGAGCGTGTCAGAGAGTGATAGAGAGTGTCAGAGAGTTTCAGAGAGTGTCTGAGAGTGCCAGAGAGTGTCAGGGAGTGTCAGAGGGTTTCTGAGAGTGTCAGAGAGTGTCAGAGAGTGACAGAGTGTGTCAGAGAGTGTCTGAGAGTGTCAGAGAGTGAAAGAGAGTGTCACAGAGTGTCAGAGAGTTTCAGAGAGTGTCAGAGTGTGTCAGAGAGTGTCAGAGAGTGACAGAATGTGTCAGAGAGTGACAGAGAGTGTCTGAGAGTGTCAGAGAGTTTCTCAGAGTGTCTGAGGTTATCAGAGAGTGTCAGAGAGTGTTTGAGAGTGTCTGAAATTGTCAGAGAGTGTCAGAGCGTGACAGAGAGTGTCAGAGAGTGTCAGAGAGTTTCAGAGAGTGTCAGAGTGTGTCAGAGAGTTTCAGAGAGTGTCTGAGAGTGCCAGAGAGTGTCAGGGAGTGTCAGAGAGATTCTGAGAGGGTCAGAGAGTGTCCGAGAGTGTCAGAAAGTGACAGAGAGTGTCAGAGAGTGTCAGAGAGTGACAGAGTGTGTCAGAGAGTGACAGAGAGTATCTGAGAGTGTCAGAGAGTGTCAGCGAGTTTCTGAGAGTGTCAGAGAGTGACAGTGTGTCAGAGAGTCTCTGAGAGTGTCAGAGAGTGTCAGACAGTGACAGAGAGTGTCAGAGAGATTCTGAGAGTGTCAGAGTGTGTCAGAGGGTGTCAGAGAGTGACAGAGTGTTTCTGAGAGTGTCAGAGAGTGTCAGAGATTTTCTGAGAGTTTCTGAGATTGTCAGAGAGTGTCAGAGAGTGTTTGAGAGTGTGAGAGCGTGTCAGAGTGTGTCAGAGAGTGACAGAGTGTGTCAGAGAGTGACAGAGAGTGTCAGAGAGTATCAGAGAGTGTCAGAGAGTGTCAGACAGTTTCTGAGAGCGTCAGAGAGTGACAGAGAGTGTCAGAGAGTGTCAGAGAGTGACAGAGTTTGTCAGAGAGTTTCTGAGAGTGTCAGAGAGTGATAGAGATTGTCAGAGAGTTTCAGAGAGTGTCAGAGTGTGTCAGAGAGTGTCAGAGAGTGCCAGAGAGTGTCAGAGAGTGTCAGAGGGATTCTGAGAGTGTCTGAGAGTGTCAGAGAGTGACAGAGAGTGTCAGAGAGTGTCAGAGAGAGTCAGACAGTGACAGAGCGTGTCAGAGAGTGTCAGAGAGTGATAGAGAGTGTCAGAGAGTTTCAGAGAGTGTCTGAGAGTGCCAGAGAGTGTCAGAGAGTGTCAGAGGGTTTCTGAGAGTGTCTGAGAGTGTCAGAGAGTGTCAGAGAGTGTCAGAGAGTGTCAGAGAGTGACAGTGTGTCAGTGAGTGTCTGAGAGTGTCAGAGAGTATCAGAGAGTGAAAGAGAGTGTCAGAGAGTGTCAGAGAGTTTCAGAGAGTGTCAGAGTGTGTCAGAGAGTGTCAGAGAGTGTTAGAGTGTGACAAGATGTGTCAGAGAGTGACAGAGAGATTCTGAGAGTGTCAGAGAGTGTACGAGAGTGTCAGAGAGTGACAGAGAGTGTCAGAGAGTGACAGAGTGTGTCAGAGAGTGACAGAGAGTATCTGAGAGTGTCAGAGAGTTTCAGCGAGTTTCTGAGAGTGTCAGAGAGTGACAGAGTGTGTCAGAGAGTGTCTGAGAGTGTCAGAGAGTGTCAGACAGTGACAGAGAGTGTCAGAGAGATTCTGAGAGTGTCAGAGTGTGTCAGAGGATGTCAGAGAGTGACAGAGTGTTTCTGAGAGTGTCAGAGAGTGTCAGAGAGTTTCAGAGAGTTTCTGAGAGTTTCTGAGATTGTCAGAGAGTGTCAAAGAGTTTCTGAGAGTGTCAGAGCGTGTCAGAGTGTGTCAGAGAGTGACAGAGTGTGTCAGAGAGTGACAGAGAGTGTCAGAGAGTGTCAGAGAGTGTCAGACTGTTTCTGAGAGAGTCAGAGAGTGACAGAGAGTGTCAGAGAGTGTCAGAGAGTGACAGAGTTTGTCAGAGAGTTTCTGAGAGTGTCAGAGAGTGTCAGAGAGTGACAGAGAGTGTCAGAGAGTGTCAGAGAGAGTCAGACAGTGACAGAGAGTGTCAGAGAGTGATAGAGAGTGTCAGAGAGTTTCAGAGAGTGTCTGAGAGTGCCAGAGAGTGTCAGAGAGTGTCAGAGGGTTTCTGAGAGTGTCTGAGAGTGTCAGAGAGTGACAGAGAGTGTCAGAGAGTGTCAGAGAGTGACAGAGTGTGTCAGAGAGTGTCTGAGAGTGTCAGAGAGTGTCAGAGAGTGAAAGAGAGTGTCACAGAGTGTCAGAGAGTTTCAGAGAGTGTCAGAGTGTGTCAGAGAGTGTCAGAGAGTGACAGAATGTGTCAGAGAGTGACAGAGAGTGTCTGAGAGTGTCAGAGAGTTTCTCAGAGTGTCTGAGGTTATCAGAGAGTGTCAGAGAGTGTTTGAGAGTGTCTGAAATTGTCAGAGAGTGTCAGAGCGTGACAGAGAGTGTCAGAGAGTGTCAGAGTGTGACAAGGTGTGTCAGAGAGTGACAGAGAGATTCTGAGAGTGTCAGAGAGTGTCCGAGAGTGTCAGAGAGTGACAGAGAGTGTCAGAGAGTGACAGAGTGTGTCAGAGAGTGACAGAGAGTATCTGAGAGTGTCAGAGAGTGTCAGCGAGTTTCTGAGAGTGTCAGAGAGTGACAGAGTGTGTCAGAGAGTGTCTGAGAGTGTCAGAGAGTGTCAGACAGTGACAGAGAGTGTCAGAGAGATTCTGAGAGTGTCAGAGTGTGTCAGAGGGTGTCAGAGAGTGACAGAGTGTTTCTGAGCGTGTCAGAGAGTGTCAGAGATTTTCAGAGAGTTTCTGAGAGTTTCTGAGATTGTCAGAGAGTGTCAGAGAGTTTCTGAGAGTGTCAGAGCGTGTCAGAGTGTGCCAGAGAGTGACAGAGTGTGTCAGAGAGTGACAGAGAGTATCAGAGAGTGTCAGAGAGTGTCAGACGGTTTCTGAGAGAGTCAGAGAGTGACAGAGAGTATCAGAGAGTGTCAGAGATTGACAGAGTTTGTCAGAGAGTTTCTGAGAGTGTCAGAGAGTGTCAGAGAGTCATAGAGAGTTTCAGAGAGTTTCAGAGAGTGTCAGAGTGTGTCAGAGAGTGTCAGAGAGTGACAGAGAGTGTCAGAGAGTGACAGAGAGTTTCAAAGAGTGTCAGAGTGTGTCAGAGAGTGTCAGAGAGTGACAGAGTTTGTCAGAGAGTGTCAGAGAGTGACAGAGAGTTTCAGAGAGTGTCAGAGAGTGACAGAGTTTGTCAGAGAGTTTCTGAGAGTGTCAGAGAGTGTCAAAGAGTGATAGAGAGTGTCAGAGAGTTTCAGAGAGTGTCTGAGAGTGCCAGGGAGTGTCAGAGAGTGTCAGAGGGTTTCTGAGAGTGTCTGAGAGTGTCAGAGAGTTTCAGAGAGTGTCAGAGTGTGTCAGAGAGTGTCAGAGAGTGTCAGAGTGTGACAAGATGTGTCAGAGAGTGACAGAGAGATTCTGAGAGTGTCAGAGAGTGTCAGCGCGTTTCTGAGATTGTCAGAGAGTGACAGAGTGTGTCAGAGAGTGTCTGAGAGTGTCAGAGAGTGTCAGACAGTGACAGAGAGTGTCAGAGAGATTCTGAGAGTGTCAGAGTGTGTCAGAGGGTGTCAGAGAGTGACAGAGTGTTTCTGAGAGTGTCAGAGAGTTTCTGAGAGTTTCTGAGATTGTCAGAGAGTGTCAGAGAGTTTCTGAGAGTGTCAGAGCGTGTCAGAGTGTGAAAGAGAGTGACAGAGTGTGTCAGAGAGTGACAGAGAGTGTCAGAGAGTGTCAGAGAGTGTCAGACGGTTTCTGAGAGAGTCAGAGAGTGTCAGAGAGTGTCAGAGAGTGACAGAGAGTGTCAGAGAGTGTCAGAGAGAGTCAGACAGTGACAGAGCCTGTCAGAGAGTGTCAGAGAGTGATAGAGAGTGTCAGAAAGTTTCAGAGAGTGTCTGAGAGTGCCAGAGAGTGTCAGAGAGTGTCAGAGGGTTTCTTAGAGTGTCTGAGAGTGTCAGAGAGTGACAGAGAGTGTCAGAGGGTGTCAGAGAGTGACAGAGTGTGTCAGAGAGTGTCTGAGACTGTCAGAGAGTGTCAGAGAGTGAAAGAGAGTTTCACAGAGTGTCAGAGAGTTTCAGAGAGTGTCAGAGTGTGTCAGAGAGTGTCAGAGAGTGACAGAATGTGTCAGAGAGTGACAGAGAGTCTCTGAGAGTGTCAGAGAGTTTCTCAGAGTGTCTGAGGTTATCAGAGAGTGTCAGAGAGTGTTTGAGAGTGTCTGAAATTGTCAGAGAGTGTCAGAGCGTGACAGAGAGTGTCAGAGAGTGTCAGAGTGTTTCAGAGAGTGTCAGCGAGTTTCTGAGAGTGTCAGAGAGTGACAGAGTGTGTCAGAGAGTGTCTGAGAGTGTCAGAGAGTGTCAGACAGTGACAGAGAGTGTCAGAGAGATTCTGAGAGTGTCAGAGTGTGTCAGAGGGTGTCAGAGAGTGACAGAGTGTTTCTGAGAGTGTCAGAGAGTGTCAGAGAGTTTCTGAGAGTTTCTGAGAGTTTCTGAGATTGTCAGAGAGTGTCAGAGAGCTTCTGAGAGTGTCAGAGCGTGTCAGAGTATGTCAGAGAGTGACAGAGTGTATCAGAGAGTGACAGAGTGTGTCAGAGAGTGTCAGACGGTTTCTGAGAGAGTCAGAGAGTGACAGAGAGTGTCAGAGAGTGTCAGAGAGTGACAGAGTTTGTCAGAGAGTTTCTGAGAGTGTCAGAGAGTGTCAGAGAGTGATAGAGAGTGTCAGAGAGTTTCAGAGAGTGTCTGAGAGTGCCAGAGATTGTCAGAGAGTGTCAGAGGATTTCTGAGAGTGTCTGAGAGTGTCAGAGAGTGACAGAGAGTGTCACAGAGTGTCAGAGAGAGTCAGGCAGTGACAGAGCGTGTCAGAGAGTGTCAGAGAGTGATAGAGAGTGTCAGAGAGTTTCAGAGAGTGTCTGAGAGTGCCAGAGAGTGTCAGGGAGTGTCAGAGGGTTTCTGAGAGTGTCTGAGAGTGTCAGAGAGTGACAGAGAGTGTCAGAGAGTGTCAGAGAGTGACAGAGTGTGTCAGAGAGTGTCTGAGAGTGTCAGAGAGTGAAAGAGAGTGTCACAGAGTGTCAGAGAGTTTCAGAGAGTGTCAGAGTGTGTCAGAGAGTTTCAGAGAGTGTCAGAGAGTGTCAGAGAGTGACAGAGTTTGTCAGAGAGTTTCTGAGAGTGTCAGAGAGTGATAGAGAGTGTCTGAGAGTGTCAGAGAGTTTCTCAGAGTGTCTGAGGTTATCAGAGAGTGTCAGAGAGTGTTTGAGAGTGTCTGAAATTGTCAGAGAGTGTCAGAGCGTGACAGAGAGTGTCAGAGAGTGTCAGAGAGTTTCAGAGAGTGTCAGAGTGTGTCAGAGAGTTTCAGAGAGTGTCTGAGAGTGCCAGAGAGTGTCAGGGAGTGTCAGAGAGATTCTGAGAGGGTCAGAGAGTGTCCGAGAGTGTCAGAAAGTGACAGAGAGTGTCAGAGAGTGTCAGAGAGTGACAGAGTGTGTCAGAGAGTGACAGAGAGTATCTGAGAGTGTCAGAGAGTGTCAGCGAGTTTCTGAGAGTGTCAGAGAGTGACAGTGTGTCAGAGAGTCTCTGAGAGTGTCAGAGAGTGTCAGACAGTGACAGAGAGTGTCAGAGAGATTCTGAGAGTGTCAGAGTGTGTCAGAGGGTGTCAGAGAGTGACAGAGAGAGTCAGACAGTGACAGGGCGTGTCAGAGAGTGTCAGAGAGTGATAGAGAGTGTCAGAGAGTTTCAGAGAGTGTCTGAGAGTGCCAGAGAGTGTCAGAGAGTGTCAGAGGGTTTCAGAGAGTGTCTGAGAGTGTCAGAGAGTGACCGAGAGTGTCAGAGTGTGTCAGAGAGTGACAGAGTGTGTCAGAGAGTGTCTGAGAGTGTCAGAGAGTGTCAGAGAGTGAAAGAGAGTGTCACAGAGTGTCAGAGAGTTTCAGAGAGTGTCAGAGTGTGTCAGAGATTGTCAGAGAGTGACAGAATGTGTCAGAGAGTGACAGAGAGTGTCAGAGAGTGTCAGAGAGTTTCTCAGAGTGTCTGAGGTTATCAGAGAGTGTCAGAGAGTGTTTGAGAGTGTCTGAAATTGTCAGAGAGTGTCAGAGCGTGACAGAGAGTGTCAGAGAGTTTCAGAGAGTGTCAGCAAGTTTCTGAGAGTGTCAGAGAGTGACAGAGTGTGTCAGAGAGTATCTGAGAGTGTCAGAGAGTGTCAGACAGTGACAGAGAGTGTCAGAGAGATTCTGAGAGTGTCAGAGTGTGTCAGAGGGTGTCAGAGAGTGACAGAGTGTTTCTCAGAGTGTCAGAGAGTGTCAGAGAGTTTCAGAGAGTTTCTGAGAGTTTCTGAGATTGTCAGAGAGTGTCAGAGAGTTTCTGAGAGTTTCAGAGCGTGTCAGAGTGTGTCAGAGAGTGACAGAGTGTGTCAGAGAGTGACAGAGAGTGTCAGCGAGTGTCAGAGAGTGTCAGCGAGTTTCTGAGAGTGTCAGAGAGTGACAGAGTGTGTCAGAGAGTGTCTGAGAGTGTCAGAGAGTGTCAGACAGTGACAGAGATTGTCAGAGAGATTCTGAGAGTGTCAGAGTGTGTCAGAGGGTGTCAGAGAGTGACAGAGTGTTTCTGAGAGTGTCAGAGAGTGTCAGAGATTTTCAGAGAGTTTCTGAGAGTTACTGAGATTGTCAGAGAGTGTCAGAGAGTTTCTGAGAGTGTGAGAGCGTGTCAGAGTGTGTCAGAGAGTGACAGAGTGTGTCAGAGAGTGACAGAGAGTGTCAGAGAGTGTCAGAGAGTGTCAGACGGTTTCTGAGAGAGTCAGAGAGTGACAGAGAGTGTCAGAGAGTGTCAGAGAGTGACAGAGTTTGTCAGAGAGTTTCTGAGAGTGTCAGAGAGTGATAGAGATTGTCAGAGAGTTTCAGAGAGTGTCAGAGTGTGTCAGAGAGTGTCAGAGAGTGACAGAGAGTGTCAGAGAGTGACAGAGAGTTTCAGAGAGTGTCAGAGTGTGTCAGAGAGTGTCAGAGAGTGTCAGAGAGTGACAGAGTTTGTCAGAGAGTGACAGAGAGTTTCAGAGAGTGTCAGAGAGTGTCAGAGAGTGACAGAGTTTGTCAGAGAGTTTCTGAGAGTGTCAGAGAGTGATAGAGAGTGTCAGAGAGTTTCAGAGAGTGTCGGAGAGTGCCAGAGATTGTCAGAGAGTGTCAGAGGGTTTCTGCGAGTGTCTGAGCGTGTCAGAGAGTGACAGAGAGTGTCAGAGAGTGTCAGAGAGAGTCAGACAGTGACAGAGCGTGTCAGAGAGTGTCAGAGAGTGATAGAGAGTGTCAGAGAGTTTCAGAGAGTGTCTGAGAGTGCCAGAGAGTGTCAGAGAGTGTCAGAGGGTTTCTGAGAGTGTCTGAGAGTGTCAGAGAGTGACAGAGAGTGTCAGAGAGTGTCAGAGAGTGACAGAGAGTGTCAGAGGGTGTCTGAGAGTGTCAGAGAGTGTCAGAGAGTGAAAGAGAGTGTCACAGAGTGTCAGAGAGTTTCAGAGAGTGTCAGAGTGTGTCAGAGAGTGTCAGAGAGTGACAGAATGTGTCAGAGAGTGACAGAGAGTGTCTGAGAGTGTCAGAGAGTTTCTCAGAGTGTCTGAGGTTATCAGAGAGTGTCAGAGAGTGTTTGAGAGTGTGTGAAATTGTCAGAGAGTGTCAGAGAGTTTCAGAGAGTGTCAGAGTGTGTCAGAGAGTGTCAGAGAGTGTCAGAGTGTGACCAGGTGTGTCAGAGAGTGACAGAGAGATTCTGAGAGTGTCAGAGAGTGTCCGAGAGTGTCAGAAAGTGACAGAGAGTGTCAGAGAGTGACAGAGTGTGTCAGAGAGTGACAGAGAGTATCTGAGAGTGTCAGAGAGTGTCAGCGAGTTTCTGAGAGTGTCAGAGAGTGACAGAGTGTGTCAGAGAGTGTCTGAGAGTGTCAGAGAGTGTCAGACAGTGACAGAGAGTGTCAGAGATATTCTGAGAGTGTCAGAGTGTGTCAGAGGGTGTCAGAGAGTGACAGAGTGTTTCTGAGAGTGTCAGAGAGTGTCAGAGATTTTCAGAGAGTTTCTGAGAGTTTCTGAGATTGTCAGAGAGTGTCAGAGAGTTTCTGAGAGTGTGAGAGCGTGTCAGAGTGTGTCAGAGAGTGACAGAGTGTGTCAGAGAGTGACAGAGAGTGTCAGAGAGTGTCAGAGAGTGTCAGACGGTTTCTGAGTGAGTCAGAGAGTGACAGAGAGTGTCAGAGAGTGTCAGAGAGTGACAGAGTTTGTCAGAGAGTTTCTGAGAGTGTCAGAGAGTGTCAGAGAGTTTCAGAGAGTGTCAGAGTGTGTCAGTGAGTGTCAGAGAGTGACAGAGAGTGTCAGAGAGTGACAGAGTGTGTCAGAAAGTGACAGAGAGTGTCAGAGAGTGACAGAGTGTGTCAGAGAGTGACAGAGAGTATCTGAGAGTGTCAGAGAGTGTCAGCGAGTTTCTGAGAGTGTCAGAGAGTGACAGAGTGTGTCAGAGAGTGTCTGAGAGTGTCAGAGAGTGTCAGACAGTGACAGAGAGTGTCAGAGATATTCTGAGAGTGTCAGAGTGTGTCAGAGGGTGTCAGAGAGTGACAGAGTGTTTCTGAGAGTGTCAGAGAGTGTCAGAGATTTTCAGAGAGTTTCTGAGAGTTTCTGAGATTGTCAGAGAGTGTCAGAGAGTTTCTGAGAGTGTGAGAGCGTGTCAGAGTGTGTCAGAGAGTGACAGAGTGTGTCAGAGAGTGACAGAGAGTGTCAGAGAGTGTCAGAGAGTGTCAGACGGTTTCTGAGAGAGTCAGAGAGTGACAGAGAGTGTCAGAGAGTGTCAGAGAGTGACAGAGTTTGTCAGAGAGTTTCTGAGAGTGTCAGAGATTGTCAGAGAGTTTCAGAGAGTGTCAGAGTGTGTCAGTGAGTGTCAGAGAGTGACAGAGAGTGTCAGAGAGTGACAGAGAGTTTCAGAGAGTGTCAGAGTGTGTCAGAGAGTGACAGAGTTTGTCAGAGAGTTTCTGAGAGTGTCAGAGAGTGTCAGAGAGTGATAGAGAGTGTCAGAGAGTGTCAGAGAGTGTCAGAGAGTGACAGAGAGTGTCAGAGAGTGTCAGAGAGAGTCAGACAGTGACAGGGCGTGTCAGAGAGTGTCAGAGAGTGTTAGAGAGTGTCAGAGAGTGACAGAGAGTGTCTGAGAGTGCCAGAGAGTGTCAGAGAGTGTCAGAGGGTTTCTGAGAGTGTCTGAGAGTGTCAGAGAGTGACAGAGAGTGTCAGAGAGTGTCAGAGAGTGTCAGAGAGTGACAGAGTGTGTCAGAGAGTGTCTGAGAGTGTCAGAGAGCGTCAGAGAGTGAAAGAGAGTGTCACAGAGTGTCAGAGAGTTTCAGAGAGTGTCAGAGTGTGTCAGAGAGTGTCAGAGAGTGACAGAATGTGTCAGAGATTGACAGAGAGTGTCTGAGAGTGTTTGAGAGTTTCTCAGAGTTTCTGAGGTTATGAGAGAGTGTCAGAGAGTGTTTGAGAGTGTCTGAAATTGTCAGAGAGTGTCAGAGCGTGACAGAGAGTGTCAGAGAGTGTCAGAGAGTTTCAGAGAGAGTCAGACAGTGACAGAGCGTGTCAGAGAGTGTCAGAGAGTGATAGAGAGTGTCAGAGAGTTTCAGAGAGTGTCTGAGAGTGCGAGAGAGTGTCAGAGAGTGTCAGAGGGTTTCTGAGAGTGTCTGAGAGTGTCAGAGAGTGACAGAGAGTGTCAGAGAGTGTCAGAGAGTGTCAGAGAGTGTCAGAGAGTGACAGAGTGTGTCAGAGAGTGATAGAGAGTGTCAGAGAGTGTCAGAGAGTGAAAGAGAGTGTCACAGAGTGTCAGAGAGTTTCAGAGAGTGTCAGAGTGTGTCAGAGAGTGTCAGAGAGTGACAGAATGTGTCAGAGAGTGACAGAGAGTGTCTGAGAGTGTCAGAGAGTTTCTCCGAGTGTCTGAGGTTATCAGAGAGTGTCAGAGAGTGATTGAGAGTGTCTGAAATTGTCACAGAGTGTCAGAGCGTGACAGAGAGTGTCAGAGAGTGTCAGAGAGTTTCAGAGAGTGTCAGAGTGTGTCAGAGAGTGTCAGAGAGTGTCAGAGTGTGACCAGGTGTGTCAGAGAGTGACAGTGAGATTCTGAGAGTGTCAGAGAGTGTCCGAGAGTGTCAGAAAGTGACAGAGAGTGTCAGAGAGTGACAGCGTGTGTCAGAGAGTGACAGAGAGTATCTGAGAGTGTCAGAGAGTTTCAGCGAGTTTCTGAGAGTGTCAGAGAGTGACAGAGTGTGTCAGAGAGTGTCTGAGAGTGTCAGAGAGTGTCAGACAGTGACAGAGAGTGTCAGAGAGATTCTGAGAGTGTCAGAGTGTGTCAGAGGGTGTCAGAGAGTGACAGAGTGTTTCTGAGAGTGTCAGAGAGTGTCAGAGATTTTCAGAGAGTTTCTGAGAGTTTCTGAGATTGTCAGAGAGTGTCAGAGAGTTTCTGAGAGTGTGAGAGCGTGTCAGAGTGTGTCAGAGAGTGACAGAGTGTGTCAGAGAGTGTCAGAGAGTGACAGAGTTTGTCAGAGAGTTTCTGAGAGTGTCAGAGAGTGTCAGAGAGTGATAGAGATTGTCAGAGAGTTTCAGAGAGTGTCAGAGTGTGTCAGAGAGTGTCAGAGAGTGACAGAGAGTGTCAGAGAGTGACAGAGAGTTTCAGAGAGTGTCAGAGTGTGTCAGAGAGTGTCAGAGAGTGTCAGAGAGTGACAGAGTTTGTCAGAGAGTGACAGAGAGTTTCAGAGAGTGTCAGAGAGTGTCAGAGAGTGACAGAGTTTGTCAGAGAGTTTCTGAGAGTGTCAGAGAGTTTCAGAGAGTGATAGAGAGTGTCAGAGAGTTTCAGAGAGTGTCGGAGAGTGCCAGAGATTGTCAGAGAGTGTCAGAGGATTTCTGCGAGTGTCTGAGCGTGTCAGAGAGTGACAGAGAGTGTCAGAGAGTGTCAGAGAGAGTCAGACAGTGACAGAGCGTGTCAGAGAGTGTCAGAGAGTGATAGAGAGTGTCAGAGAGTTTCAGAGAGTGTCTGAGAGTGCCAGAGAGTGTCAGAGTGTCAGAGGGTTTCTGAGAGTGTCTGAGAGTGTCAGAGAGTGACAGAGAGTGTCAGAGAGTGTCAGAGAGTGTCAGAGAGTGACAGAGTGTGTCAGAGAGTGTCTGAGAGTGTCAGAGAGTGTCAGAGAGTGAAAGAGAGTGTCACAGAGTGTCAGAGAGTTTCAGAGAGTGTCAGAGAGTGACAGAGAGTGTCTGAGAGTGTCAGAGAGTTTCTCAGAGTGTCTGAGGTTATCAGAGAGTGTCAGAGAGTGTTTGAGAGTGTCTGAAATTGTCAGAGAGTGTCAGAGCGTGACTGAGAGTGTCAGAGAGTGTCAGAGAGTTTCAGAGAGTGTCAGAGGGTGTCAGAGAGTGTCAGAGTGTGACCAGGTGTGTCAGAGAGTGACAGAGAGATTCTGAGAGTGTCAGAGAGTGTCAGAGAGTGTCAGAAAGTGACAGAGAGTGTCAGAGAGTGACAGAGTGTGTCAGAGAGTGACAGAGAGTATCTGAGAGTGTCAGAGAGTGACAGAGTGTGTCAGAGTGTGTCAGAGGGTGTCAGAGAGTGACAGAGTGTTTCTGAGTGTGTCAGAGAGTGTCAGAGAGTTTCAGAGAGTTTCTGAGAGTTTCTGAGATTGTCAGAGAGAGTCAGAGAGTTTCTGAGAGTGTCAGAGCGTGTCAGAGTGTGTCAGAGAGTGACAGAGTGTGTCAGAGAGTGACAGAGAGTGTCAGAGAGTGTCAGAGAGTGTCAGACGGTTTCTGAGAGAGTCAGAGAGTGACAGAGAGTGTCAGAGAGTGTCAGAGAGTGACAGAGTTTGTCAGAGAGTTTCTGAGAGTGTCAGAGAGTGTCAGAGAGTTTCAGAGAGTGTCTGAGAGTGCCAGAGAGTGTCAGAGAGTGTCAGAGGGTTTCGGAGAGTGTCTGAGAGTGTCAGAGAGTGACAGAGAGTTTCAGAGAGTGTCAGAGAGTGACAGAGTGTGTCAGAGAGTGTCTGAGAGTGTCAGAGAGTGAAAGAGAGTGTCACAGAGTTTCAGAGAGTTTCAGAGATTGTCAGAGTGTGTCAGAGAGTGTCAGAGAGTGACAGAATGTGTCAGAGAGTGACAGAGTGTGTCTGAGAGTGTCAGAGAGTTTCTCAGAGTGTCTGAGGTTATCAGAGAGTGTCAAAGAGTGTTTGAGAGTGTCTGAAATTGTCAGAGAGTGTCAGAGCGTGACAGAGAGTGTCAGAGAGTGTCAGAGTGTGACAAGGTGTGTCAGAAAGTGACAGAGAGATTCTGAGAGTGTCAGAGAGTGTCCGAGAGTGTCAGAGAGTGACAGAGAGTGTCAGAGAGTGACAGAGTGTGTCAGAGAGTGACAGAGAGTATCTGAGAGTGTCAGAGAGTGTCAGCGAGTTTCTGAGAGTGTCAGAGAGTGACAGAGTGTGTCAGAGAGTGACAGAGAGTATCTGAGAGTGTCAGAGAGTGTCAGCGAGTTTCTGAGAGTGTCAGAGAGTGACAGAGTGTGTCAGAGAGTGTCTGAGAGTGCCAGAGAGTGTCAGAGAGTGTCAGAGGGTTTCTGAGAGTGTCTGAGAGTGTCAGAGAGTGACAGAGAGTGTCAGAGAGTGTCAGAGAGTGTCAGAGAGTGACAGAGTGTGTCAGAGAGTGTCTGAGAGTGTCAGAGAGCGTCAGAGAGTTTCTGAGAGTGTCAGAGAGTGTCAGAGAGTGATAGAGAGTTTCAGAGAGTTTCAGAGAGTGTCAGAGTGTGTCAGAGAGTGTCAGAGAGTGACAGAGAGTGTCAGAGAGTGACAGAGAGTTTCAGAGAGTGTCAGAGTGTGTCAGAGAGTGTCAGAGAGTGTCAGAGAGTGACAGAGTTTGTCAGAGAGTGTCAGAGAGTGACAGAGAGTTTCAGAGAGTGTCAGAGAGTGTCAGAGAGTGACAGAGTTTGTCAGAGAGTTTCTGAGAGTGTCAGAGAGTGTCAAAGAGTGATAGAGAGTGTCAGAGAGTTTCAGAGAGTGTCTGAGAGTGCCAGGGAGTGTCAGAGAGTGTCAGAGGGTTTCTGAGAGTGTCTGAGAGTGTCAGAGAGTTTCAGAGAGTGTCAGAGTGTGTCAGAGAGTGTCAGAGAGTGTCAGAGTGTGACAAGATGTGTCAGAGAGTGACAGAGAGATTCTGAGAGTGTCAGAGAGTGTCCGAGAGTGTCAGAGAGTGACAGAGAGTGTCAGAGAGTGACAGAGTGTGTCAGAGAGTGACAGAGAGTATCTGAGAGTGTCAGAGAGTGTCAGCGAGTTTCTGAGAGTGTCAGAGAGTGACAGAGTGTGTCAGAGAGTGTCTGAGAGTGTCAGAGAGTGTCAGACTGTGACAGAGAGTGTCAGAGAGATTCTGAGAGTGTCAGAGTGTGTCAGAGAGTGACAGTGTGTTTCTGAGAGTGTCAGAGAGTTTCAGAGAGTTTCTGAGAGTTTCTGAGATTGTCAGAGAGTGTCAGAGAGTTTCTGAGAGTGTCAGAGCGAGTCAGAGTGTGTCAGAGAGTGACAGAGTGTGTCAGAGAGTGACAGAGAGTGTCAGAGAGTGTCAGAGAGTGACAGAGTTTGTCAGAGTGTTTCTGAGAGTGTCAGAGAGTGTCAGAGAGTGATAGAGAGTGTCAGAGAGTTTCAGAGAGTGTCTGAGAGTGCCAGAGAGTGTCAGAGAGTGTCAGAGGGTTTCTGAGAGTGTCTGAGAGTGTCAGAGAGTGACAGAGAGTGTCAGAGAGTGTCAGAGAGAGTCAGACAGTGACAGAGCGTGTCAGAGAGTGTCAGAGAGTGATAGAGAGTGTCAGAGAGTTTCAGAGAGTGTCTGAGAGTGCCAGAGAGTGTCAGAGAGTGTCAGAGGGTTTCTGAGAGTGTCTGAGAGTGTCAGAGAGTGTCAGAGAGTGTCAGAGAGTGACAGTGTGTCAGAGAGTGTCTGAGAGTGTCAGAGAGTGTCAGAGAGTGAAAGAGAGTGTCAGAGAGTGTCAGAGAGTTTCAGAGAGTGTCAGAGTGTGTCAGAGAGTGTCAGAGAGTGACAGAATGTGTCAGAGAGTGACAGAGAGTGTCTGAGAGTGTCAGAGAGTGTCCGAGAGTGTTTGAGAGTCTCTGAGATTGTCAGAGAGTGTCAGAGCGTGAAAGAGAGTGTCAGAGAGTGTCAGAGAGTTTCAGAGAGTGTCAGAGTGTGTCAGAGAGTGTCAGAGAGTGTGAGAGTTTGACAAGGTGTGTCAGAGAGTGACAGAGAGATTCTGAGAGTGTCAGAGAGTGTACGAGAGTGTCAGAGAGTGACAGAGAGTGTCAGAGAGTGACAGAGTGTGTCAGAGAGTGACAGGGAGTATCTGAGAGTGTCAGAGAGTTTCAGCGAGTTTCTGAGAGTGTCAGAGAGTGATAGAGTGTGTCAGAGAGTGTCTGAGAGTGTCAGAGAGTGTCAGACAGTGACAGAGAGTGTCAGAGAGATTCTGAGAGTGTCAGAGTGTATCAGAGGGTGTCAGAGAGTGACAGAGTGTTTCTGAGAGTGTCAGAGAGTGTCAGAGAGTTTCAGAGAGTTTCTGAGAGTTTCTGAGATTGTCAGAGAGTGTCAGAGAGTTTCTGAGAGTGTCAGAGCGTGTCAGAGTGTGTCAGAGAGTGACAGAGTGTGTCAGAGAGTGTCAGACTGTTTCTGAGAGAGTCAGAGAGTGACAGAGTGTCAGTGAGAGTCAGAGAGTGACAGAGTTTGTCAGAGAGTTTCTGAGAGTGTCAGAGAGTGTCAGAGAGTGATAGAGAGTGTCAGAGAGTTTCAGAGAGTGTCTGAGAGTGCCAGAGATTGTCAGAGAGTGTCAGAGGGTTTCTGAGAGTGTCTGAGAGTGTCAGAGAGTGACAGAGAGTGTCAGAGAGTGTCAGAGAGAGTCAGACAGTGACAGAGCGTGTCAGAGAGTGTCAGAGAGTGATAGAGAGTGTCAGAGAGTTTCAGAGAGTGTCTGAGAGTGCCAGAGAGTGTCAGAGAGTGTCAGAGGGTTTCTGAGAGTGTCTGAGAGTGTCAGAGAGTGACAGAGAGTGTCAGAGGGTGTCAGAGAGTGACAAAGTGTGTCAGAGAGTGTCTGAGACTGTCAGAGAGTGTCAGAGAGTGAAAGAGAGTGTCACAGAGTGTCAGAGAGTTTCAGAGAGTGTCAGAGTGTGTCAGAGAGTGTCAGAGAGTGACAGAATGTGTCAGAGAGTGACAGAGAGTGTCTGAGAGTGTCAGAGAGTTTCTCAGAGTTTCTGAGGTTATCAGAGAGTGTCAGAGAGTGTTTGAGAGTGTCTGAAATTGTCAGAGAGTGTCAGAGCGTGACAGAGAGTGTCAGAGAGTGTCAGAGAGTTTCAGAGAGTGTCAGCGAGTTTCTGAGAGTGTCAGAGACTGACAGAGTGTGTCAGAGAGTGTCTGAGAGTGTCAGAGAGTGTCAGACAGTGACAGAGAGTGTCAGAGAGATTCTGAGAGTGTCAGAGTGTGTCAGAGGGTGTCAGAGAGTGACAGAGTGTTTCTGAGAGTGTCAGAGAGTGTCAGAGAGTTTCTGAGAGTTTCTGAGAGTTTCTGAGATTGTCAGAGAGTGTCAGAGAGCTTCTGAGAGTGTCAGAGCTTGTCAAAGTGTGTTAGAGAGTGACAGAGTGTGTCAGAGAGTGACAGAGAGTGTCAGAGAGTGTCAGAGAGTGTCAGACGGTTTCTGAGAGAGTCAGAGAGTGACAGAGAGTGTCAGAGAGTGTCAGAGAGTGACAGAGTTTGTCAGAGAGTTTCTGAGAGTGTCAGAGAGTGTCAGAGAGTGATAGAGAGTGTCAGAGAGTTTCAGAGATTGTCAGAGTGTGTCAGAGAGTGTCAGAGAGTTTCTGAGAGTGTCAGAGCGTGTCAGAGTGTGTCAGAGAGTGACAGAGTGTGTCAGAGAGTGTCAGACTGTTTCTGAGAGAGTCAGAGAGTGACAGAGTGTCAGAGAGAGTCAGAGAGTGACAGAGTTTGTCAGAGAGTTTCTGAGAGTGTCAGAGAGTGTCAGAGAGTGATAGAGAGTGTCAGAGAGTTTCAGAGAGTGTCTGAGAGTGCCAGAGATTGTCAGAGAGTGTCAGAGGGTTTCTGAGAGTGTCTGAGAGTGTCAGAGAGTGACAGAGAGTGTCAGAGAGTGTCAGAGAGAGTCAGACAGTGACAGAGCGTGTCAGAGAGTGTCAGAGAGTGATAGAGAGTGTCAGAGAGTTTCAGAGAGTGTCTGAGAGTGCCAGAGAGTGTCAGAGAGTGTCAGAGGGTTTCTGAGAGTGTCTGAGAGTGTCAGAGAGTGACAGAGAGTGTCAGAGGGTGTCAGAGAGTGACAAAGTGTGTCAGAGAGTGTCTGAGACTGTCAGAGAGTGTCAGAGAGTGAAAGAGAGTGTCACAGAGTGTCAGAGAGTTTCAGAGAGTGTCAGAGTGTGTCAGAGAGTGTCAGAGAGTGACAGAATGTGTCAGAGAGTGACAGAGAGTGTCTGAGAGTGTCAGAGAGTTTCTCAGAGTTTCTGAGGTTATCAGAGAGTGTCAGAGAGTGTTTGAGAGTGTCTGAAATTGTCAGAGAGTGTCAGAGCGTGACAGAGAGTGTCAGAGAGTGTCAGAGAGTTTCAGAGAGTGTCAGCGAGTTTCTGAGAGTGTCAGAGACTGACAGAGTGTGTCAGAGAGTGTCTGAGAGTGTCAGAGAGTGTCAGACAGTGACAGAGAGTGTCAGAGAGATTCTGAGAGTGTCAGAGTGTGTCAGAGGGTGTCAGAGAGTGACAGAGTGTTTCTGAGAGTGTCAGAGAGTGTCAGAGAGTTTCTGAGAGTTTCTGAGAGTTTCTGAGATTGTCAGAGAGTGTCAGAGAGCTTCTGAGAGTGTCAGAGCTTGTCAAAGTGTGTTAGAGAGTGACAGAGTGTGTCAGAGAGTGACAGAGAGTGTCAGAGAGTGTCAGAGAGTGTCAGACGGTTTCTGAGAGAGTCAGAGAGTGACAGAGAGTGTCAGAGAGTGTCAGAGAGTGACAGAGTTTGTCAGAGAGTTTCTGAGAGTGTCAGAGAGTGTCAGAGAGTGATAGAGAGTGTCAGAGAGTTTCAGAGAGTGTCTGAGAGTGCCAGAGATTGTCAGAGAGTGTCAGAGGATTTCTGAGAGTGTCTGAGAGTGTCAGAGAGTGACAGAGAGTGTCAGAGAGTGTCAGAGAGAGTCAGACAGTGACAGAGCGTGTCAGAGAGTGTCAGAGAGTGATAGAGAGTGTCAGAGAGTTTTAGAGAGTGTCTGAGAGTGCCAGAGAGTGTCAGGGAGTGTCAGAGGGTTTCTGAGAGTGTCTGAGAGTGTCAGAGAGTGACAGAGAGTGTCAGAGAGTGTCAGAGAGTGTCAGAGAGTGACAAAGTGTGTCAGAGAGTGTCTGAGAGTGTCAGAGAGTTTCAGATGGTGAAAGAGAGTGTCACAGAGTGTCAGAGAGTTTCAGAGAGTGTCAGAGAGTGACAGAATGTGTCAGAGAGTGACAGAGAGTGTCTGAGAGTGTCAGAGAGTTTCTCAGAGTGTCTGAGGTTATCAGAGAGTGTCAGAGAGTGTTTGAGAGTGTCTGAAATTGTCAGAGAGTGTCAGAGCGTGACAGAGAGTGTCAGAGAGTGTCAGAGAGTTTCAGAGAGTGTCAGAGTGTGTCAGAGAATGTCAGAGAGTGTCAGAGTGTGACAAGGTGTGTCAGAGAGTGACAGAGAGATTCTGAGAGTGTCAGAGAGTGTCCGAGAGTGTCAGAAAGTGACAGTGAGTGTCAGAGAGTGTCAGAGAGTGACAGAGTGTGTCAGAGAGTGACAGAGAGTATCTGAGAGTGTCAGAGAGTGTCAGCGAGTTTCTGAGAGTGTCAGAGAGTGACAGAGTGTGTCAGAGAGTGTCTGAGAGTGTCAGAGAGTGTCAGACAGTGACAGAGAGTGTCAGAGAGATTCTGAGAGTGTCAGAGTGTGTCAGAGGGTGTCAGAGAGTGACAGAGTGTTTCTGAGAGTGTCAGAGAGTGTCAGAGATTTTCAGAGAGTTTCTGAGAGTTTCTGAGATTGTCAGAGAGTGTCAGAGAGTTTCTGAGAGTGTGAGAGCGTGTCAGAGTGTCTCAGAGAGTGACAGAGTGTGTCAGAGAGTGACAGAGAGTGTCAGAGAGTGTCAGAGAGTGTCAGACAGTTTCTGAGAGAGTCAGAGAGTGACAGAGAGTGTCAGAGAGTGTCAGAGAGTGACATAGTTTGTCAGAGAGTTTCTGAGAGTGTCAGAGAGTGTCAGACAGTGATAGAGATTGTCAGAGAGTTTCAGAGAGTGTCAGAGTGTGTCAGAGAGTGTCAGAGAGTGACAGAGAGTGTCAGAGAGTGACAGAGAGGTTCAGAGAGTGTCAGAGTGTGTCAGAGAGTGTCAGAGAGTGTCAGAGAGTGTCAGAGAGTGACAGAGTTTGTCAGAGAGTGACAGAGAGTTTCAGAGAGTGTCAGAGAGTGTCAGAGAGTGACAGAGTTTGTCAGAGAGTTTCTGAGAGTGTCAGAGAGTGTCAGAGAGTGATAGAGAGTGTCAGAGAGTTTCAGAGAGTGTCTGAGAGTGCCAGAGATTGTCAGAGAGTGTCAGAGGGTTTCTGAGAGTGTCAGAGAGTGTCAGAGAGTGACAGAGAGTGTCAGAGAGTGTCAGAGAGAGTCAGACAGTGACAGGGCGTGTCAGAGAGTGTCAGAGAGTGATAGAGAGTGTCAGAGAGTTTCAGAGAGTGTCTGAGAGTGCCAGAGAGTGTCAGAGAGTGTCAGAGGGTTTCTGAGAGTGTCTGAGAGTGTCAGAGAGTGACAGAGAGTGTCAGAGAGTGTCAGAGAGTGACAGAGTGTGTCAGAGAGTGTCTGAGAGTGTCAGAGAGTGTCAGAGAGTGAAAGAGAGTGTCACAGAGTGTCAGAGAGTTTCAGAGAGTTTCAGAGTGTGTCAGAGATTGTCAGAGAGTGACAGAATGTGTCAGAGAGTGACAGAGAGTGTCAGAGAGTGTCAGAGAGTTTCTCAGAGTGTCTGAGGTTATCAGAGAGTGTCAGAGAGTGTTTGAGAGTGTCTGAAATTGTCAGAGAGTGTCAGAGCGTGACAGAGAGTGTCAGAGAGTTTCAGAGAGTGTCAGCAAGTTTCTGAGAGTGTCAGAGAGTGACAGAGTCTGTCAGAAAGTATCTGAGAGTGTCAGAGAGTGTCAGACAGTGACAGAGAGTGTCAGAGAGATTCTGAGAGTGTCAGAGTGTGTCAGAGGGTGTCAGAGAGTGACAGAGTGTTTCTGAGAGTGTCAGAGAGTTTCAGAGAGTTTCTGAGAGTTTCTGAGATTGTCAGAGAGTGTCAGAGAGTTTCTGAGAGTGTCAGAGCGTGTCAGAGTGTGTCAGAGAGTGACAGAGTGTGTCAGAGAGTGACAGAGAGTGTCAGAGAGTGTCAGAGAGTGTCAGACGGTTTCTGAGAGAGTCAGAGAGTGACAGAGAGCGTCAGAGAGTGTCAGAGATTGACAGAGTTTGTCAGAGAGTGACAGAGAGTGTCAGAGAGTGTCAGAGAGTGTCAGACGGTTTCTGAGAGAGTCAGAGAGTGACAGAGAGTGTCAGAGAGTGTCAGAGAGTGACAGAGTTTGTCAGAGAGTTTCTGAGAGTGTCAGAGAGTGATAGAGATTGTCAGAGAGTTTCAGAGAGTGTCAGCGTGTGTCAGAGTGTGTCAGAGAGTGACAGAGAGTGTCAGAGAGTGACAGAGTTTGTCAGAGAGTGACAGAGAGTTTCAGAGAGTGTCAGAGAGTGTCAGAGAGTGACAGAGTTTGTCAGAGAGTTTCTGAGAGTGTCAGAGAGTGTCAGAGAGTGATAGAGAGTGTCAGAGAGTGTCAGAGAGTGTCAGAGAGTGACAGAGAGTGTCAGAGAGTGTCAGAGAGAGTCAGACAGTGACAGGGCGTGTCAGAGAGTGTCAGAGAGTGATAGAGAGTGTCAGAGAGTTTCAGAGAGTGTCTGAGTGTGTCAGAGAGTGTCAGAGAGTGTCAGAGAGTGACAGAGTTTGTCAGAGAGTGACAGAGAGTTTCAGAGAGTGTCAGAGAGTGTCAGAGAGTGACAGAGTTTGTCAGAGAGTTTCTGAGAGTGTCAGAGAGTGTCAGAGAGTGATAGAGAGTGTCAGAGAGTGTCAGAGAGTGTCAGAGAGTGACAGAGAGTGTCAGAGAGTGTCAGAGAGAGTCAGACAGTGACAGGGCGTGTCAGAGAGTGTCAGAGAGTGATAGAGAGTGTCAGAGAGTTTCAGAGAGTGTCTGAGAGTGCCAGAGAGTGTCAGAGAGTGTCAGAGGGTTTCTGAGAGTGTCTGAGAGTGTCAGAGAGTGACAGAGAGTGTCAGAGAGTGTCAGAGAGTGTCAGAGAGTGACAGAGTGTGTCAGAGAGTGTCTGAGAGTGTCAGAGCGCGTCAGAGAGTGAAAGAGAGTGTCACAGAGTGTCAGAGAGTTTCAGAGAGTGTCAGAGTGTGTCAGAGAGTGTCAGAGAGTGACAGAATGTGTCAGAGATTGACAGAGAGTGTCTGAGAGTGTCAGAGAGTTTCTCAGAGTTTCTGAGGTTATCAGAGAGTTTCAGAGAGTGTTTGAGAGTGTCTGAAATTGTCAGAGAGTGTCAGAGCGTGACAGAGAGTGTCAGAGAGTGTCAGAGAGTGTCAGAGAGTGTCAGCGAGTTTCTGAGAGTGTCAGAGAGTGACAGAGTGTGTCAGAGAGTGTCTGAGAGTGTCAGAGAGTGACAGACAGTGACAGAGAGTGTCAGAGAGATTCTGAGAGTGTCAGAGTGTGTCAGAGGGTGTCAGAGAGTGAAAGAGTGTTTCTGAGAGAGTCAGAGAGTGTCAGAGAGTTTCAGAGAGTTTCTGAGAGTTTCTGATATTGTCAGAGAGTGTCAGAGAGTTTCTGAGAGTGTCAGAGCGTGTCAGAGAGTGTCAGAGAGTGACAGAGTGTGTCAGAGAGTGACAGAGAGTGTCAGAGAGTGTCAGAGAGTGTCAGAGGGTTTCTGAGAGTGTCTGAGCGTGTCAGAGAGTGACAGAGAGTGTCAGAGAGTGTCAGAGAGAGTCAGACAGTGACAGAGCGTGTCAGAGAGTGTCAGAGAGTGATAGAGAGTGTCAGAGAGTTTCAGAGAGTGTCTGAGAGTGCCAGAGAGTGTCAGAGAGTGTCAGAGGGTTTCTGAGAGTGTCTGAGAGTGTCAGAGAGTGACAGAGAGTGTCAGAGAGTGTCAGAGAGTGTCAGAGAGTGACAGAGTGTGTCAGAGAGTGTCTGAGAGTGTCAGAGAGTGTCAGAGAGTGAAAGAGAGTGTCACAGAGTGTCAGAGAGTTTCAGAGAGTGTCAGAGTGTGTCAGAGAGTGTCAGAGAGTGACAGAATGTGTCAGAGAGTGACAGAGAGTGTCTGAGAGTGTCAGAGAGTTTCTCAGAGTGTCTGAGTGTGTCAGAGAGTGTCAGAGAGTGTCAGAGTGTGACCAGGTGTGTCAGAGAGTGACAGTGAGATTCTGAGAGTGTCAGAGAGTGTCCGAGAGTGTCAGAAAGTGACAGAGAGTGTCAGAGAGTGACAGAGTGTGTCAGAGAGTGACAGAGAGTATCTGAGAGTGTCAGAGAGTGTCAGAGAGTGTCTGAGAGTGTCAGAGAGTGTCAGACAGTGACAGAGAGTGTCAGAGAGATTCTGAGAGTGTCAGAGTGTGTCAGAGGGTGTCAGAGAGTGACAGAGTGTTTCTGAGAGTGTCAGAGAGTGTCAGAGATTTTCAGAGAGTTTCTGAGAGTTTCTGAGATTGTCAGAGAGTGTCAGAGAGTTTCTGAGAGTGTGAGAGCGTGTCAGAGTGTGTCAGAGAGTGACAGAGTGTGTCAGAGAGTGACAGAGAGTGTCAGAGTGTGTCAGAGAGTGTCAGACGGTTTCTGAGAGAGTTTCTGAGAGTGACAGAGAGTTTCAGAGAGTGTCAGAGAGTGACAGAGTTTGTCAGAGAGTTTCTGAGAGTGTCAGAGAGTGTCAGAGAGTGATAGAGATTGTCAGAGAGTTTCAGAGAGTGTCAGAGTGTGTCGGAGAGTGTCAGAGAGTGACAGAGAGTGTCAGAGAGTGACAGAGAGTTTCAGAGAGTGTCAGAGTGTGTCAGAGAGTGTCAGAGAGTGTCAGAGAGTGACAGAGTTTGTCAGAGAGTGACAGAGAGTTTCAGAGAGTGTCAGAGAGTGACAGAGTTTGTCAGAGAGTTTCTGAGAGTGTCAGAGAGTGTCAGAGAGTGATAGAGTGTGTCAGAGAGTTTCAGAGAGTGTCGGAGAGTGCCAGAGATTGTCAGAGAGTGTCAGAGGGTTTCTGCGAGTGTCTGAGCGTGTCAGAGAGTGACAGAGAGTGTCAGAGAGTGTCAGAGAGAGTCAGACAGTGACAGAGCGTGTCAGAGAGTGTCAGAGAGTGATAGAGAGTGTCAGAGAGTTTCAGAGAGTGTCTGAGAGTGCCAGAGAGTGTCAGAGAGTGTCAGAGGGTTTCTGAGAGTGTCAGAGAGTGACAGAGAGTGTCAGAGAGTGTCAGAGAGTGTCAGAGAGTGACAGAGTGTGTCAGAGAGTGTCTGAGAGTGTCAGAGAGTGTCAGAGAGTGAAAGAGAGTGTCACAGAGTGTCAGAGAGTTTCAGAGAGTGTCAGAGTGTGTCAGAGAGTGTCAGAGAGTGACAGAATGTGTCAGAGAGTGACAGAGAGTGTCTGAGAGTGTCAGAGAGTTTCTCAGAGTGTCTGAGGTTATCAGAGAGTGTCAGAGAGTGTTTGAGAGTGTCTGAAATTGTCAGAGAGTGTCAGAGCGTGACAGAGAGTGTCAGAGAGTGTCAGAGAGTTTCAGAGAGTGTCAGAGTGTGTCAGAGAGTGTCAGAGAGTGTCAGAGTGTGACCAGGTGTGTCAGAGAGTGACAGGGAGATTCTGAGAGTGTCAGAGAGTGTCCGAGAGTGTCAGAAAGAGACAGAGAGTGTCAGAGAGTGACAGAGTGTGTCAGAGAGTGACAGAGAGTATCTGAGAGTGTCAGAGAGTGTCAGCGAGTTTCTGAGAGTGTCAGAGAGTGACAGAGTGTGTCAGAGAGTGTCTGAGAGTGTCAGAGAGTGTCAGAGTGTGACAGAGAGTGTCAGAGAGATTCTGAGAGTGTCAGAGTGTGTCAGAGGGTGTCAGAGAGTGACAGAGTGTTTCTGAGAGTGTCAGAGAGTGTCAGAGATTTTCAGAGAGTTTCTGAGAGTTTCTGAGATTGTCAGAGAGTGTCAGAGAGTTTCTGAGAGTGTGAGAGCGTGTCAGAGTGTGTCAGAGAGTGACAGAGTGTGTCAGAGAGTGACAGAGAGTGTCAGAGAGTGTCAGAGAGTGTCAGACGGTTTCTGAGAGAGTCAGAGAGTGACAGAGAGTGTCAGAGAGTGTCAGAGAGTGACAGAGTTTGTCAGAGAGTTTCTGAGAGTGTCAGAGAGTGTCAGAGAGTGCTAGAGATTGTCAGAGAGTTTCAGAGAGTGTCAGAGTGAGTCAGAGAGTGTCAGAGAGTGACAGAGAGTGTCAGAGAGTGACAGAGAGTTTCAGAGAGTGTCAGAGAGTGTCAGAGAGTGTCAGAGAGTGTCAGAGAGTGACAGAGTTTGTCAGAGTGACAGAGAGTTTCAGAGAGTGTCAGAGAGTGTCAGAGAGTGACAGAGTTTGTCAGAGAGTTTCTGAGAGTGTCAGAGAGTGTCAGAGAGTGATAGAGAGTGTCAGAGAGTGTCAGAGAGTGTCAGAGAGTGACAGAGAGTGTCAGAGAGTGTCAGAGAGAGTCAGACAGTGACAGGGCGTGTCAGAGAGTGTCAGAGAGTGATAGAGAGTGTCAGAGAGTTTCAGAGAGTGTCTGAGAGTGCCAGAGAGTGTCAGAGAGTGTCAGAGGGTTTCTGAGAGTGTCTGAGAGTGTCAGAGAGTGACAGAGAGTGTCAGAGAGTGTCAGAGAGTGTCACAGAGTGACAGAGTGTGTCAGAGAGTGTCTGAGAGTGTCAGAGAGCGTCAGAGAGTGAAAGAGAGTGTCACAGAGTGTCAGAGAGTTTCAGAGAATGTCAGAGTGTGTCAGAGAGTGTCAGAGAGTGACAGAATGTGTCAGAGATTGACAGAGAGTGTCTGAGAGTGTCAGAGAGTTTCTCAGAGTTTCTGAGGTTATCAGAGAGTGTTTGAGAGTGTCTGAAATTGTCAGAGAGTGTCAGAGCGTGACAGAGATTGTCAGTGAGTGTCAGAGAGTTTCAGAGAGTGTCAGCGAGTTTCTGAGAGTGTCAGAGAGTGACAGAGTGTGTCAGAGAGTGTCTGAGAGTGTCAGAGAGTGACAGACAGTGACAGAGAGTGTCAGAGAGATTCTGAGAGTGTCAGAGTGTGTCAGAGGGTGTCAGAGAGTGACAGAGTGTTTCTGAGAGTGTCAGAGAGTGTCAGAGAGTTTCTGAGAGTTTCTGAGATTGTCAGAGAGTGTCAGAGAGTTTCTGAGAGTGTCAGAGCGTGTCAGAGTGTGTCAGAGAGTGACAGAGTGTGTCAGAGAGTGACAGAGAGTGTCAGAGAGTGTCAGAGAGTGTCAGACGGTTTCTGAGAGAGTCAGAGAGTGACAGAGAGTGTCAGAGAGTGTCAGAGAGTGACAGAGTTTGTCAGAGAGTTTCTGAGAGTGTCAGAGAGTGATAGAGAGTGTCAGAGAGTTTCAGAGAGTGTCTGAGAGTGCCAGAGATTGTCAGAGAGTGTCAGAGGGTTTCTGAGAGTGTCTGAGAGTGTCAGAGAGTGAAAGAGAGTGCCAGAGAGTGTCAGAGAGAGTCAGACAGTGACAGAGCGTGTCAGAGAGTGTCAGAGAGTGATAGAGAGTGTCAGAGAGTTTCAGAGAGTGTCTGAGAGTGCCAGAGAGTGTCAGAGAGTGTCAGAGGGTTTCTGAGAGTGTCTGAGAGTGTCAGAGAGTGACAGAGAGTGTCAGAGAGTGTCAGAGAGTGACAGAGTGTGTCAGAGAGTGTCTGAGAGTTTCAGAGAGTGTCAGAGTGTGTCAGAGAGTGTCAGAGAGTGACAGAATGTGTCAGAGAGTGACAGAGAGTGTCTGAGAGTGTCAGAGAGTTTCTCAGATTGTCTGAGGTTATCAGAGAGTGTCAGAGAGTGTTTGAGAGTGTCTGAAATTGTCAGAGAGTGTCAGAGCGTGACAGAGAGTGTCAGAGAGTGTCAGAGAGTTTCAGAGAGTGTCAGAGTGTGTCAGAGAGTGTCAGAGAGTGTCAGAGTGTGACAAGGTGTGTCAGCGAGTGACAGAGAGATTCTGAGAGTATCAGAGAGTGTCCGAGAGTGTCAGAGAGTGACAGAGAGTGTCAGAGAGTGACAGAGTGTGTCAGAGAGTGACAGAGAGTATCTGAGAGTGTCAGAGGGTGTCAGCGAGTTTCTGAGACTGTCAGAGAGTGACAGAGTATGTCAGAGAGTGTCTGAGAGTGTCAGAGAGTGTCAGACAGTGGCAGAGAGTGTCAGAGAGATTCTGAGAGTGTCAGAGTGTGTCAGAGGGTGTCAGAGAGTGACAGAGTGTTTCTGAGAGTGTCAGAGAGTGTCAGAGAGATTTTCAGAGAGTTTCTGAGAGTTTCTGAGATTGTCAGAGAGTGTCAGAGAGTTTCTGAGAGTGTCAGAGCGTGTCAGAGTGTGTCAGAGAGTGACAGAGTGTGTCAGAGAGTGACAGAGAGTGTCAGAGAGTGCCAGAGAGTGTCAGACGGTTTCTGAGACAGTCAGAGAGTGACAGAGATTGTCAGAGACTGTCAGAGAGTGATAGAGAGTGTCAGAGAGTTTCAGAGAGTGTCAGAGTGTGTCAGTGAGTGTCAGAGAGTGTCAGAGAGTGACAGAGTTTGTCAGAGAGTGTCAGAGAGTGACAGAGAGTGTCAGAAAGTGACAGAGAGTTTCAGAGAGTGTCAGAGTGTGTCAGAGAGTGTCAGAGAGTGACAGAGTTTGTCAGAGAGTGTCAGAGAGTGACAGAGAGTTTCAGAGAGTGTCAGAGAGTGTCAGAGAGTGACAGAGTTTGTCAGAGAGTTTCTGAGAGTGTCAGAGAGTGATAGAGAGTGTCAGAGAATTTCAGAGAGTGTCTGAGAGTGCCAGAGAGTGTCAGAGAGTGTCAGAGGGTTTCTGAGAGTGTCTGAGAGTGTCAGAGAGTGACAGAGAGTGTCAGAGAGTGTCGGAGAGTGTCAGAGAGAGTCAGACAGTGACAGAGCGTGTCAGAGAGTGTCAGAGAGTGATAGAGAGTGTCAGAGATTTACAGAGAGTGTCTGAGAGTGCCAGAGAGTGTCAGAGAGTGTCAGAGGGTTTCTGAGAGTGTCTGAGAGTGTCAGAGAGTGACAGAGAGTGTCAGAGAGTGTCAGAGAGTGACAGAGTGTGTCAGAGAGTGTCTGAGAGTGTCAGAGAGTGTCAGAGAGTGAAAGAGAGTGTCACAGAGTGTCAGAGAGTTTCAGAGAGTGTAGGAGTGTGTCAGAGAGTGTCAGAGAGTGACAGAATGTGTCAGAGAGTGACAGAGAGTGTCTGAGAGTGTCAGAGAGTGTCCGAGAGTGTTTGAGAGGGTCTGAGATTGTCAGAGAGTGTCAGAGCGTGACAGAGAGTGTCAGAGAGTGTCAGAGAGTTTCAGAGAGTGTCAGAGTGTGTCAGAGAGTGTCAGAGTGTGACAAGGTGTGTCAGAGAGTGACAGAGAGATTCTGAGAGTGTCAGAGAGTGTCCGAGAGTGTCAGAGAGTGACAGAGAGTGTCAGAGAGTGACAGAGTGTGTCAGAGAGTGACAGAGAGTATCTGAGAGTGTCAGAGAGTGTCAGAGAGTTTCTGAGAGTGTCAGAGATTGACAGAGTGTGTCAGAGAGTGTCTGAGAGTGTCTGAGAGTGTCAGAGAGTGTCAGACAGTGACAGAGAGTGTCAGAGAGTGTCAGAGTGTGTCAGAGAGTGTCAGAGAGTGTCAGAGAGAGTCAGACAGTGACAGAGCGTGTCAGAGAGTGTCAGAATGTGATAGAGAGTGTCAGAGAGTTTCAGAGAGTGTCTGAGAGTGCCAGAGAGTGTCAGAGAGTGTCAGAGGGTTTCTGAGAGTGTTTGAGAGTGTCAGAGAGTGACAGAGAGTGTCAGAGAGTGTCAGAGAGTGTCAGAGAGTGACAGAGTGTGTCAGAGAGTGTCTGAGAGTGTCAGAGAGTGTCAGAGAGTGAAAGAGAGTGTCACAGAGTGTCAGAGAGTTTCAGAGAGTGTCAGAGTGTGTCAGAGAGTGTCAGAGAGTGACAGAATGTGTCAGAGAGTGACAGAGAGTGTCTGAGAGTGTCAGAGAGTTTCTCAGAGTGTCTGAGGTTATCAGAGAGTGTCAGAGAGTGTTTGAGAGTGTCTGAAATTGTCAGAGAGTGTCAGAGCGTGACAGAGAGTGTCAGAGAGTGTCAGAGAGTTTCAGAGAGTGTCAGAGTGTGTCAGAGAGTGTCAGAGAGTGTCAGAGTGTGACCAGGTGTGTCAGAGAGTGACAGGGAGATTCTGAGAGTGTCAGAGAGTGTCCGAGAGTGTCAGAAAGAGACAGAGAGTGTCAGAGAGTGACAGAGTGTGTCAGAGAGTGACAGAGAGTATCTGAGAGTGTCAGAGAGTGTCAGCGAGTTTCTGAGAGTGTCAGAGAGTGACAGAGTGTGTCAGAGAGTGTCTGAGAGTGTCAGAGAGTGTCAGAGTGTGACAGAGAGTGTCAGAGAGATTCTGAGAGTGTCAGAGTGTGTCAGAGGGTGTCAGAGAGTGACAGAGTGTTTCTGAGAGTGTCAGAGAGTGTCAGAGATTTTCAGAGAGTTTCTGAGAGTTTCTGAGATTGTCAGAGAGTGTCAGAGAGTTTCTGAGAGTGTGAGAGCGTGTCAGAGTGTGTCAGAGAGTGACAGAGTGTGTCAGAGAGTGACAGAGAGTGTCAGAGAGTGTCAGAGAGTGTCAGACGGTTTCTGAGAGAGTCAGAGAGTGACAGAGAGTGTCAGAGAGTGTCAGAGAGTGACAGAGTTTGTCAGAGAGTTTCTGAGAGTGTCAGAGAGTGTCAGAGAGTGCTAGAGATTGTCAGAGAGTTTCAGAGAGTGTCAGAGTGAGTCAGAGAGTGTCAGAGAGTGACAGAGAGTGTCAGAGAGTGACAGAGAGTTTCAGAGAGTGTCAGAGTGTGTCAGAGAGTGTCAGAGAGTGTCAGAGAGTGACAGAGTTTGTCAGAGTGACAGAGAGTTTCAGAGAGTGTCAGAGAGTGTCAGAGAGTGACAGAGTTTGTCAGAGAGTTTCTGAGAGTGTCAGAGAGTGTCAGAGAGTGATAGAGAGTGTCAGAGAGTGTCAGAGAGTGTCAGAGAGTGACAGAGAGTGTCAGAGAGTGTCAGAGAGAGTCAGACAGTGACAGGGCGTGTCAGAGAGTGTCAGAGAGTGATAGAGAGTGTCAGAGAGTTTCAGAGAGTGTCTGAGAGTGCCAGAGAGTGTCAGAGAGTGTCAGAGGGTTTCTGAGAGTGTCTGAGAGTGTCAGAGAGTGAAAGAGAGTGTCAGAGAGTGTCAGAGAGAGTCAGACAGTGACAGAGCGTGTCAGAGAGTGTCAGAGAGTGATAGAGAGTGTCAGAGAGTTTCAGAGAGTGTCTGAGAGTGCCAGAGAGTGTCAGAGAGTGTCAGAGGGTTTCTGAGAGTGTCTGAGAGTGTCAGAGAGTGACAGAGAGTGTCAGAGAGTGTCAGAGAGTGACAGAGTGTGTCAGAGAGTGTCTGAGAGTTTCAGAGAGTGTCAGAGTGTGTCAGAGAGTGTCAGAGAGTGACAGAATGTGTCAGAGAGTGACAGAGAGTGTCTGAGAGTGTCAGAGAGTTTCTCAGATTGTCTGAGGTTATCAGAGAGTGTCAGAGAGTGTTTGAGAGTGTCTGAAATTGTCAGAGAGTGTCAGAGCGTGACAGAGAGTGTCAGAGAGTGTCAGAGAGTTTCAGAGAGTGTCAGAGTGTGTCAGAGAGTGTCAGAGAGTGTCAGAGTGTGACAAGGTGTGTCAGCGAGTGACAGAGAGATTCTGAGAGTATCAGAGAGTGTCCGAGAGTGTCAGAGAGTGACAGAGAGTGTCAGAGAGTGACAGAGTGTGTCAGAGAGTGACAGAGAGTATCTGAGAGTGTCAGAGGGTGTCAGCGAGTTTCTGAGAGTGTCAGAGAGTGACAGAGTATGTCAGAGAGTGTCTGAGAGTGTCAGAGAGTGTCAGACAGTGACAGAGAGTGTCAGAGAGATTCTGAGAGTGTCAGAGTGTGTCAGAGGGTGTCAGAGAGTGACAGAGTGTTTCTGAGAGTGTCAGAGAGTGTCAGAGAGATTTTCAGAGAGTTTCTGAGAGTTTCTGAGATTGTCAGAGAGTGTCAGAGAGTTTCTGAGAGTGTCAGAGCGTGTCAGAGTGTGTCAGAGAGTGACAGAGTGTGTCAGAGAGTGACAGAGAGTGTCAGAGAGTGCCAGAGAGTGTCAGACGGTTTCTGAGACAGTCAGAGAGTGACAGAGATTGTCAGAGACTGTCAGAGAGTGATAGAGAGTGTCAGAGAGTTTCAGAGAGTGTCAGAGTGTGTCAGTGAGTGTCAGAGAGTGACAGAGAGTGTCAGAAAGTGACAGAGAGTTTCAGAGAGTGTCAGAGTGTGTCAGAGAGTGTCAGAGAGTGACAGAGTTTGTCAGAGAGTGTCAGAGAGTGACAGAGAGTTTCAGAGAGTGTCAGAGAGTGTCAGAGAGTGACAGAGTTTGTCAGAGAGTTTCTGAGAGTGTCAGAGAGTGATAGAGAGTGTCAGAGAATTTCAGAGAGTGTCTGAGAGTGCCAGAGAGTGTCAGAGAGTGTCAGAGGGTTTCTGAGAGTGTCTGAGAGTGTCAGAGAGTGACAGAGAGTGTCAGAGAGTGTCGGAGAGTGTCAGAGAGAGTCAGACAGTGACAGAGCGTGTCAGAGAGTGTCAGAGAGTGATAGAGAGTGTCAGAGATTTTCAGAGAGTGTCTGAGAGTGCCAGAGAGTGTCAGAGAGTGTCAGAGGGTTTCTGAGAGTGTCTGAGAGTGTCAGAGAGTGACAGAGAGTGTCAGAGAGTGTCAGAGAGTGACAGAGTGTGTCAGAGAGTGTCTGAGAGTGTCAGAGAGTGTCAGAGAGTGAAAGAGAGTGTCACAGAGTGTCAGAGAGTTTCAGAGAGTGTAGGAGTGTGTCAGAGAGTGTCAGAGAGTGACAGAATGTGTCAGAGAGTGACAGAGAGTGTCTGAGAGTGTCAGAGAGTGTCCGAGAGTGTTTGAGAGTGTCTGAGATTGTCAGAGAGTGTCAGAGCGTGACAGAGAGTGTCAGAGAGTGTCAGAGAGTTTCAGAGAGTGTCAGAGTGTGTCAGAGAGTGTCAGAGTGTGACAAGGTGTGTCAGAGAGTGACAGAGAGATTCTGAGAGTGTCAGAGAGTGTCCGAGAGTGTCAGAGAGTGACAGAGAGTGTCAGAGAGTGACAGAGTGTGTCAGAGAGTGACAGAGAGTATCTGAGAGTGTCAGAGAGTGTCAGAGAGTTTCTGAGAGTGTCAGAGATTGACAGAGTGTGTCAGAGAGTGTCTGAGAGTGTCTGAGAGTGTCAGAGAGTGTCAGACAGTGACAGAGAGTGTCAGAGAGATTCTGAGAGTGTCAAAGTGTGTCAGAGGGTGTCAGAGAGTGACAGAGTGCTTCTGAGAGTGTCAGAGAGTTTCAGAGAGTTTCTGAGATTGTCAGAGAGTGTCAGAGAGTTTCTGAGAGTGTCAGAGCGTGTCAGAGTGTGTCAGAGAGTGACAGAGTGTGTCAGAGAGTGACAGAGAGTGTCAGAGAGTGTCAGAGAGTGTCAGACGGTTTCTGAGAGAGTCAGAGAGTGACAGAGAGTGTCAGAGAGTGTCAGAGAGTGACAGAGTTTGTCAGAGAGTTTCTGAGAGTGTCAGAGAGGGTCAGAGAGTGATAGAGAGTGTCAGAGAGTTTCAGAGAGTGTCTGAGAGTGCCAGAGATTGTCAGAGAGTGTCAGAGGGTTTCTGAGAGTGTCAGAGAGTGTCAGAGAGTGACAGAGAGTGTCAGAGAGTGTCAGAGAGAGTCAGACAGTGACAGAGCGTGTCAGAGAGTGTCAGAGAGTGATAGAGAGTGTCAGAGAGTTTCAGAGAGTGTCTGAGAGTGCCAGATAGTGTCAGAGAGTGTCAGAGGGTTTCTGAGAGTGTCTGAGAGTGTCAGAGTGTGTCAGAGAGTGACAGAGAGATTCTGAGAGTGTCAGAGAGTGTCCGAGAGTGTCAGAGAGTGACAGAGAGTATCTGACAGTGTCAGAGAGTGTCAGCGAGTTTCTGAGAGTGTCAGAGAGTGACAAAGTGTGTCAGAGAGTGTCTGAGAGTGTCAGAGAGTGTCAGACAGTGACAGAGAGTGTCAGAGAGATTCTGAGAGTGTCAGAGTGTGTCAGAGGGTGTCAGAGAGTGACAGAGTGTTTCTGAGAGTGTCAGAGAGTGTCAGAGATTTTCAGAGAGTTTCTGAGAGTTTCTGAGATTGTCAGAGAGTGTCAGAGAGTTTCTGAGAGTGTGAGAGCGTGTCAGAGTGTGTCAGAGAGTGACAGAGTGTGTCAGAGAGTGACAGAGAGTGTCAGAGAGTGTCAGAGAGTGTCAGACGGTTTCTGAGAGAGTTTCTGAGAGTGACAGAGAGTTTCAGAGAGTGTCAGAGAGTGACAGAGTTTGTCAGAGAGTTTCTGAGAGTGTCAGAGAGTGTCAGAGAGTGATAAAGATTGTCAGAGAGTTTCAGAGAGTGTCAGAGTGTGTCAGAGAGTGTCAGAGAGTGACAGAGAGTGTCAGAGAGTGACAGAGAGTTTCAGAGAGTGTCAGAGTGTGTCAGAGAGTGTCAGAGAGTGTCAGAGAGTGACAGAGTTTGTCAGAGAGTGACAGAGAGTTTCAGAGAGTGTCAGAGAGTGTCAGAGAGTGACAGAGTTTGTCAGAGAGTTTCTGAGAGTGTCAGAGAGTGTCAGAGAGTGATAGAGATTGTCAGAGAGTTTCAGAGAGTGTCGGAGAGTGCCAGAGATTGTCAGAGAGTGTCAGAGGGTTTCTGTGAGTGTCTGAGCGTGTCAGAGAGTGACAGAGAGTGTCAGAGAGTGACAGAGAGTATCTGAGAGTGTCAGAGAGTGTCAGAGAGTTTCTGAGAGTGTCAGAGATTGACAGAGTGTGTCAGAGAGTGTCTGAGAGTGTCTGAGAGTGTCAGAGAGTGTCAGACAGTGACAGAGAGTGTCAGAGAGATTCTGAGAGTGTCAAAGTGTGTCAGAGGGTGTCAGAGAGTGACAGAGTGCTTCTGAGAGTGTCAGAGAGTTTCAGAGAGTTTCTGAGAGTTTCTGAGATTGTCAGAGAGTGTCAGAGAGTTTCTGAGAGTGTCAGAGCGTGTCAGAGTGTGTCAGAGAGTGACAGAGTGTGTCAGAGTGTGACAGAGAGTGTCAGAGAGTGTCAGAGAGTGTCAGACGGTTTCTGAGAGAGTCAGAGAGTGACAGAGAGTGTCAGAGAGTGTCAGAGAGTGACAGAGTTTGTCAGAGAGTTTCTGAGAGTGTCAGAGAGTGTCAGAGAGTAATAGAGAGTGTCAGAGAGTTTCAGAGAGTGTCTGAGAGTGCCAGAGATTGTCAGAGAGTGTCAGAGGGTTTCTGAGAGTGTCAGAGAGTGTCAGAGAGTGACAGAGAGTGTCAGAGAGTGTCAGAGAGAGTCAGACAGTGACAGAGCGTGTCAGAGAGTGTCAGAGAGTGATAGAGAGTGTCAGAGAGTTTCAGAGAGTGTCTGAGAGTGCCAGAAAGTGTCAGAGAGTGTCAGAGGGTTTCTGAGAGTGTCTGAGAGTGTCAGAGTGTGTCAGAGAGTGTCAGAGAGTGTCAGAGTGTGACAGAGTGTGTCAGAGAGTGACAGAGAGATTCTGAGAGTGTCAGAGAGTGTCCGAGAGTGTCAGAGAGTGACAGAGAGTATCTGAGAGTGTCAGAGAGTGTCAGCGAGTTTCTGAGAGTGTCAGAGAGTGACAAAGTGTGTCAGAGAGTGTCTGAGAGTGTCAGAGAGTGTCAGACAGTGACAGAGAGTGTCAGAGAGATTCTGAGAGTGTCAGAGTGTGTCAGAGGGTGTCAGAGAGTGACAGAGTGTTTCTGAGAGTGTCAGAGAGTGTCAGAGATTTTCAGAGAGTTTCTGAGAGTTTCTGAGATTGTCAGAGAGTGTCAGAGAGTTTCTGAGAGTGTGAGAGCGTGTCAGAGTGTGTCAGAGAGTGACAGAGTGTGTCAGAGAGTGACAGAGAGTGTCAGAGAGTGTCAGAGAGTGTCAGACGGTTTCTGAGAGAGTTTCTGAGAGTGACAGAGAGTTTCAGAGAGTGTCAGAGAGTGACAGAGTTTGTCAGAGAGTTTCTGAGAGTGTCAGAGAGTGTCAGAGAGTGATAAAGATTGTCAGAGAGTTTCAGAGAGTGTCAGAGTGTGTCAGAGAGTGTCAGAGAGTGACAGAGAGTGTCAGAGAGTGACAGAGAGTTTCAGAGAGTGTCAGAGTGTGTCAGAGAGTGTCAGAGAGTGTCAGAGAGTGACAGAGTTTGTCAGAGAGTTTCTGAGAGTGTCAGAGAGTGTCAGAGAGTGATAGAGATTGTCAGAGAGTTTCAGAGAGTGACGGAGAGTGCCAGAGATTGTCAGAGAGTGTCAGAGGGTTTCTGTGAGTGTCTGAGCGTGTCAGAGAGTGACAGAGAGTGTCAGAGAGTGTCAGAGAGAGTCAGACAGTGACAGAGCGTGTCAGAGAGTGTCAGAGAGTGATAGAGAGTGTCAGAGAGTTTCAGAGAGTGTCTGAGAGTGCCAGAGAGTGTCAGAGAGTGTCAGAGGGTTTCTGAGAGTGTCTGAGAGTGTCAGAGAGTGACAGAGAGTGTCAGAGAGTGTCAGAGAGTGTCAGAGAGTGACAGAGTGTGTCAGAGAGTGTCTGAGAGTGTCAGAGAGTGTCAGAGAGTGAAAGAGAGTGTCACAGAGTGTCAGAGAGTTTCAGAGAGTGTCAGAGTGTGTCAGAGAGTGTCAGAGAGTGACAGAATGTGTCAGAGAGTGACAGAGAGTGTCTGAGAGTGTCAGAGAGTTTCTCAGAGTGTCTGAGGTTATCAGAGAGTGTCAGAGAGTGTTTGAGAGTGTCTGAAATTGTCAGAGAGTGTCAGAGCGTGACAGAGAGTGTCAGAGAGTGTCAAAGAGTTTCAGAGAGTGTCAGAGTGTGTCAGAGAGTGTCAGAGAGTGTCAGAGTGTGACCAGGTGTGTCAGAGAGTGACAGAGAGATTCTGAGAGTGTCAGAGTGTGTCAGAGAGTGTCAGAAAGTGACAGAGAGTGTCAGAGAGTGACAGAGTGTGTCAGAGAGTGACAGAGAGTATCTGAGAGTGTCAGAGAGTGTCAGCGAGTTTCTGAGAGTGTCAGAGAGTGACAGAGTGTGTCACAGAGTGTCTGAGAGTGTCAGAGAGTGTCAGAGTGTGACAGAGAGTGTCAGAGAGATTCTGAGAGTGTCAGAGTGTGTCAGAGGGTGTCAGAGAGTGACAGAGTGTTTCTGAGAGTGTCAGAGAGTGTCAGAGATTTTCAGAGAGTTTCTGAGAGTTTCTGAGATTGTCAGAGAGTGTCAGAGAGTTTCTGAGAGTGTGAGAGCGTGTCAGAGTGTGTCAGAGAGTGACATAGTGTGTCAGAGAGTGACAGAGAGTGTCAGAGAGTGTCAGACAGTTTCTGAGAGAGTCAGAGAGTGACAGAGAGTGTCAGAGAGTGTCAGAGAGTGACAGAGTTTGTCAGAGAGTTTCTGAGAGTGGCAGAGAGTGTCAGAGAGTGCTAGAGATTGTCAGAGAGTTTCAGAGAGTGTCAGAGTGTGTCAGAGAGTGTCAGAGAGTGACAGAGAGTGTCAGAGAGTGACAGAGAGTTTCAGAGAGTGTCAGAGTGTGTCAGAGAGTGTCAGAGAGTGTCAGAGAGTGACAGAGTTTGTCAGAGTGACAGAGAGTTTCAGAGAGTGTCAGAGAGTGTCAGAGAGTGACAGAGTTTGTCAGAGAGTTTCTGAGAGTGTCAGAGAGTGTCAGAGAGTGATAGAGAGTGTCAGAGAGTGTCAGAGAGTGTCAGAGAGTGACAGAGAGTGTCAGAGAGTGTCAGAGAGAGTCAGACAGTGACAGAGAGTGTCAGAGAGATTCTGAGAGTGATAGAGAGCGTCAGAGAGTTTCAGAGAGTGTCTGAGAGTGCCAGAGAGTGTCAGAGAGTGTCAGAGGGTTTCTGAGAGTGTCTGAGAGTGTCAGAGTGTGTCAGAGAGTGTCAGAGAGTGTCAGAGTGTGACAGAGTGTGTCAGAGAGTGACAGAGAGATTCTGAGAGTGTCAGAGAGTGTCCGAGAGTGTCAGAGAGTGACAGAGTGTATCTGAGAGTGTCAGAGAGTGTCAGCGAGTTTCTGAGAGTGTCAGAAAGTGACAAAGTGTGTCAGAGAGTGTCTGAGAGTGTCAGAGAGTGACAGACAGTGACAGAGAGTGTCAGAGACATTCTGAGAGTGTCAGAGTTTGTCAGAGGGTGTCAGAGAGTGACAGAGTGTTTCTGAGAGTGTCAGAGAGTGTCAGAGAGTTTCAGAGAGTTTCTGAGAGTTTCTGAGATTGTCAGAGTGTCAGAGAGTTTCTGAGAGTGTCAGAGCGTGTCAGAGTGTGTCAGAGAGTGACAGAGTGTGTCAGAGAGTGACAGAGAGTGTCAGAGAGTGTCAGAGAGTGTCAGACGGTTTCTGAGAGAGTCAGAGAGTGACAGAGAGTGTCAGAGAGTGTCAGAGAGTGACAGAGTTTGTCAGAGAGTTTCTGAGAGTGTCAGAGAGTGTCTGAGAGTGCCAGAGATTGTCAGAGAGTGTCAGAGGGTTTCTGAGAGTGTCTGAGAGTGTCAGAGTGTGACAGAGAGTGTCAGACAGTGACAGAGGGTTTCTGAGAGTGTCAGAGAGTGACAGAGAGTGTCAGAGAGTGTCAGAGAGAGTCAGACAGTGACAGAGCGTGTCAGAGAGTGTCAGAGAGTGATAGAGAGTGTCAGAGAGTTTCAGAGAGTGTCTGAGAGTGCCAGAGATTGTCAGAGAGTGTCAGAGGGTTTCTGAGAGTGTCAGAGAGTGTCAGAGAGTTATAGAGAGTGTCAGAGAGTTTCAGAGAGTGTCTGAGAGTGCCAGAGAGTGTCAGAGAGTGTCAGAGGGTTTCTGAGAGTGTCTGAGAGTGTCAGAGAGTGGCAGAGAGTGTCAGACAGTGTCAGAGAGTGTCAGAGAGTGACAGAGTGTGTCAGAGAGTGTCTGAGAGTGTCAGAGAGTGTCAGAGAGTGAAAGAGAGTGTCACAGAGTGTCAGAGAGTTTCAGAGAGTGTCAGAGTGTGTCAGAGAGTGTCAGAGAGTGACAGAATGTGTCAGAGAGTGACAGAGAGTGTCTGAGAGTGTCAGAGAGTTTCTCAGAGTGTCTGAGGTTATCAGAGAGTGTTTGAGAGTGTCTGAAATTGTCAGAGAGTGTCAGAGCGTGACAGAGAGTGTCAGAGAGTGTCAGAGAGATTCAGAGAGTGTCAGAGTGCATCAGAGAGTGTCAGAGAGTGTCAGAGTGTGACAAGGTGTGTCAGAGAGTGACAGAGAGATTCTGAGAGTGTCAGAGAGTGTCCGAGAGTGAAAGAGAGCGTCACAGAGTGTCAGAGAGTGACAGAGTGTGTCAGAGAGTGACAGAGTGTATCTGAGAGTGTCAGAGAGTGTCAGCGAGTTTCTGAGAGTGTCAGAGAGTGACAGAGTTTGTCAGAGAGTGTCTGAGAGTGTCAGAGAGTGTCAGACAGTGACAGAGCGTGTCAGAGAGTGTCAGAGAGTGATAGAGAGTGTCAGAGAGTTTCAGAGAGTGTCTGAGAGTGCCAGAGAGTGTCAGAGAGTGTCAGAGGGTTTCTGAGAGAGTCTGAGAGTGTCAGAGAGTGACAGAGAGTGTCAGAGAGTGTCAGAGAGTGACAGAGTGTGTCAGAGAGTGTCTGAGAGTGTCAGAGAGTGTCAGAGAGTGAAAGAGAGTGTCACAGAGTGTCAGAGTGTGACAGAGTGTGTCAGAGAGTGACAGAGAGTATCTGAGAGTGTCAGAGAGTGTCAGCGAGTTTCTGAGATTGTCAGAGACTGACAGAGCGTGTCAGAGAGTGTCAGAGAGTGATAGAGAGTGTCAGAGAGTTTCAGAGAGTGTCTGAGAGTGCCAGAGAGTGTCAGAGAGTGTCAGAGGGTTTCAGAGAGTGTCAGAGTGTGTCAGAGAGTGTCAGAGAGTGACAGAATGTGTCAGAGAGTGACAGAGAGTGTCTGAGAGTGTCAGAGAGTTTCTCAGAGTGTCTGAGGTTATCAGAGAGTGTCAGAGAGTGTTTGAGAGTGTCTGAAATTGTCAGAGAGTGTCAGAGCGTGACAGAGAGTGTCAGAGAGTGTCAGAGAGTTTCAGAGAGTGTCAGAGTGTGTCAGAGAGTGTCAGAGAGTGTCAGAGTGTGACCAGGTGTGTCAGAGAGTGACAGAGAGATTCTGAGAGTGTCAGAGAGTGTCCGAGAGTGTCAGAAAGTGACAGAGAGTGTCAGAGAGTGACAGAGTGTGTCAGAGAGTGACAGAGAGTATCTGAGAGTGTCAGAGAGTGTCAGCGAGTTTCTGAGAGTGTCAGAGAGTGACAGAGTGTGTCACAGAGTGTCTGAGAGTGTCAGAGAGTGTCAGAGTGTGACAGAGAGTGTCAGAGAGATTCTGAGAGTGTCAGAGTGTGTCAGAGGGTGTCAGAGAGTGACAGAGTGTTTCTGAGAGTGTCAGAGAGTGTCAGAGATTTTCAGAGAGTTTCTGAGAGTTTCTGAGATTGTCAGAGAGTGTCAGAGAGTTTCTGAGAGTGTGAGAGCGTGTCAGAGTGTGTCAGAGAGTGACATAGTGTGTCAGAGAGTGACAGAGAGTGTCAGAGAGTGTCAGAGAGTGTCAGACAGTTTCTGAGAGAGTCAGAGAGTGACAGAGAGTGTCAGAGAGTGTCAGAGAGTGACAGAGTTTGTCAGAGAGTTTCTGAGAGTGTCAGAGAGTGCCAGAGAGTGCTAGAGATTGTCAGAGAGTTTCAGAGAGTGTCAGAGTGTGTCAGAGAGTGTCAGAGAGTGACAGAGAGTGTCAGAGAGTGACAGAGAGTTTCAGAGAGTGTCAGAAGGTGTCAGAGAGTGTCAGAGAGTGTCAGAGAGTGACAGAGTTTGTCAGAGTGACAGAGAGTTTCAGAGAGTGTCAGAGAGTGTCAGAGAGTGGACAGAGTTTGTCAGAGAGTTTCTGAGAGTGTCAGAGAGTGATAGAGAGTGTCAGAGAGTGTCAGAGAGTGTCAGAGAGTGACAGAGAGTGTCAGAGAGTGTCAGAGAGAGTCAGACAGTGACAGAGAGTGTCAGAGAGATTCTGAGAGTGTCAGAGTGTGTCAGAGGGTGTCAGAGAGTGACAGAGTGTTTCTGAGAGTTTCAGAGAGTTTCTGAGAGTTTCTGAGATTGTCAGAGAGTGTCAGAGAGTTTCTGAGAGTGTCAGAGCGTGTCAGAGTGTGTCAGAGAGTGACAGAGTGTGTCAGAGAGTGACAGAGAGTGTCAGAGAGTGTCAGAGAGTGTCAGACGGTTTCTGAGAGAGTCAGAGAGTGACAGAGAGTGTCAGAGAGTGTCAGAGAGTGACAGAGTTTGTCAGAGAGTTTCTGAGAGTGTCAGAGAGTGTCAGAGAGTGATAGAGAGTGTCAGAGAGTTTCAGAGAGTGTCTGAGAGTGCCAGAGATTGTCAGAGAGTGTCAGAGGGTTTCTGAGAGTGTCAGAGAGTGTCAGAGAGTGACAGAGAGTGTCAGAGAGTGTCAGAGAGAGTCAGACAGTGACAGAGCGTGTCAGAGAGTGTCAGAGAGTGATAGAGAGTGTCAGAGAGTTTCAGAGAGTGTCTGAGAGTGCCAGAGAGTGTCAGAGAGTGTCAGAGGGTTTCTGAGAGTGTCTGAGAGTGTCAGAGTGTGTCAGAGAGTGTCAGAGAGTGTCAGAGTGTGACAGAGTGTGTCAGAGAGTGACAGAGAGATTCTGAGAGTGTCAGAGAGTGTCCGAGAGTGTCAGAGAGTGACAGAGTGTATCTGAGAGTGTCAGAGAGTGTCAGCGAGTTTCTGAGAGTGTCAGAAAGTGACAAAGTGTGTCAGAGAGTGTCTGAGAGTGTCAGAGAGTGACAGACAGTGACAGAGAGTGTCAGAGACATTCTGAGAGTGTCAGAGTTTGTCAGAGGGTGTCAGAGAGTGACAGAGTGTTTCTGAGAGTGTCAGAGAGTGTCAGAGAGTTTCAGAGAGTTTCTGAGAGTTTCTGAGAGTTTCTGAGATTGTCAGAGTGTCAGAGAGTTTCTGAGAGTGTCAGAGCGTGTCAGAGTGTGTCAGAGAGTGACAGAGTGTGTCAGAGAGTGACAGAGAGTGTCAGAGAGTGTCAGAGAGTGTCAGACGGTTTCTGAGAGAGTCAGAGAGTGACAGAGAGTGTCAGAGAGTGTCAGAGAGTGACAGAGTTTGTCAGAGAGTTTCTGAGAGTGTCAGAGAGTGTCTGAGAGTGCCAGAGATTGTCAGAGAGTGTCAGAGGGTTTCTGAGAGTGTCTGAGAGTGTCAGAGTGTGACAGAGAGTGTCAGACAGTGACAGAGGGTTTCTGAGAGTGTCAGAGAGTGACAGAGAGTGTCAGAGAGTGTCAGAGAGAGTCAGACAGTGACAGAGCGTGTCAGAGAGTGTCAGAGAGTGATAGAGAGTGTCAGAGAGTTTCAGAGAGTGTCTGAGAGTGCCAGAGATTGTCAGAGAGTGTCAGAGGGTTTCTGAGAGTGTCAGAGAGTGACAGAGCGTGTCAGAGAGTGTCAGAGAGTGATAGAGAGTGTCAGAGAGTTTCAGAGAGTGTCTGAGAGTGCCAGAGAGTGTCAGAGAGTGTCAGAGGGTTTCTGAGAGTGTCTGAGAGTGTCAGAGAGTGACAGAGAGTGTCAGAGAGTGTCAGAGAGTGTCAGAGAGTGACAGAGTGTGTCAGAGAGTGTCTGAGAGTGTCAGAGAGTGTCAGAGAGTGAAAGAGAGTGTCACAGAGTGTCAGAGAGTTTCAGAGAGTGTCAGAGTGTGACAGAGAGTGTCAGAGAGTGACAGAATGTGTCAGAGAGTGACAGAGAGTGTCTGAGAGTGTCAGAGAGTTTCTCAGAGTGTCTGAGGTTATCAGAGAGTGTTTGAGAGTGTCTGAAATTGTCAGAGAGTGTCAGAGCGTGACAGAGAGTGTCAGAGAGTGTCAGAGAGATTCAGAGAGTGTCAGAGTGCGTCAGAGAGTGTCAGAGAGTGTCAGAGTGTGACAAGGTGTGTCAGAGAGTGACAGAGAGATTCTGAGAGTGTCAGAGAGTGTCCGAGAGTGAAAGAGAGTGTCACAGAGTGTCAGAGAGTGACAGAGTGTGTCAGAGAGTGACAGAGAGTATCTGAGAGTGTCAGAGAGTGTCAGCGAGTTTCTGAGAGTGTCAGAGAGTGACAGAGTTTGTCAGAGAGTGTCTGAGAGTGTCAGAGAGTGTCAGACAGTGACAGAGCGTGTCAGAGAGTGTCAGAGAGTGATAGAGAGTGTCAGAGAGTTTCAGAGAGTGTCTGAGAGTGCCAGAGAGTGTCAGAGAGTGTCAGAGGGTTTCTGAGAGAGTCTGAGAGTGTCAGAGAGTGACAGAGAGTGTCAGAGAGTGTCAGAGAGTGACAGAGTGTGTCAGAGAGTGTCTGAGAGTGTCAGAGAGTGACAGAGAGTGTCAGAGAGTGTCAGAGAGTGACAGAGTTTGTCAGAGAGTTTCTGAGAGTGTCAGAGAGTGCCAGAGAGTGCTAGAGATTGTCAGAGAGTTTCAGAGAGTGTCAGAGTGTGTCAGAGAGTGTCAGAGAGTGACAGAGAGTGTCAGAGAGTGACAGAGAGTTTCAGAGAGTGTCAGAAGGTGTCAGAGAGTGTCAGAGAGTGTCAGAGAGTGACAGAGTTTGTCAGAGTGACAGAGAGTTTCAGAGAGTGTCAGAGAGTGTCAGAGAGTGGACAGAGTTTGTCAGAGAGTTTCTGAGAGTGTCAGAGAGTGATAGAGAGTGTCAGAGAGTGTCAGAGAGTGTCAGAGAGTGACAGAGAGTGTCAGAGAGTGTCAGAGAGAGTCAGACAGTGACAGAGAGTGTCAGAGAGATTCTGAGAGTGTCAGAGTGTGTCAGAGGGTGTCAGAGAGTGACAGAGTGTTTCTGAGAGTTTCAGAGAGTTTCTGAGAGTTTCTGAGATTGTCAGAGAGTGTCAGAGAGTTTCTGAGAGTGTCAGAGCGTGTCAGAGTGTGTCAGAGAGTGACAGAGTGTGTCAGAGAGTGACAGAGAGTGTCAGAGAGTGTCAGAGAGTGTCAGACGGTTTCTGAGAGAGTCAGAGAGTGACAGAGAGTGTCAGAGAGTGTCAGAGAGTGACAGAGTTTGTCAGAGAGTTTCTGAGAGTGTCAGAGAGTGTCAGAGAGTGATAGAGAGTGTCAGAGAGTTTCAGAGAGTGTCTGAGAGTGCCAGAGATTGTCAGAGAGTGTCAGAGGGTTTCTGAGAGTGTCAGAGAGTGTCAGAGAGTGACAGAGAGTGTCAGAGAGTGTCAGAGAGAGTCAGACAGTGACAGAGCGTGTCAGAGAGTGTCAGAGAGTGATAGAGAGTGTCAGAGAGTTTCAGAGAGTGTCTGAGAGTGCCAGAGAGTGTCAGAGAGTGTCAGAGGGTTTCTGAGAGTGTCTGAGAGTGTCAGAGTGTGTCAGAGAGTGTCAGAGAGTGTCAGAGTGTGACAGAGTGTGTCAGAGAGTGACAGAGAGATTCTGAGAGTGTCAGAGAGTGTCCGAGAGTGTCAGAGAGTGACAGAGTGTATCTGAGAGTGTCAGAGAGTGTCAGCGAGTTTCTGAGAGTGTCAGAAAGTGACAAAGTGTGTCAGAGAGTGTCTGAGAGTGTCAGAGAGTGACAGACAGTGACAGAGAGTGTCAGAGACATTCTGAGAGTGTCAGAGTTTGTCAGAGGGTGTCAGAGAGTGACAGAGTGTTTCTGAGAGTGTCAGAGAGTGTCAGAGAGTTTCAGAGAGTTTCTGAGAGTTTCTGAGAGTTTCTGAGATTGTCAGAGTGTCAGAGAGTTTCTGAGAGTGTCAGAGCGTGTCAGAGTGTGTCAGAGAGTGACAGAGTGTGTCAGAGAGTGACAGAGAGTGTCAGAGAGTGTCAGAGAGTGTCAGACGGTTTCTGAGAGAGTCAGAGAGTGACAGAGAGTGTCAGAGAGTGTCAGAGAGTGACAGAGTTTGTCAGAGAGTTTCTGAGAGTGTCAGAGAGTGTCTGAGAGTGCCAGAGATTGTCAGAGAGTGTCAGAGGGTTTCTGAGAGTGTCTGAGAGTGTCAGAGTGTGACAGAGAGTGTCAGACAGTGACAGAGGGTTTCTGAGAGTGTCAGAGAGTGACAGAGAGTGTCAGAGAGTGTCAGAGAGAGTCAGACAGTGACAGAGCGTGTCAGAGAGTGTCAGAGAGTGATAGAGAGTGTCAGAGAGTTTCAGAGAGTGTCTGAGAGTGCCAGAGATTGTCAGAGAGTGTCAGAGGGTTTCTGAGAGTGTCAGAGAGTGACAGAGCGTGTCAGAGAGTGTCAGAGAGTGATAGAGAGTGTCAGAGAGTTTCAGAGAGTGTCTGAGAGTGCCAGAGAGTGTCAGAGAGTGTCAGAGGGTTTCTGAGAGTGTCTGAGAGTGTCAGAGAGTGACAGAGAGTGTCAGAGAGTGTCAGAGAGTGTCAGAGAGTGACAGAGTGTGTCAGAGAGTGTCTGAGAGTGTCAGAGAGTGTCAGAGAGTGAAAGAGAGTGTCACAGAGTGTCAGAGAGTTTCAGAGAGTGTCAGAGTGTGACAGAGAGTGTCAGAGAGTGACAGAATGTGTCAGAGAGTGACAGAGAGTGTCTGAGAGTGTCAGAGAGTTTCTCAGAGTGTCTGAGGTTATCAGAGAGTGTTTGAGAGTGTCTGAAATTGTCAGAGAGTGTCAGAGCGTGACAGAGAGTGTCAGAGAGTGTCAGAGAGATTCAGAGAGTGTCAGAGTGCGTCAGAGAGTGTCAGAGAGTGTCAGAGTGTGACAAGGTGTGTCAGAGAGTGACAGAGAGATTCTGAGAGTGTCAGAGAGTGTCCGAGAGTGAAAGAGAGTGTCACAGAGTGTCAGAGAGTGACAGAGTGTGTCAGAGAGTGACAGAGAGTATCTGAGAGTGTCAGAGAGTGTCAGCGAGTTTCTGAGAGTGTCAGAGAGTGACAGAGTTTGTCAGAGAGTGTCTGAGAGTGTCAGAGAGTGTCAGACAGTGACAGAGCGTGTCAGAGAGTGTCAGAGAGTGATAGAGAGTGTCAGAGAGTTTCAGAGAGTGTCTGAGAGTGCCAGAGAGTGTCAGAGAGTGTCAGAGGGTTTCTGAGAGAGTCTGAGAGTGTCAGAGAGTGACAGAGAGTGTCAGAGAGTGTCAGAGAGTGACAGAGTGTGTCAGAGAGTGTCTGAGAGTGTCAGAGAGTGTCAGAGAGTGAAAGAGAGTGTCACAGAGTGTCAGAGTGTGACAGAGTGTGTCAGAGAGTGACAGAGAGTATCTGAGAGTGTCAGAGAGTGTCAGCGAGTTTCTGAGATTGTCAGAGACTGACAGAGTGTGTCAGAGAGTGTCTGAGAGTGTCAGAGAGTGTCAGACAGTGACAGAGAGTGTCAGAGAGATTCTGAGAGTGTCAGAGTGTGTCAGAGAGTGTCAGAGAGTGACAGAGTGTTTCTGAGAGTGTCAGAGAGTGTCAGAGATTTTCAGAGAGTTTCTGAGAGTTTCTGAGATTGTCAGAGAGTGTCAGAGAGTTTCTGAGAGTGTCAGAGCGTGTCAGAGTGTGTCAGAGAGTGACAGAGTGTGTCAGAGAGTGACAGAGAGTGTCAGAGAGTGTCAGAGAGTGTCAGACGGTTTCTGAGAGAGTCAGAGAGTGACAGAGTGTGTCAGAGAGTGTCAGAGAGTGACAGAGTTTGTCAGAGAGTTTCTGAGAGTGTCAGAGAGTGACAGAGAGTGATAGAGAGTGTCAGAGAGTTTCAGAGAGTGTCAGAGTGTGCCAGAGAGTGTCAGAGAGTGACAGATAGTGTCAGAAAGTGACATAGAGTTCCAGAGAGTGTCAGAGTGTGTCAGAGAGTGTCAGAGAGTGTCAGAGAGTGACAGAGTTTGTCAGAGAGTGACAGAGAGTGACAGAGAGTTTCAGAGAGTGTCAGAGAGTGTCAGAGAGTGATAGAGTTTGTCAGAGAGTTTCTGAGAGTGTCAGAGAGTGTCAGAGAGTGATAGAGAGTGTCAGAGAGTTTCAGAGAGTGTCTGAGAGTGCCAGAGAGTGTCAGAGAGTGTCAGAGGGTTTCTGAGAGTGTCTGAGAGTGTCAGAGAGTGACGGAGAGTGTCAGAGAGTGTCAGAGAGAGTCAGACAGTGACAGAGCGTGTCAGAGAGTGTCAGAGAGTGATAGAGAGTGTCAGAGAGTTACAGAGAGTGTCTGAGAGTGCCAGAGAGTGTCAAAGATTGTCAGAGGGTTTCTGAGAGAGTCTGAGAGTGTCAGAGAGTGACAGAGAGTGTCAGAGAGTGTCAGAGAGTGTCAGAGAGTGACAGAGTGTGTCAGAGAGTGTCAGAGAGTGTCAGAGAGTGTCAGAGAGTGAAAGAGAGTGTCATAGAGTGTCAGAGAGTGACAGAGTGTGTCAGAGAGTGACAGAGAGTATCTGAGAGTGTCAGAGAGTGTCAGCGAGTTTCTGAGAGTGTCAGAGAGTGACAGAGTGTGTCAGAGAGTGTCTGAGAGTGTCAGAGTGTGTCAGACAGTGACAGAGAGTGTCAGAGAGATTTTGAGAGTGTCAGAGTGTGTCAGAGGGTGTCAGAGAGTGACAGAGTGTTTCTGAGAGTGTCAGAGAGTGTCAGAGATTTTCAGAGAGTTTCTGAGAGTTTCTTAGATTGTCAGAGAGTGTCAGAGAGTTTCTGAGAGTGTCAGAGTGTGTCAGAGTGTGTCAGAGAGTGACAGAGTGTGTCAGAGAGTGACAGAGAGTGTCAGAGAGTGTCAGAGAGTGTCAGACAGTTTCTGAGAGAGTCAGAGAGTGACAGAGAGTGTCAGAGAGTGTCAGAGAGTGACAGAGTTTGTCAGAGAGTTTCTGAGAGTGTCAGAGAGTGCCAGAGAGTGCTAGAGATTGTCAGAGAGTTTCAGAGAGTGTCAGAGTGTGTCAGAGAGTGTCAGAGAGTGACAGAGAGTGTCAGAGAGTGACAGAGAGTTTCAGAGAGTGTCAGAAGGTGTCAGAGAGTGTCAGAGAGTGTCAGAGAGTGACAGAGTTTGTCAGAGTGACAGAGAGTTTCAGAGAGTGTCAGAGAGTGTCAGAGAGTGGACAGAGTTTGTCAGAGAGTTTCTGAGAGTGTCAGAGAGTGTCAGAGAGTGATAGAGAGTGTCAGAGAGTGTCAGAGAGTGTCAGAGAGTGACAGAGAGTGTCAGAGAGTGTCAGAGAGAGTCAGACAGTGACAGAGAGTGTCAGAGAGATTCTGAGAGTGTCAGAGTGTGTCAGAGGGTGTCAGAGAGTGACAGAGTGTTTCTGAGAGTTTCAGAGAGTTTCTGAGAGTTTCTGAGATTGTCAGAGAGTGTCAGAGAGTTTCTGAGAGTGTCAGAGCGTGTCAGAGTGTGTCAGAGAGTGACAGAGTGTGTCAGAGAGTGACAGAGAGTGTCAGAGAGTGTCAGAGAGTGTCAGACGGTTTCTGAGAGAGTCAGAGAGTGACAGAGAGTGTCAGAGAGTGTCAGAGAGTGACAGAGTTTGTCAGAGAGTTTCTGAGAGTGTCAGAGAGTGTCAGAGAGTGATAGAGAGTGTCAGAGAGTTTCAGAGAGTGTCTGAGAGTGCCAGAGATTGTCAGAGAGTGTCAGAGGGTTTCTGAGAGTGTCAGAGAGTGTCAGAGAGTGACAGAGAGTGTCAGAGAGTGTCAGAGAGAGTCAGCCAGTGACAGAGCGTGTCAGAGAGTGTCAGAGAGTGATAGAGAGTGTCAGAGAGTTTCAGAGAGTGTCTGAGAGTGCCAGAGAGTGTCAGAGAGTGTCAGAGGGTTTCTGAGAGTGTCTGAGAGTGTCAGAGTGTGTCAGAGAGTGTCAGAGAGTGTCAGAGTGTGACAGAGTGTGTCAGAGAGTGACAGAGAGATTCTGAGAGTGTCAGAGAGTGTCCGAGAGTGTCAGAGAGTGACAGAGTGTATCTGAGAGTGTCAGAGAGTGTCAGCGAGTTTCTGAGAGTGTCAGAAAGTGACAAAGTGTGTCAGAGAGTGTCTGAGAGTGTCAGAGAGTGACAGACAGTGACAGAGAGTGTCAGAGACATTCTGAGAGTGTCAGAGTTTGTCAGAGGGTGTCAGAGAGTGACAGAGTGTTTCTGAGAGTGTCAGAGAGTGTCAGAGAGTTTCAGAGAGTTTCTGAGAGTTTCTGAGAGTTTCTGAGATTGTCAGAGTGTCAGAGAGTTTCTGAGAGTGTCAGAGCGTGTCAGAGTGTGTCAGAGAGTGACAGAGTGTGTCAGAGAGTGACAGAGAGTGTCAGAGAGTGTCAGAGAGTGTCAGACGGTTTCTGAGAGAGTCAGAGAGTGACAGAGAGTGTCAGAGAGTGTCAGAGAGTGACAGAGTTTGTCAGAGAGTTTCTGAGAGTGTCAGAGAGTGTCTGAGAGTGCCAGAGATTGTCAGAGAGTGTCAGAGGGTTTCTGAGAGTGTCTGAGAGTGTCAGAGTGTGACAGAGAGTGTCAGACAGTGACAGAGGGTTTCTGAGAGTGTCAGAGAGTGACAGAGAGTGTCAGAGAGTGTCAGAGAGAGTCAGACAGTGACAGAGCGTGTCAGAGAGTGTCAGAGAGTGATAGAGAGTGTCAGAGAGTTTCAGAGAGTGTCTGAGAGTGCCAGAGATTGTCAGAGAGTGTCAGAGGGTTTCTGAGAGTGTCAGAGAGTGACAGAGCGTGTCAGAGAGTGTCAGAGAGTGATAGAGAGTGTCAGAGAGTTTCAGAGAGTGTCTGAGAGTGCCAGAGAGTGTCAGAGAGTGTCAGAGGGTTTCTGAGAGTGTCTGAGAGTGTCAGAGAGTGACAGAGAGTGTCAGAGAGTGTCAGAGAGTGTCAGAGAGTGACAGAGTGTGTCAGAGAGTGTCTGAGAGTGTCAGAGAGTGTCAGAGAGTGAAAGAGAGTGTCACAGAGTGTCAGAGAGTTTCAGAGAGTGTCAGAGTGTGTCAGAGAGTGTCAGAGAGTGACAGAATGTGTCAGAGAGTGACAGAGAGTGTCTGAGAGTGTCAGAGAGTTTCTCAGAGTGTCTGAGGTTATCAGAGAGTGTTTGAGAGTGTCTGAAATTGTCAGAGAGTGTCAGAGCGTGACAGAGAGTGTCAGAGAGTGTCAGAGAGATTCAGAGAGTGTCAGAGTGCGTCAGAGAGTGTCAGAGAGTGTCAGAGTGTGACAAGGTGTGTCAGAGAGTGACAGAGAGATTCTGAGAGTGTCAGAGAGTGTCCGAGAGTGAAAGAGAGTGTCACAGAGTGTCAGAGAGTGACAGAGTGTGTCAGAGAGTGACAGAGAGTATCTGAGAGTGTCAGAGAGTGTCAGCGAGTTTCTGAGAGTGTCAGAGAGTGACAGAGTTTGTCAGAGAGTGTCTGAGAGTGTCAGAGAGTGTCAGACAGTGACAGAGCGTGTCAGAGAGTGTCAGAGAGTGATAGAGAGTGTCAGAGAGTTTCAGAGAGTGTCTGAGAGTGCCAGAGAGTGTCAGAGAGTGTCAGAGGGTTTCTGAGAGAGTCTGAGAGTGTCAGAGAGTGACAGAGAGTGTCAGAGAGTGTCAGAGAGTGACAGAGTGTGTCAGAGAGTGTCTGAGAGTGTCAGAGAGTGTCAGAGAGTGAAAGAGAGTGTCACAGAGTGTCAGAGTGTGACAGAGTGTGTCAGAGAGTGACAGAGAGTATCTGAGAGTGTCAGAGAGTGTCAGCGAGTTTCTGAGATTGTCAGAGACTGACACAGTGTGTCAGAGAGTGTCTGAGAGTGTCAGAGAGTGTCAGACAGTGACAGAGAGTGTCAGAGAGATTCTGAGAGTGTCAGAGTGTGTCAGAGGGTGTCAGAGAGTGACAGAGTGTTTCTGAGAGTGTCAGAGAGTGTCAGAGATTTTCAGAGAGTTTCTGAGAGTTTCTGAGATTGTCAGAGAGTGTCAGAGAGTTTCTGAGAGTGTCAGAGCGTGTCAGAGTGTGTCAGAGAGTGACAGAGTGTGTCAGAGAGTGACAGAGAGTGTCAGAGAGTGTCAGAGAGTGTCAGACGGTTTCTGAGAGAGTCAGAGAGTGACAGAGTGTGTCAGAGAGTGTCAGAGAGTGACAGAGTTTGTCAGAGAGTTTCTGAGAGTGTCAGAGAGTGACAGAGAGTGATAGAGAGTGTCAGAGAGTTTCAGAGAGTGTCAGAGTGTGCCAGAGAGTGTCAGAGAGTGACAGATAGTGTCAGAAAGTGACATAGAGTTCCAGAGAGTGTCAGAGTGTGTCAGAGAGTGTCAGAGAGTGTCAGAGAGTGACAGAGTTTGTCAGAGAGTGACAGAGAGTGACAGAGAGTTTCAGAGAGTGTCAGAGAGTGTCAGAGAGTGATAGAGTTTGTCAGAGAGTTTCTGAGAGTGTCAGAGAGTGTCAGAGAGTGATAGAGAGTGTCAGAGAGTTTCAGAGAGTGTCTGAGAGTGCCAGAGAGTGTCAGAGAGTGTCAGAGGGTTTCTGAGAGTGTCTGAGAGTGTCAGAGAGTGACGGAGAGTGTCAGAGAGTGTCAGAGAGAGTCAGACAGTGACAGAGCGTGTCAGAGAGTGTCAGAGAGTGATAGAGAGTGTCAGAGAGTTACAGAGAGTGTCTGAGAGTGCCAGAGAGTGTCAAAGATTGTCAGAGGGTTTCTGAGAGAGTCTGAGAGTGTCAGAGAGTGACAGAGAGTGTCAGAGAGTGTCAGAGAGTGTCAGAGAGTGACAGAGTGTGTCAGAGAGTGTCAGAGAGTGTCAGAGAGTGTCAGAGAGTGAAAGAGAGTGTCATAGAGTGTCAGAGAGTGACAGAGTGTGTCAGAGAGTGACAGAGAGTATCTGAGAGTGTCAGAGAGTGTCAGCGAGTTTCTGAGAGTGTGAGAGAGTGACAGAGTGTGTCAGAGAGTGTCTGAGAGTGTCAGAGTGTGTCAGACAGTGACAGAGAGTGTCAGAGAGATTTTGAGAGTGTCAGAGTGTGTCAGAGGGTGTCAGAGAGTGACAGAGTGTTTCTGAGAGTGTCAGAGAGTGTCAGAGATTTTCAGAGAGTTTCTGAGAGTTTCTTAGATTGTCAGAGAGTGTCAGAGAGTTTCTGAGAGTGTCAGAGTGTGTCAGAGTGTGTCAGAGAGTGACAGAGTGTGTCAGAGAGTGACAGAGAGTGTCAGAGAGTGTCAGACGGTTTCTGAGAGAGTCAGAGAGTGACAGAGAGTGTCAGAGAGTGTCAGAGAGTGACAGAGTTTGTCAGAGAGTTTCTGAGAGTGACAGAGAGTGTCAGAGAGTGATAGAGAGTGTCAGAGAGTTTCAGAGAGTGTCAGAGTGTGTCAGAGAGTGACAGAGTTTGTCAGAGAGTTTCTGAGAGTGTCAGAGAGTGTCAGAGAGTGATAGAGAGTGTCAGAGAGTTTCAGAGAGTGTCTGTGAGTGCCAGAGAGATCAGAGAGTGTCAAAGGGTTTCTGAGAGTGTCTGAGAGTGTCAGAGTGTGTCAGAGAGTGTCAGAGAGTGTCAGAGTGTGACAGAGTGTGTCAGAGAGTGACAGAGAGATTCTGAGAGTGTCAGAGAGTGTCCGAGAGTGTCAGAGAGTGACAGAGAGTATCTGAGAGTGTCAGAGAGTGTCAGCGAGTTTCTGAGAGTGTCAGAGAGTGACAGAGTGTGTCAGAGAGTGTCTGAGAGTGTCAGAGAGTGACAGACAGTGACAGAGAGTGTCAGAGAGATTCTGAGAGAGTCAGAGTGTGTCAGAAGGTGTCAGAGAGTGACAGAGTGTTTCTGAGAGTGTCAGAGAGTGTCAGAGAGTTTCAGAGAGTTTCTGAGAGTTTCTGAGATTGTCAGAGAGTGTCAGAGAGTTTCTGAGAGTGTCAGAGAGTGACAGAGTGTGTCAGAGAGAGACAGAGAGTGTCAGAGAGTGTCAGAGAGTGTCAGACGGTTTCTGAGAGAGTCAGAGAGAGACAGAGAGTGTCAGAGAGTGTCAGAGAGTGACAGAGTTTGTCAGAGAGTTTCTGAGAGTGTCAGAGAGTGTCAGAGAGTGATAGAGAGTGTCAGAGAGTTTCAGAGAGTGTCTGAGAGTGCCAGAGATTGTCAGAGAGTGTCAGAGGGTTTCTGAGAGTGTCTGAGAGTGTCAGAGAGTGACAGAGAGTGTCAGAGAGTGTCAGAGAGAGTCAGACAGTGACAGAGCGTGTCAGAGAGTGTCAGAGAGTGATAGAGAGGGTCAGAGAGTTTCAGAGAGTGTCTGAGAGTGCCAGAGAGTGTCAGAGAGTGTCAGAGGGTTTCTGAGAGTGTCTGAGAGTGTCAGAGAGTGACAGAGAGTGTCAGAGAGTGTCAGAGAGTGTCAGAGAGTGACAGAGAGTGTCAGAGAGTGTCTGAGAGTGTCAGAGAGTGTCAGAGAGTGAAAGAGAGTGTCACAGAGTGTCAGAGAGTTTCAGTGAGTGTCAGAGTGTGTCAGAGAGTGTCAGAGAGTGACAGAATGTGTCAGAGAGTGTCAGAGAGTTTCTCAGAGTGTCTGAGGTTATAAGAGAGTGTCAGAGAGTGTTTGAGAGTGTCTGAAATTGTCAGAGAGTGTCAGAGCGTGACAGAGAGTGTCAGAGAGTGTCAGAGAGTTTCAGAGAGTCAACAGAGTGTGTCAGAGAGTGTCAGAGAGTGTCAGAGTGTGACAAGGTGTGTCAGAGAGTGACAGAGAGATTCTGAGAGTGTCAGAGAGTGTCCGAGAGTGTCAGAGAGTGACAGAGAGTGTCAGAGAGTGACAGTGTGTGTCAGAGAGTGACAGAGAGTATCTGAGAGTGTCAGAGAGTGTCAGCGAGTTTCTGAGAGTGTCAGAGAGTGACAGAGTGTGTCAGAGAGTGTCTGAGAGTGTCAGAGAGTGTCAGACAGTGACAGAGAGTGTCAGAGAGATTCTGAGAGTGTCAGAGGGTGTCAGAGAGTGACAGAGTGTTTCTGAGAGTGTCAGAGAGTGTCAGAGATTTTCAGAGAGTTTCTGAGAGTTTCTGAGATTGTCAGAGAGTGTCAGAGAGTTTCTGAGTGTGTCAGAGCGTGTCAGAGTGTGTCAGAGAGTGACAGAATGTGTCAGAGCGTGACAGAGTGTGTCAGAGAGTGTCAGAGAGTGTCAGACGGTTTCTGAGAGAGTCAGAGAGTGTCAGAGAGTGTCAGAGAGTGTCAGAGAGTGTCAGAGAGTGACAGAGTTTGTCAGAGAGTTTCTGAGAGTGTCAGAGAGTGTCAGAGAGTGATAGAGAGTGTCAGACAGTTTCAGAGAGTGTCAGAGTGTGTCAGAGAGTGTCAGAGAGTGACAGAGAGTGTCAGAAAGTGACAGAGAGTTTCAGAGAGTGTCAGAGTGTGTCAGAGAGTGTCAGAGAGTGTCAGAGAGTGACAGAGTTTGTCAGAGAGTGTCAGAGAGTGACAGAGAGTTTCAGAGAGTGTCAGAGAGTGTCAGAGAGTGACAGAGTTTGTCAGAGAGTTTCTGAGAGTGTCAGAGAGTGTCAGAGAGTTTCAGAGAGTGTCTGAGAGTGCCAGAGAGTGTCAGAGAGTGTCAGAGGGTTTCTGAGAGTGTCTGAGAGTGTCAGAGAGTGACAGAGAGTGTCACAGAGTGTCAGAGAGAGTCAGACAGTGACAGAGCGTGTCAGAGAGTGTCAGAGAGTGATAGAGAGTGTCAGAGAGTTTCAGAGAGTGTCTGAGAGTGCCAGAGAGTGTCAGAGAGTGTCAGAGGGTTTCTGAGAGTGTCTGAGAGTGTCAGAGAGTGACAGAGAGTGTCAGAGAGTGTCTGAGAGTGTCAGGGAGTGTCAGAGAGTGAAAGAGAGTGTCACAGAGTGTCAGAGAGTTTCAGAGAGTGTCAGAGTGTGTCAGAGAGTGTCAGAGAGTGACAGAATGTGTCAGAGAGTGACAGAGAGTGTCAGAGAGTGTCAGAGAGTGTCAGACGGTTTCTGAGAGAGTCTGAGATTGTCAGAGAGTGTCAGAGCGTGACAGAGAGTGTCTGAGAGTGTCAGAGAGTTTCAGAGAGTGTCAGAGTGTGACAAGGTGTGTCAGAGAGTGACAGAGAGATTCTGAGAGTGTCAGGGTGTGTCCGAGAGTGTCAGAGAGTGACAGAGAGTGTCAGAGAGTGACAGAGTGTGTCAGAGAGTGACAGAGATTATCTGAGAGTGTCACAGAGTGTGAGCGAGTTTCTGAGAGTGTCAGAGATTGACAGAGTGTGTCAGAGAGTGTCTGAGAGTGCCAGAGAGTGTCAGACAGTGACAGAGAGTGTCAGAGATATTCTGAGAGTGTCAGAGTGTGTCAGAGGGTGTCAGAGAGTGACAGAGTGTTTCTGAGAGTGTCAGAGAGTGTCAGAGAGTTTCTCAGAGTGTCTGAGAGTTTCTTAGATTGTCAGAGAGTGTCAGAGAGTTTCTGAGAGTGTCAGAGCGTGTCAGAGTTTGTCAGAGAGTGACAGAGTGTGTCAGAGAGTGACAGAGAGTGTCAGAGAGTGTCAGACGGTTTCTGAGAGAGTCAGAGAGTGACAGAGAGTGTCAGAGAGTGTCAGAGAGTGACAGAGTTTGTCAGAGAGTTTCTGAGAGTGACAGAGAGTGTCAGAGAGTGATAGAGAGTGTCAGAGAGTTTCAGAGAGTGTCAGAGTGTGTCAGAGAGTGTCAGAGAGTGACAGAGAGTGTCAGAAAGTGACAGAGAGTTTCAGAGAGTGTCAGAGTGTGTCAGGGAGTGTCAGAGATTGTCAAAGAGTGACAGAGAGTTTCAGAGAGTGTCAGAGAGTGTCAGAGAGTGACAGAGTTTGTCAGAGAGTTTCTGAGAGTGTCAGCGAGTGTCAGAGAGTGATAGAGAGTGTCAGAGAGTTTCAGAGAGTGTCTGTGAGTGCCAGAGAGATCAGAGAGTGTCAGAGGGTTTCTGAGAGTGTCTGAGAGTGTCAGAGTGTGTCAGAGAGTGTCAGAGAGTGTCAGAGTGTGACAGAGTGTGTCAGAGAGTGACAGAGAGATTCTGAGAGTGTCAGAGAGTGTCCGAGAGTGTCAGAGAGTGACAGAGAGTATCTGAGTGTGTCAGAGAGTGTCAGCGAGTTTCTGAGAGTGTCAGAGAGTGACAGAGTGTGTCAGAGAGTGTCTGAGAGTGTCAGAGAGTGACAGACAGTGACAGAGAGTGTCAGAGAGATTCTGAGAGAGTCAGAGTGTGTCAGAAGGTGTCAGAGAGTGACAGAGTGTTTCTGAGAGTGTCAGAGAGTGTCAGAGAGTTTCAGAGAGTTTCTGAGAGTTTCTGAGATTGTCAGAGAGTGTCAGAGAGTTTCTGAGAGTGTCAGAGAGTGACAGAGTGTGTCAGAGAGAGACAGAGAGTGTCAGAGAGTGTCAGAGAGTGTCAGACGGTTTCTGAGAGAGTCAGAGAGAGACAGAGAGTGTCAGAGAGTGTCAGAGAGTGACAGAGTTTGTCAGAGAGTTTCTGAGAGTGTCAGAGAGTGTCAGAGAGTGATAGAGAGTGTCAGAGAGTTTCAGAGAGTGTCTGAGAGTGCCAGAGATTGTCAGAGAGTGTCAGAGGGTTTCTGAGAGTGTCTGAGAGTGTCAGAGAGTGACAGAGAGTGTCAGAGAGTGTCAGAGAGAGTCAGACAGTGACAGAGCGTGTCAGAGAGTGTCAGAGAGTGATAGAGAGGGTCAGAGAGTTTCAGAGAGTGTCTGAGAGTGCCAGAGAGTGTCAGAGAGTGTCAGAGGGTTTCTGAGAGTGTCTGAGAGTGTCAGAGAGTGACAGAGAGTGTCAGAGAGTGTCAGAGAGTGTCAGAGAGTGACAGAGAGTGTCAGAGAGTGTCTGAGAGTGTCAGAGAGTGTCAGAGAGTGAAAGAGAGTGTCACAGAGTGTCAGAGAGTTTCAGAGAGTGTCAGAGTGTGTCAGAGAGTGTCAGAGAGTGACAGAATGTGTCAGAGAGTGTCAGAGAGTTTCTCAGAGTGTCTGAGGTTATCAGAGAGTGTCAGAGAGTGTTTGAGAGTGTCTGAAATTGTCAGAGAGTGTCAGAGCGTGACAGAGAGTGTCAGAGAGTGTCAGAGAGTTTCAGAGAGTCAACAGAGTGTGTCAGAGAGTGTCAGAGAGTGTCAGAGTGTGACAAGGTGTGTCAGAGAGTGACAGAGAGATTCTGAGAGTGTCAGAGAGTGTCCGAGAGTGTCAGAGAGTGACAGAGAGTGTCAGAGAGTGACAGTGTGTGTCAGAGAGTGACAGAGAGTATCTGAGAGTGTCAGAGAGTGTCAGCGAGTTTCTGAGAGTGTCAGAGAGTGACAGAGTGTGTCAGAGAGTGTCTGAAAGTGTCAGAGAGTGTCAGACAGTGACAGAGAGTGTCAGAGAGATTTTGAGAGTGTCAGAGGGTGTCAGAGAGTGACAGAGTGTTTCTGAGAGTGTCAGAGAGTGTCAGAGATTTTCAGAGAGTTTCTGAGAGTTTCTGAGATTGTCAGAGAGTGTCAGAGAGTTTCTGAGTGTGTCAGAGCGTGTCAGAGTGTGTCAGAGAGTGACAGAATGTGTCAGAGCGTGACAGAGTGTGTCAGAGAGTGTCAGAGAGTGTCAGACGGTTTCTGAGAGAGTCAGAGAGTGTCAGAGAGTGTCAGAGAGTGTCAGAGAGTGACAGAGTTTGTCAGAGAGTTTCTGAGAGTGTCAGAGAGTGTCAGAGAGTGATAGAGAGTGTCAGACAGTTTCAGAGAGTGTCAGAGTGTGTCAGAGAGTGTCAGAGAGTGACAGAGAGTGTCAGAAAGTGACAGAGAGTTTCAGAGAGTGTCAGAGTGTGTCAGAGAGTGTCAGAGAGTGTCAGAGAGTGACAGAGTTTGTCAGAGAGTGTCAGAGAGTGACAGAGAGTTTCAGAGAGTGTCAGAGAGTGTCAGAGAGTGACAGAGTTTGTCAGAGAGTTTCTGAGAGTGTCAGAGAGTGTCAGAGAGTTTCAGAGAGTGTCTGAGAGTGCCAGAGAGTGTCAGAGAGTGTCAGAGGGTTTCTGAGAGTGTCTGAGAGTGTCAGAGAGTGACAGAGAGTGTCACAGAGTGTCAGAGAGAGTCAGACAGTGACAGAGCGTGTCAGAGAGTGTCAGAGAGTGATAGAGAGTGTCAGAGAGTTTCAGAGAGTGTCTGAGAGTGCCAGAGAGTGTCAGAGAGTGTCAGAGGGTTTCTGAGAGTGTCTGAGAGTGTCAGAGAGTGACAGAGAGTGTCAGAGAGTGTCTGAGAGTGTCAGGGAGTGTCAGAGAGTGAAAGAGAGTGTCACAGAGTGTCAGAGAGTTTCAGAGAGTGTCAGAGTGTGTCAGAGAGTGTCAGAGAGTGACAGAATGTGTCAGAGAGTGACAGAGAGTGTCAGAGAGTGTCAGAGAGTGTCAGACGGTTTCTGAGAGAGTCTGAGATTGTCAGAGAGTGTCAGAGCGTGACAGAGAGTGTCTGAGAGTGTCAGAGAGTTTCAGAGAGTGTCAGAGTGTGACAAGGTGTGTCAGAGAGTGACAGAGAGATTCTGAGAGTGTCAGGGTGTGTCCGAGAGTGTCAGAGAGTGACAGAGAGTGTCAGAGAGTGACAGAGTGTGTCAGAGAGTGACAGAGATTATCTGAGAGTGTCACAGAGTGTGAGCGAGTTTCTGAGAGTGTCAGAGATTGACAGAGTGTGTCAGAGAGTGTCTGAGAGTGCCAGAGAGTGTCAGACAGTGACAGAGAGTGTCAGAGAGATTCTGAGAGTGTCAGAGTGTGTCAGAGGGTGTCAGAGAGTGACAGAGTGTTTCTGAGAGTGTCAGAGAGTGTCAGAGAGTTTCTCAGAGTGTCTGAGGTTATCAGAGAGTGTCAGAGAGTGTTTGAGAGTGTCTGAAATTGTCAGAGAGTGTCAGAGCGTGACAGAGAGTGTCAGAGAGTGTCAGAGAGTTTCAGAGAGTCAACAGAGTGTGTCAGAGAGTGTCAGAGAGTGTCAGAGTGTGACAAGGTGTGTCAGAGAGTGACAGAGAGATTCTGAGAGTGTCAGAGAGTGTCCGAGAGTGTCAGAGAGTGACAGAGAGTGTCAGAGAGTGACAGTGTGTGTCAGAGAGTGACAGAGAGTATCTGAGAGTGTCAGAGAGTGTCAGCGAGTTTCTGAGAGTGTCAGAGAGTGACAGAGTGTGTCAGAGAGTGTCTGAGAGTGTCAGAGAGTGTCAGACAGTGACAGAGAGTGTCAGAGAGATTCTGAGAGTGTCAGAGGGTGTCAGAGAGTGACAGAGTGTTTCTGAGAGTGTCAGAGAGTGTCAGAGATTTTCAGAGAGTTTCTGAGAGTTTCTGAGATTGTCAGAGAGTGTCAGAGAGTTTCTGAGAGTGTCAGAGCGTGTCAGAGTGTGTCAGAGAGTGACAGAGTGTGTCAGAGCGTGACAGAGAGTGTCAGAGAGTGTCAGAGAGTGTCAGACGGTTTCTGAGAGAGTCAGAGAGTGACAGAGAGTGTCAGAGAGTGTCAGAGAGTGACAGAGTTTGTCAGAGAGTTTCTGAGAGTGTCAGAGAGTGGCAGAGAGTGATAGAGAGTGTCAGAGAGTTTCAGAGAGTGTCAGAGTGTGTCAGAGAGTGACAGAGAGTGTCAGAAAGTGACAGAGAGTTTCAGAGAGTGTCAGAGTGAGTCAGAGAGTGTCAGAGAGTGTCAGAGAGTGACAGAGTTTGTCAGAGAGTGTCAGAGAGTGACAGAGAGTTTCAGAGAGTGTCAGAGAGTGTCAGAGATTGACAGAGTTTGTCAGAGAGTTTCTGAGAGTGTCAGAGAGTGTCAGAGAGTGATAGAGAGTGTCAGAGAGTTTCAGAGAGTGTCTGAGAGTGCCAGAGAGTGTCAGAGAGTGTCAGAGGGTTTCTGAGAGTGTCTGAGAGTGTCAGAGAGTGACAGAGAGTGTCAGAGAGTGTCAGAGAGAGTCAGACAGTGACAGAGCGTGTCAGAGAGTGTCAGAGAGTGATAGAGAGTGTCAGAGAGTTTCAGAGAGTGTCTGAGAGTGCCAGAGAGTGTCAGAGAGTGTCAGAGGGTTTCTGAGAGTGTCTGAGAGTGTCAGAGAGTGACAGAGAGTGTCAGAGAGTGACAGAGTGTGTCAGAGAGTGTCTGAGAGTGTCAGAGAGTGTCAGAGAGTGTCACAGAGTGTCAGAGAGTTTCAGAGAGTGTCAGAGTGTGTCAGAGAGTGTCAGAGAGTGACAGAATGTGTCAGAGAGTGACAGAGAGTGTCAGAGAGTGTCAGAGAGTGTCAGACGGTTTCTGAGAGAGTCTGAGATTGTCAGAGAGTGTCAGAGCGTGACAGAGAGTGTCAGAGAGTGTCAGAGAGATTCAGAGAGTGTCAGAGTGTGACAAGGTGTGTCAGAGAGTGACAGAGAGATTCTGAGAGTGTCAGAGCGTGTCCGAGAGTGTCAGAGAGTGACAGAGAGTGTCAGAGAGTGACAGAGTGTGTCAGAGAGTGACAGAGATTATCTGAGAGTGTCACAGAGTGTGAGCGAGTTTCTGAGAGTGTCAGAGATTGACAGAGTGTGTCAGAGAGTGTCTGAGAGTGTCAGAGAGTGTCAGACAGTGACAGAGAGTGTCAGAGAGATTCTGAGAGTGTCAGAGTGTGTCAGAGGGTGTCAGAGAGTGACAGAGTGTTTCTGAGAGTGTCAGAGAGTTTCAGAGAGTTTCTGAGAGTTTCTGAGATTGTCAGAGAGTGTCAGAGAGTTTCTGAGAGTGACAGAGCGTGTCAGAGTGTGTCAGAGAGTGACTGAGTGTGTCAGAGAGTGACAGAGAGTGTCAGAGAGTGTCAGAGAGTGTCAGACGGTTTCTGAGAGAGTCAGAGAGTGACAGAGAGTGTCAGAGAGTGTCAGAGAGTGACAGAGTTTGTCAGAGAGTTTCTGAGAGTGTCAGAGAGTGTCAGAGAGTGATAGAGAGTGTCAGAGAGTTTCAGAGAGTGTCTGAGAGTGCCAGAGATTGTCAGAGAGTGTCAGAGGGTTTCTGAGAGTGTCAGAGAGTGTCAGAGAGTGACAGAGAGTGTCAGAGAGTGTCAGAGAGAGTCAGACAGTGACGGAGCGTGTCAGAGAGTGTCAGAGAGTGATAGAGAGTGTCAGAGAGTTTCAGAGAGTGTCTGAGAGTGCCAGAGAGTGTCAGAGAGTGTCAGAGGGTTTCTGAGAGTGTCTGAGAGTGTCAGAGTGTGTCAGAGAGTGTCAGAGAGTGTCAGAGTGTGACAGAGTGTGTCAGAGAGTGACAGAGAGATTCTGAGAGTGTCAGAGAGTGTCCGAGAGTGTCAGAGAGTGACAGAGTTTGTCAGAGAGTGTCTGAGAGTGTCAGAGAGTGTCAGAGTGTGACAGAGTGTGTCAGCGAGTGACAGAGAGATTCTGAGAGTGTCAGAGTGTGTCAGAGGGTGTCAGAGAGTGACAGTGTGTTTCTGAGAGTGTCAGAGAGTGACAGAGAGTGTCAGAGAGTGTCAGAGAGTGTCAGAGAGTGACAGAGTGTGTCAGAGAGTGTCTGAGAGTGTCAGAGAGTGTCAGAGAGTGAAAGAGAGTGTCACAGAGTGTCAGAGAGTTTCAGAGAGTGTCAGAGTGTGTCAGAGAGTGTCAGAGAGTGACAGAATGTGTCAGAGAGTGACAGAGAGTGTCTGAGAGTGTCAGAGAGGTTCTCAGAGTGTCTGAGGTTATCAGAGAGTGTCAGAGAGTGTTTGAGAGTGTCTGAAATTGTCAGAGAGTGTCAGAGCGTGACAGAGAGTGTCAGAGAGTGTCAGAGAGTTTCAGAGAGTGTCAGAGTGTGTCAGAGCGTGTCAGAGATTCTCAGAGTGTGACAAGGTGTGTCAGAGAGTGACAGAGAGATTCTGAGAGTGTCAGAGAGTGTCCGAGAGTGTCAGAGAGTGACAGAGAGTGTCAGAGAGTGACAGAGTGTGTCAGAGAGTGACAGAGAGTATCAGAGAGTTTCAGAGAGTGTCTGAGAGTGCCAGAGAGTGTCAGAGAGTGTCAGAGGGTTTCTGAGAGTGTCTGAGAGTGTCAGAGAGTGACAGAGAGTGTCAGAGAGTGTCAGAGAGAGTCAGACAGTGACAGAGCGTGTCAGAGAGTGTCAGAGAGTGATAGAGAGTGTCAGAGAGTTTCAGAGAGTGTCTGAGAGTGCCAGAGAGTGTCAGAGAGTGTCAGAGGGTTTCTGAGAGTGTCTGAGAGTGTCAGAGAGTGACAGAGAGTGTCAGAGAGTGACAGAGTGTGTCAGAGAGTGTCTGAGAGTGTCAGAGAGTGTCAGAGAGTGTCACAGAGTGTCAGAGAGTTACAGAGAGTGTCAGAGTGTGTCAGAGAGTGTCAGAGAGTGACAGAATGTGTCAGAGAGTGACAGAGAGTGTCAGAGAGTGTCAGAGAGTGTCAGACGGTTTCTGAGAGAGTCTGAGATTGTCAGAGAGTGTCAGAGCGTGACAGAGAGTGTCAGAGAGTGTCAGAGAGATTCAGAGAGTGTCAGAGTGTGACAAGGTGTGTCAGAGAGTGACAGAGAGATTCTGAGAGTGTCAGAGCGTGTCCGAGAGTGTCAGAGAGTGACAGAGAGTGTCAGAGAGTGACAGAGTGTGTCAGAGAGTGACAGAGATTATCTGAGAGTGTCACAGAGTGTGAGCGAGTTTCTGAGAGTGTCAGAGATTGACAGAGTGTGTCAGAGAGTGTCTGAGAGTGTCAGAGAGTGTCAGACAGTGACAGAGAGTGTCAGAGAGATTCTGAGAGTGTCAGAGTGTGTCAGAGGGTGTCAGAGAGTGACAGAGTGTTTCTGAGAGTGTCAGAGAGTTTCAGAGAGTTTCTGAGAGTTTCTGAGATTGTCAGAGAGTGTCAGAGAGTTTCTGAGAGTGACAGAGCGTGTCAGAGTGTGTCAGAGAGTGACTGAGTGTGTCAGAGAGTGACAGAGAGTGTCAGAGAGTGTCAGAGAGTGTCAGACGGTTTCTGAGAGAGTCAGAGAGTGACAGAGAGTGTCAGAGAGTGTCAGAGAGTGACAGAGTTTGTCAGAGAGTTTCTGAGAGTGTCAGAGAGTGTCAGAGAGTGATAGAGAGTGTCAGAGAGTTTCAGAGAGTGTCTGAGAGTGCCAGAGATTGTCAGAGAGTGTCAGAGGGTTTCTGAGAGTGTCAGAGAGTGTCAGAGAGTGACAGAGAGTGTCAGAGAGTGTCAGAGAGAGTCAGACAGTGACGGAGCGTGTCAGAGAGTGTCAGAGAGTGATAGAGAGTGTCAGAGAGTTTCAGAGAGTGTCTGAGAGTGCCAGAGAGTGTCAGAGAGTGTCAGAGGGTTTCTGAGAGTGTCTGAGAGTGTCAGAGTGTGTCAGAGAGTGTCAGAGAGTGTCAGAGTGTGACAGAGTGTGTCAGAGAGTGACAGAGAGATTCTGAGAGTGTCAGAGAGTGTCCGAGAGTGTCAGAGAGTGACAGAGTTTGTCAGAGAGTGTCTTAGAGTGTCAGAGAGTGTCAGAGTGTGACAGAGTGTGTCAGCGAGTGACAGAGAGATTCTGAGAGTGTCAGAGTGTGTCAGAGGGTGTCAGAGAGTGACAGTGTGTTTCTGAGAGTGTCAGAGAGTGACAGAGAGTGTCAGAGAGTGTCAGAGAGTGTCAGAGAGTGACAGAGTGTGTCAGAGAGTGTCTGAGAGTGTCAGAGAGTGTCAGAGAGTGAAAGAGAGTGTCACAGAGTGTCAGAGAGTTTCAGAGAGTGTCAGAGTGTGTCAGAGAGTGTCAGAGAGTGACAGAATGTGTCAGAGAGTGACAGAGAGTGTCTGAGAGTGTCAGAGAGGTTCTCAGAGTGTCTGAGGTTATCAGAGAGTGTCAGAGAGTGTTTGAGAGTGTCTGAAATTGTCAGAGAGTGTCAGAGCGTGACAGAGAGTGTCAGAGAGTGTCAGAGAGTTTCAGAGAGTGTCAGAGTGTGTCAGAGCGTGTCAGAGATTCTCAGAGTGTGACAAGGTGTGTCAGAGAGTGACAGAGAGATTCTGAGAGTGTCAGAGAGTGTCCGAGAGTGTCAGAGAGTGACAGAGAGTGTCAGAGAGTGACAGAGTGTGTCAGAGAGTGACAGAGAGTATCTGAGAGTATCAGAGAGTGTCAGCGAGTTTCTGAGAGTGTCAGAGAGTGACAGAGTGTGTCAGAGAGTGTCTGAGAGTGTCAGAGAGTGTCAGACAGTGACAGAGAGTGTCAGAGAGATTCTGAGAGTGTCAGAGTCTGTCAGAGTGTGTCAGAGAGTGACAGAGTGTTTCTGAGAGTGTCAGAGAGTGTCAGAGATTTTCAGAGAGTTTCTGAGAGTTTCTGAGATTGTCAGAGAGTGTCAGAGAGTTTCTGAGAGTGTCAGAGCGTGTCAGAGTGTGTCAGAGAGCGACAGAGTGTGTCGGAGAGTGACAGAGAGTGTCAGAACGTGTCAGAGAGTGTCAGAGAGTGTCAGACGGTTTCTGAGAGAGTCAGAGAGTGACAGAGAGTGTCAGAGAGTGTCAGAGAGTGACAGAGTTTGTCAGAGAGTTTCTGAGAGTGTCAGAGAGTGTCAGAGAGTGATAGAGAGTGTCAGAGAGTTTCAGAGAGTGTCAGAGTGTGTCAGAGAGTGTCAGAGAGTGACAGAGAGTGTCAGAGAGTGACAGAGAGTTTCAGAGTGTCAGCGTGTGTCAGAGAGTGTCAGAGAGTGTCAGAGTGTGACAGAGTGTGTCAGAGAGTGACAGAGAGATTCTGAGAGTGTCAGAGAGTGTCCGAGAGTGTCAGAGAGTGACAGAGAGTATCTGAGAGTGTCAGAGAGTGTCAGCGAGTTTCTGAGAGTGTCAGAGAGTGACAGAGTGTGACAGAGTGTGTCAGCGAGTGACAGAGAGATTCTGAGAGTGTCAGAGTGTGTCAGAGGGTGTCAGAGAGTGGCAGAGTGTTTCTGAGAGTGCCAGAGAGTGTCAGAGAGTGTCAGAGAGTTTCTGAGAGTTTCTGAGATTGTAAGAGAGTGTCAGAGAGTTTCTGAGAGAGTCAGAGCGTGTCAGAGTGTGTCAGAGAGAGACAGAGTGTGTCAGAGAGTGACAGAGCGTGTCAGAGAGAGTCAGAGAGTGTCAGACGGTTTCTGAGAGAGTCAGAGAGTGTCAGAGAGTGTCAGAGAGTGACAGAGTTTGTCAGAGAGATTCTGAGAGTGTCAGAGAGTGTCAGAGAGCGACAGAGAGTGTCAGAGAGTTTCAGAGAGTGTCAGAGTGTGTCAGAGAGTGTCAGAGAGTGACAGAGAGTTTCTGAGAGTGTCAGAGCGTGTCAGAGTGTGTCAGAGAGTGAGATAGTGTGTCAGAGAAAGACAGAGAGTGTCAGAGAGTGTCAGAGAGTGTCAGACGGTTTCTGAGAGAGTCAGAGAGTGACAGAGAGTGTCAGAGAGTGTCAGAGAGTGACAGAGTTTTTCAGAGAGTTTCTGAGAGTGTCAGAGAGTGTCAGAGAGTGATAGAGAGTGTCAGAGATTTTCAGAGAGTGTCTGAGAGTGCCAGAGATTGTCAGAGAGTGTCAGAGGGTTTCTGAGAGTGTCAGAGAGTGTCAGAGAGTGACAGAGAGTGTCAGAGAGTGTCAGAGAGAGTCAGACAGTGACAGAGCGTGTCAGAGAGTGTCAGAGAGTGATAGAGAGTGTCAGAGAGTTTCAGAGAGTGTCTGAGAGTGCCAGAGAGTGTCAGAGAGTATCAGAGGGTTTCTGAGAGTGTCTGAGAGTGTCAGAGTGTGTCAGAGAGTGTCAGAGAGTGTCAGAGTGTGACAGAGTGTGTCAGAGAGTGACAGAGAGATTCTGAGAGTGTCAGAGAGTGTCCGAGAGTGTCAGAGAGTGACAGAGTGTTTCTGAGAGTGTCAGAGAGTGACAGAGAGTGTCAGAGAGTGTCAGAGAGTGTCAGAGAGTGACAGAGTGTGTCAGAGAGTGTCTGAGAGTGTCAGAGAGTGTCAGAGAGTGAAAGAGAGTGTCACAGAGTGTCAGAGAGTTTCAGAGAGTGTCAGAGTGTGTCAGAGAGTGTCAGAGAGTGACAGAATGTGTCAGAGAGTGACAGAGAGTGTCTGAGAGTGTCAGAGAGTTTCTCAGAGTGTCTGAGGTTATCAGAGAGTGTCAGAGAGTGTTTGAGAGTGTCTGAAATTGTCAGAGAGTGTCAGAGCGTGACAGAGAGTGTCAGAGAGTGTCAGAGAGTTTCAGAGAGTGTCAGAGTGTGTCAGAGAGTGTCAGAGAGTGTCAGAGTGTGACAAGGTGTGTCAGAGAGTGACAGAGAGATTCTGAGAGTGTCAGAGAGTGTCCGAGAGTGTCAGAGAGTGACAGAGAGTGTCAGAGAGTGACAGAGTGTGTCAGAGAGTGACAGAGAGTATCTGAGAGTGTCAGAGAGTGTCAGCGAGTTTCTGAGAGTGTCAGACAGTGACAGAGAGTGTCAGAGAGATTCTGAGAGTGTCAGAGTCTGTCAGAGGGTGTCAGAGAGTGACAGAGTGTTTCTGAGAGTGTCAGAGAGTGTCAGAGATTTTCAGAGAGTTTCTGAGAGTTTCTGAGATTGTCAGAGAGTGTCAGAGAGTTTCTGAGAGTGTCAGAGCGTGTCAGAGTGTGTCAGAGAGCGACAGAGTGTGTCAGAGAGTGAGAGAGTGTGTCAGAGAGTGTCAGAGAGTGTCAGACGGTTTCTGAGAGAGTCAGAGAGTGACAGAGAGTGTCAGAGAGTGTCAGAGAGTGACAGAGTTTGTCAGAGAGTTTCTGAGAGTGTCAGAGAGTGTCAGAGAGTGATAGAGAGTGTCAGAGAGTTTCAGAGAGTGTCAGAGTGTGTCAGTGAGTGTCAGAGAGTGACAGAGAGTGTCAGAGAGTGACAGAGAGTTTCAGAGTGTCAGCGTGTGTCAGAGAGTGTCAGAGAGTGTCAGAGTGTGACAGAGTGTGTCAGAGAGTGACAGAGAGATTCTGAGAGTGTCAGAGGATGTCCGAGAGTGTCAGAGAGTGACAGAGAGTATCTGAGAGTGTCAGAGAGTGTCAGCGAGTTTCTGAGAGTGTCAGAGAGTGACAGAGTTTGTCAGAGTGTCTGAGAGTGTCAGAGAGTATCAGAGTGTGACAGAGTGTGTCAGCGAGTGACAGAGAGATTCTGAGAGTGTCAGAGTGTGTCAGAGGGTGTCAGAGAGTGGCAGATTGTTTCTGAGAGTGCCAGAGAGTGTCAGAGAGTGTCAGAGAGTTTCTGAGAGTTTCTGAGATTGTCAGAGAGTGTCAGAGAGTTTCTGAGAGAGTCAGAGCGTGTCAGAGTGTGTCAGAGAGAGACAGAGTGTGTCAGAGAGTGACAGAGAGTGTCAGAGAGTGTCAGAGAGTGTCAGACGGTTTCTGAGAGAGTCAGAGAGTGACAGAGAGTGTCAGAGAGTGTCAGAGAGAGTCAGAGAATGTCAGAGTGTGTCAGAGAGTGTCTGAGCGTGTCAGAGATTGTCAGAGAGTTTCTGTGAGTGTCAGAGAGTGTCAGAGAGTGTCAGAGAGTTTCTGAGAGTGTCAGAGTGTGTCAGAGAATGTCAGGGAGTGACAGAGTGCGTCAGAGAGTGTCAGAGAGTGTCAGAGAGTGTCAGAGGGTTTCTGAGAGTGTCTGAGAGTGTCAGAGAGTGACAGAGTGTCAGAGAGTGTCAGAGAGAGTCAGACAGTGACAGAGTGTGTCAGAGAGTGTCAGAGAGTGACAGAGTGTGTCAGAGAGTGTCTGAGAGTGTCAGAGAGTGTCAGAGAGTGAAAGAGAGTGTCACAGAGTGTCAGAGAGTTTCAGAGAGTGTCAGAGTGTGTCAGAGAGTGTCAGAGAGTGACAGAATGTGTCAGAGAGTGACAGAGAGTGTCTGAGAGTGTCAGAGAGTGTCAGAGAGTTTCTCAGAGTGTCTGAGGTTATCAGAGAGTGTCAGAGAGTGTTTGAGAGTGTCTGAGATTGTCAGAGAGTGTCAGAGCGTGACAGAGTGTGTCAGAGAGTGTCAGAGAGTTTCAGAGAGTTTCAGAGAGTGTCAGAGTGTGTCAGAGAGTGTCAGAGAGTGACAAGGTGTGTCAGAGAGTGACAGAGAGATTCTGAGAGTGTTAGAGAGTGTCCGACAGCGTCAGAGAGTGACAGAGAGTGTCAGAGAGTGAAAGAGTGTGTCAGAGAGTGACAGAGAGTATCTGAGAGTGTCAGAGAGTGTCAGCGAGTTTCTGAGAGTGTCAGAGAGTGACAGAGTTTGTCAGAGAGTGTCTGAGAGTGTCGGAGAGTGTCAGACAGTGACAGAGAGTGTCAGTGAGATTCTGAGAGTGTCAGAGGGTGTCAGAGAGTGACAGAGTGTTTCTGAACGTGTCAGAGAGTGTCAGAGAGTTTCAGAGAGTTTCTGAGAGATTCTGAGATTGTCAGAGAGTGTCAGAGAGTTTCTGAGAGTGTCAGAGCGTGTCAGAGTGTGTCAGAGAGTGACAGAGTGTGTCAGAGAGTGACAGAGAGTGTCAGAGAGTGTCAGAGAGTGTCAGCCGGTTTCTGAGAGAGTCAGAGAGTGACAGAGAGTGTCAGAGAGTGTCAGAGAGTGACAGAGTTTGTCAGAGAGTTTCTGAGAGTGTCAGAGAGTGTCAGAGAGTGATAGAGAGTGTCAGAGAGTTTCAGAGAGTGTCAGAGTGTGTCAGAGAGTGACAGAGAGTGTCAGAGAGCGACAGAGAGTTTCAGAGAGTGTCAGAGTGTGTCAGAGAGTGTCAGAGAGTGTCAGAGTGTGACAGACTGTGTCAGAGTGTGACAGAGAGTATCTGAGAGTGTCAGAGAGTGTCAGCGAGTTTCTGAGAGTGTCAGAGAGTGTCAGAGAGTGTCAGAGAGTTTCTGAGATTTTCTGAGATTGTCAGAGAGTGTCAGAGAGTTTCTGAGAGAGTCAGAGCGTGTCAGAGTGTGTCAGAGAGAGACAGAGTGTGTCAGAGGGTGTCAGAGAGTGACAGAGTGTTTCTGAGAGTGTCAGAGAGTGTCAGAGAGTGTCAGAGAGTTTCTTAGATTTTCTGAGATTGTCAGAGAGTGTCAGAGAGTTTCTGAGAGAGTCAGAGCGTGTCAGAGTGTGTCAGAGAGAGACAGAGTGTGTCAGAGAGTGACAGAGAGTGTCTGAGAGTGTCAGAGAGTGTCAGAGAGTGTCAGACGGTTTCTGAGAAAGTCAGAGAGTGACAGAGAGTGTCAGAGAGTGTCAGAGAGTGACAGAGTTTGTCAGAGAGTTTCTGAGAGTGTCAGAGAGTGTCAGAGAGTGACAGAGAGTGTCAGAGAGTTTCAGAGAGTGTCAGAGTGTGTCAGAGAGTGTCAGAGAGTGACAGAATGTTTCAGAGAGTGACAGAGAGTGTCTGAAGGTGTCAGAGAGTGTCAGAGTCATTCTGAGAGTGTCAGAGTGTGTCTGAGAGTGTCAGATAGTGACCGAGTGTGTCTGAGATTGTCAGAGAGAGTCAGAGATTGTCAGAGTGTGTCAGAGAGTGTCTGAGCGTGTCAGAGAGTGTCAGAGAGTGTCAGAGAGTTTCTGTGAGTGTCAGAGAGTGTCAGAGAGTGTCAGAGAGTTTCTGAGAGTGTCAGAGTGTGTCAGAGAATGTCAGGGAGTGACAGAGTGCGTCAGAGAGTGACAGAGAGTGTCAGAGAGTGTCAGAGGGAGTCAGACAGTGACAGAGCGTGTCAGAGAGTGACAGAGTGTGTCAGAGAGTGTCTGAGAGTGTCAGAGCGTGTCAGAGAGTGAAAGAGAGTGTCACAGAGAGTCAGAGAGTTTCAGAGAGTGTCAGAGTGTGTCAGAGAGTGTCAGAGAGTGACAGAATGTGTCAGAGAGTGACAGAGTGTGTCTGAGAGTGTCAGAGAGTGTCAGAGAGTTTCTCAGAGTGTCTGAGGTTATCAGAGAGTGACAGAGAGTGTTTGAGAGTGTCTGAGATTGTCAGAGAGTGTCAGAGCGTGACAGAGAGTGTCAGAGAGTGTCAGAGAGTTTCTGAGAGTGTCAGAGTGTGTCAGAGAGTGTCAGAGAGTGTCAGAGTGTGACAAGGTGTGTCAGAGAGTGACAGAGAGATTCTGAGAGTGTCAGAGAGTGTCCGACAGTGTCAGAGAGTGACAGAGAGTGTCAGAGAGTGAAAGAGTGTGTCACAGAGTGACAGAGAGTATCTGAGAGTGTCAGAGAGTGTCAGCGTGTTTCTGAGAGTGTCAGAGAGTGACAGAGTGTGTCAGAGTGTGTCTGAGAGTGTCAGAGAGTGTCAGACAGTGACAGAGACTGTCAGAGAGATTCTGAGAGTGTCAGAGTGTGTCAGAGGGTGTCAGAGAGTGACAGAGTGTTTCTGAGAGTGTCAGAGAGTGTCAGAGAGTTTCAGAGAGTTTCTGAGAGTTTCTGAGATTGTCAGAGAGTGTCAGAGAGTTTCTGAGAGTGTCAGAGCGTGTCAGAGTGTGTCAGAGAGTGACAGAGTGTGTCAGAGAGTGACAGAGAGTGTCAGAGAGTGTCAGAGAGTGTCAGACGTTTTCTGAGAGAGTCAGAGAGTGACAGAGAGTGTCAGAGAGTGTCAGAGAGTGACAGAGTTTGTCAGAGAGTTTCTGAGAGTGTCAGAGAGTGTCAGAGAGTGATAGAGAGTGTCAGAGAGTTTCAGAGAGTGTCAGAGTGTGTCAGAGAGTGCCAGAGAGTGACAGAGAGTGTCAGAGAGTGACAGAGAGTTTCAGAGAGTGTCAGAGTGTGTCAGAGAGTGTCAGAGAGTGTCAGAGAGTGTCAGACGGTTTCTGAGAGAGTCAGAGAGTGACAGAGAGTGTCAGAGAGTGTCAGAGAGTGACAGAGTTTGTCAGAGAGTTTCTGAGAGTGTCAGAGAGTGTCAGAGAGTGATAGAGAGTGTCAGAGAGTTTCAGAGATTGTCAGAGTGTGTCAGAGAGTGTCAGAGAGTGAAAGAGAGTGTCAGAAAGTGACAGAGAGTTTCAGAGAGTGTCAGAGTGTGTCAGAGAGTGTCAGAGAGTGTCAGAGAGTGACAGAGTTTGTCGGAGAGTGTCAGAGAGTGACAGAGAGTTTCAGAGAGTGTCAGAGAGTGTCAGAGAGTGACAGAGTTTGTCAGAGAGTTTCTGAGAGTGTCAGAGAGTGTCAGAGATTGATAGAGAGTATCAGAGAGTTTCAGAGAGTGTCTGAGTGTGCCAGAGAGTATCAGAGAGTGTCAGAGGGTTTCTGAGAGTGTCTGAGAGTGTCAGAGAGTGACAGAGAGTGTCAGAGAGTGTCAGAGAGAGTCAGACAGTGACAGAGCGTGTCAGAGAGTGTCAGAGAGTGATAGAGAGTGTCAGAGAGTTTCAGAGAGTGTCTGAGAGTGCCAGAGAATGTCAGAGAGTGTCAGAGGGTTTCTGAGAGTGTCTGAGAGTGTCAGAGAGTGAAAGAGAGTGTCACAGAGTGTCAGAGAGTTTCAGAGAGTGTCAGAGTGTGTCAGAGAGTGTCAGAGAGTGACAGAATGTGTCAGAGAGTGACAGAGATTGTCTGAGAGTGTCAGAGAGTGTCAGAGAGTGTTTGAGAGTGTCTGAGATTGTCAGAGAGTGTCAGAGCGTGACAGAGAGTGTCAGAGAGTTTCAGAGAGTGTCAGAGTGTGTCAGAGAGTGTCAGAGAGTGTCAGAGTGTGACAAGGTGTGTCAGAGAGTGACAGAGAGATTCTGAGAGTGTCAGAGAGTGTCCGAGAGTGTCAGAGAGTGACAGAGAGTGTCAGAGAGTGACAGAGTGTGTCAGAGAGTGACAGAGAGTATCTGAGAGTGTCAGAGAGTGTCAGCGAGTTTCTGAGAGTGTCAGAGATTGACAGAGTGTGTCAGAGAGTGTCTGAGAGTGTCAGAGAGTGTCAGACAGTGACAGAGAGTGTCAGCGAGATTCTGAGAGTGTCAGAGTGTGTCAGAGGGTGTCAGAGAGTGACAGAGTGTTTCTGAGAGTGTCAGAGAGTTTCAGAGAGTTTCTGAGAGTTTCTGAGATTGTCAGAGAGTGTCAGAGAGTTTCTGAGAGTGTCAGAGCGTGTCAGAGTGTGTCAGAGAGTGACAGAGTGTGTCAGAGAGTGACAGAGAGTGTCAGAGAGTGTCAGAGAGTGTCAGACGGTTTCTGAGATAGTCAGAGAGTGACAGAGAGTGTCAGAGAGTGTCAGAGAGTGACAGAGTTTGTCAGAGAGTTTCTGAGAGTGTCAGAGAGTGTCAGAGAGTGATAGAGAGTGTCAGAGAGTTTCAGAGAGTGTCTGAGAGTGCCAGAGATTGTCAGAGAGTGTCAGAGGGTTTCTGAGAGTGTCAGAGAGAGTCAGAGAGTGACAGAGAGTGTCAGAGAGTGTCAGAGAGAGTCAGACAGTGACAGAGCGTGTCAGAGAGTGATAGAGAGTGTCAGAGAGTTTCGGAGAGTGTCTGAGAGTGCCAGAGAGTGTCAGAGAGTGTCAGAGGGTTTCTGAGAGTGTCTGAGAGTGTCAGAGTGTGTCAGAGAGTGTCAGAGAGTGTCAGAGTGTGACAGAGTGTGTCAGAGAGTGACAGAGAGATTCTGAGAGTGTCAGAGAGTGTCCGAGAGTGTCAGAGAGTGACAGAGAGTATCTGAGAGTGTCAGCGAGTTTCTGAGAGTGTCAGAGAGTGACAGAGTTTGTCAGAGAGTGTCTGAGAGTGTCAGAGAGTGTCAGAGTGTGACAGAGTGTGTCAGCGAGTGACAGAGAGATTCTGAGAGTGTCAGAGTGTGTCAGAGGGTGTCAGAGAGTGACAGTGTGTTTCTGAGAGTGTCAGAGAGTGACAGAGAGTGTCAGAGAGTGTCAGAGAGTGTCAGAGAGAGACAGAGTGTGTCAGAGAGTGTCTGAGAGTGTCAGAGAGTGTCAGAGAGTGAAGGAGAGTGTCACAGAGTGTCAGAGAGTTTCAGAGAGTGTCAGAGTGTGTCAGAGAGTGTCAGAGAGTGACAGAATGTGTCAGAGAGTGACAGAGAGTGTCTGAGAGTGTCAGAGAGTTTCTCAGAGTGTCTGAGGTTATCAGAGAGTGTCAGAGAGTGTTTGAGAGTGTCTGAAATTGTCAGAGAGTGTCAGAGCGTGACAGAGAGTGTCAGAGAGTGTCAGAGAGTTTCTGAGAGTGTCAGAGTGTGTCAGAGAATGTCAGGGAGTGACAGAGTGCGTCAGAGAGTGACAGAGAGTGTCAGAGAGTGTCAGAGGGAGTCAGACAGTGACAGAGCGTGTCAGAGAGTGACAGAGTGTGTCAGAGAGTGTCTGAGAGTGTCAGAGCGTGTCAGAGAGTGAAAGAGAGTGTCACAGAGAGTCAGAGAGTTTCAGAGAGTGTCAGAGTGTGTCAGAGAGTGTCAGAGAGTGACAGAATGTGTCAGAGAGTGACAGAGTGTGTCTGAGAGTGTCAGAGAGTGTCAGAGAGTTTCTCAGAGTGTCTGAGGTTATCAGAGAGTGACAGAGAGTGTTTGAGAGTGTCTGAGATTGTCAGAGAGTGTCAGAGCGTGACAGAGAGTGTCAGAGAGTGTCAGAGAGTTTCTGAGAGTGTCAGAGTGTGTCAGAGAGTGTCAGAGAGTGTCAGAGTGTGACAAGGTGTGTCAGAGAGTGACAGAGAGATTCTGAGAGTGTCAGAGAGTGTCCGACAGTGTCAGAGAGTGACAGAGAGTGTCAGAGAGTGAAAGAGTGTGTCACAGAGTGACAGAGAGTATCTGAGAGTGTCAGAGAGTGTCAGCGTGTTTCTGAGAGTGTCAGAGAGTGACAGAGTGTGTCAGAGAGTGTCTGAGAGTGTCAGAGAGTGTCAGACAGTGACAGAGAGTGTCAGAGAGATTCTGAGAGTGTCAGAGTGTGTCAGAGGGTGTCAGAGAGTGACAGAGTGTTTCTGAGAGTGTCAGAGAGTGTCAGAGATTTTCAGAGAGTTTCTGAGAGTTTCTGAGATTGTCAGAGAGTGTCAGAGAGTTTCTGAGAGTGTCAGAGCGTGTCAGAGTGTGTCAGAGAGTGACAGAGTGTGTCAGAGAGTGACAGAGAGTGTCAGAGAGTGTCAGAGAGTGTCAGACGTTTTCTGAGAGAGTCAGAGAGTGACAGAGAGTGTCAGAGAGTGTCAGAGAGTGACAGAGTTTGTCAGAGAGTTTCTGAGAGTGTCAGAGAGTGTCAGAGAGTGATAGAGAGTGTCAGAGAGTTTCAGAGAGTGTCAGAGTGTGTCAGAGAGTGCCAGAGAGTGACAGAGAGTGTCAGAGAGTGACAGAGAGTTTCAGAGAGTGTCAGAGTGTGTCAGAGAGTGTCAGAGAGTGTCAGAGAGTGTCAGACGGTTTCTGAGAGAGTCAGAGAGTGACAGAGAGTGTCAGAGAGTGTCAGAGAGTGACAGAGTTTGTCAGAGAGTTTCTGAGAGTGTCAGAGAGTGTCAGAGAGTGATAGAGAGTGTCAGAGAGTTTCAGAGATTGTCAGAGTGTGTCAGAGAGTGTCAGAGAGTGAAAGAGAGTGTCAGAAAGTGACAGAGAGTTTCAGAGAGTGTCAGAGTGTGTCAGAGAGTGTCAGAGAGTGTCAGAGAGTGACAGAGTTTGTCGGAGAGTGTCAGAGAGTGACAGAGAGTTTCAGAGAGTGTCAGAGAGTGTCAGAGAGTGACAGAGTTTGTCAGAGAGTTTCTGAGAGTGTCAGAGAGTGTCAGAGAGTGATAGAGAGTATCAGAGAGTTTCAGAGAGTGTCTGAGAGTGCCAGAGAGTGTCAGAGAGTGTCAGAGGGTTTCTGAGAGTGTCTGAGAGTGTCAGAGAGTGACAGAGAGTGTCAGAGAGTGTCAGAGAGAGTCAGACAGTGACAGAGCGTGTCAGAGAGTGTCAGAGAGTGATAGAGAGTGTCAGAGAGTTTCAGAGAGTGTCTGAGAGTGCCAGAGAATGTCAGAGAGTGTCAGAGGGTTTCTGAGAGTGTCTGAGAGTGTCAGAGAGTGAAAGAGAGTGTCACAGAGTGTCAGAGAGTTTCAGAGAGTGTCAGAGTGTGTCAGAGAGTGTCAGAGAGTGACAGAATGTGTCAGAGAGTGACAGAGATTGTCTGAGAGTGTCAGAGAGTGTCAGAGAGTGTTTGAGAGTGTCTGAGATTGTCAGAGAGTGTCAGAGCGTGACAGAGAGTGTCAGAGAGTTTCAGAGAGTGTCAGAGTGTGTCAGAGAGTGTCAGAGAGTGTCAGAGTGTGACAAGGTGTGTCAGAGAGTGACAGAGAGATTCTGAGAGTGTCAGAGAGTGTCCGAGAGTGTCAGAGAGTGACAGAGAGTGTCAGAGAGTGACAGAGTGTGTCAGAGAGTGACAGAGAGTATCTGAGAGTGTCAGAGAGTGTCAGCGAGTTTCTGAGAGTGTCAGAGATTGACAGAGTGTGTCAGAGAGTGTCTGAGAGTGTCAGAGAGTGTCAGACAGTGACAGAGAGTGTCAGCGAGATTCTGAGAGTGTCAGAGTGTGTCAGAGGGTGTCAGAGAGTGACAGAGTGTTTCTGAGAGTGTCAGAGAGTTTCAGAGAGTTTCTGAGAGTTTCTGAGATTGTCAGAGAGTGTCAGAGAGTTTCTGAGAGTGTCAGAGCGTGTCAGAGTGTGTCAGAGAGTGACAGAGTGTGTCAGAGAGTGACAGAGAGTGTCAGAGAGTGTCAGAGAGTGTCAGACGGTTTCTGAGATAGTCAGAGAGTGACAGAGAGTGTCAGAGAGTGTCAGAGAGTGACAGAGTTTGTCAGAGAGTTTCTGAGAGTGTCAGAGAGTGTCAGAGAGTGATAGAGAGTGTCAGAGAGTTTCAGAGAGTGTCTGAGAGTGCCAGAGATTGTCAGAGAGTGTCAGAGGGTTTCTGAGAGTGTCAGAGAGAGTCAGAGAGTGACAGAGAGTGTCAGAGAGTGTCAGAGAGAGTCAGACAGTGACAGAGCGTGTCAGAGAGTGATAGAGAGTGTCAGAGAGTTTCGGAGAGTGTCTGAGAGTGCCAGAGAGTGTCAGAGGGTTTCTGAGAGTGTCTGAGAGTGTCAGAGTGTGTCAGAGAGTGTCAGAGAGTGTCAGAGTGTGACAGAGTGTGTCAGAGAGTGACAGAGAGATTCTGAGAGTGTCAGAGAGTGTCCGAGAGTGTCAGAGAGTGACAGAGAGTATCTGAGAGTGTCAGCGAGTTTCTGAGAGTGTCAGAGAGTGACAGAGTTTGTCAGAGAGTGTCTGAGAGTGTCAGAGAGTGTCAGAGTGTGACAGAGTGTGTCAGCGAGTGACAGAGAGATTCTGAGAGTGTCAGAGTGTGTCAGAGGGTGTCAGAGAGTGACAGTGTGTTTCTGAGAGTGTCAGAGAGTGACAGAGAGTGTCAGAGAGTGTCAGAGAGTGTCAGAGAGAGACAGAGTGTGTCAGAGAGTGTCTGAGAGTGTCAGAGAGTGTCAGAGAGTGAAGGAGAGTGTCACAGAGTGTCAGAGAGTTTCAGAGAGTGTCAGAGTGTGTCAGAGAGTGTCAGAGAGTGACAGAATGTGTCAGAGAGTGACAGAGAGTGTCTGAGAGTGTCAGAGAGTTTCTCAGAGTGTCTGAGGTTATCAGAGAGTGTCAGAGAGTGTTTGAGAGTGTCTGAAATTGTCAGAGAGTGTCAGAGCGTGACAGAGAGTGTCAGAGAGTGTCAGAGAGTTTCAGAGAGTGTCAGAGTGTGTCAGAGAGTGTCAGAGAGTGTCAGAGTGTGACAAGGTGTGTCAGAGAGTGACAGAGAGATTCTGAGAGTGTCAGAGAGTGTCCGAGAGTGTCAGAGAGTGACAGAGTGTGTCAGAGAGTGACAGAGTGTGTCAGAGAGTGACAGAGAGTATCTGAGAGTGTCAGAGAGTGTCAGCGAGTTTCTGAGAGTGTCAGAGAGTGACAGAGTGTGTCAGAGAGTGTCTGAGAGTGTCAGAGAGTGTCAGACAGTGACAGAGAGTGTCAGAGAGATTCTGAGAGTGTCAGAGTCTGTCAGAGGGTGTCAGAGAGTGACAGAGTGTTTCTGAGAGTGTCAGAGATTTTCAGAGATTTTCAGAGAGTTTCTGAGAGTTTCTGAGATTGTCAGAGAGTGTCAGAGAGATTCTGAGAGTGTCAGAGCGTGTCAGAATGTGTCAGAGAGTGACAGAGAGTGCCAGAGAGTGTCAGAGAGTGTCAGACGGTTTCTGAGAGAGTCAGAGAGTGACAGAGAGTGTCAGAGAGTGACAGAGTTTGTCAGAGAGTTTCTGAGAGTGTCAGAGAGTGATAGAGAGTGTCAGAGAGATTCAGAGAGTGTCAGAGTGTGTCAGAGAGTTTCAGAGAGTGTCAGAGTGTGTCAGAGAGTGTCAGAGAGTGTCAGAGTGTGACAGAGTGTGTCAGAGAGTGACAGAGAGATTCTGAGAGTGTCAGAGAGTGTCCGAGAGTGTCAGAGAGTGACAGAGAGTATCTGAGAGTGTCAGAGAGTGTCAGCGAGTTTCTGAAAGTGTCAGAGAGTGACAGAGTTTGTCAGAGAGTGTCTGAGAGTGTCAGAGAGTGTCAGAGTGTGACAGAGTGTGTCAGCGAGTGACAGAGAGAGTCTGAGAGTGTCAGAGTGTGTCAGAGGGTGTCAGAGAGTGGCAGAGTGTTTCTGAGAGTGTCAGAGAGTGTCAGAGTTTCTGAGAGTTTCTGAGATTGTCAGAGAGTGTCAGAGAGTTTCTGAGAGAGTCAGAGCGTGTCAGAGTGTGTCAGAGAGTGACAGAGTGTGTCAGAGAGTGACAGAGAGTGTCAGAGAGTGTCAGACGGTTTCTGAGAGAGTCAGAGAGTGACAGAGAGTGTCAGAGAGTGTCAGAGAGTGACAGAGTTTGTCAGAGAGTTTCTGAGAGTGTCAGAGAGTGTCAGAGAGTGACAGAGAGTGTCAGAGAGTTTCAGAGAGTGTCAGAGTGTGTCAGAGAGTGTCAGAGAGTGACAGAATGTGTCAGAGAGTGACAGAGAGTGTCTGAAGGTGTCAGAGAGTGTCAGAGACATTCTGAGAGTGTCAGAGTGTGTCTGAGAGTGTCAGATATTGACCGAGTGTGTCTGAGAGTGTCAGAGAGAGTCAGAGAATGTCAGAGTGGGTCAGAGAGTGTCTGAGCGTGTCAGAGAGTGTCAGAGAGTGTCAGAGAGTTTCTGTGAGTGTCAGAGAGTGTCAGAGAGTGTCAGAGAGTTTCTGAGAGTGTCAGAGTGTGTCAGAGAGTGTCAGAGAGTGTCAGAGAGTTTCAGAGGGTTTCTGAGAGTGTCTGAGAGTGTCAGAGAGTGGCAGAGAGTGTCAGAGAGTGTCAGAGAGAGTCAGACAGTGACAGAGCGTGTCAGAGAGTGTCAGAGAGTGACAGAGTGTGTCAGAGAGTGTCTGAGAGTGTCAGAGAGTGTCAAAGAGTGAAAGAGAGTGTCACAGAGTGTCAGAGAGTTTCAGAGAGTGTCAGAGTGTGTCAGAGAGTGTCAGAGAGTGACAGAGTGCGTCAGAGAGTGTCAGAGAGTGTCAGAGATTGTCAGAGGGTTTCTGAGAGTGTCTGAGAGTGTCAGAGAGTGACAGAGAGTGTCAGAGAGATTCAGACAGTGACAGAGCGTGTCAGAGAGTGTCAGAGAGTGTCAGAGAGTGACAGAGTGTGTCAGAGAGTGTCTGAGAGTGTCAGAGCGTGTCAGAGAGTGAAAGAGAGTGTCACAGAGTGTCAGAGAGTTTCAGAGAGTGTCAGAGTGTGTCAGAGAGTGACAGAATGTGTCAGAGAGTGACAGAGAGTGTCTGAGAGTGTCAGAGAGTGTCAGAGAGTTTCTCAGAGTGTCTGAGGTTATCAGAGAGTGTCAGAGAGTGTTTGAGAGTGTCTGAGATTGTCAAAGAGTGTCAGAGCGTGACAGAGAGTGTCAGAGAGTGTCAGAGAGTTTCAGAGAGTGTCAGAGTGTGTCAGAGAGTGTCAGAGAGTGTCAGAGTGTGACAAGGTGTGTCAGAGAGTGACAGAGAGATTCTGAGAGTGTCAGAGAGTGTCCGAGAGTGTCAGAGAGTGACAGAGTGTGTCAGAGAGTGACAGAGAGTATCTGAGAGTGTCAGAGAGTGTCAGCGAGTTTCTGAGAGTGTCAGAGAGTGACAGAGTGTGTCAGAGAGTGTCTGAGATTGTCAGAGAGTGTCTGAGAGTGTCAGAGAGTGTCAGAGAGTGACAGAGAGTGTCACAGAGTGTCAGAGGGTTTCTGAGAGTGTCTGAGAGTGTCAGAGAGTGACAGAGAGTGTCAGAGTGTGTCAGAGAGTGTCAGAGAGTGTCAGAGGGTTTCTGAGAGTGTCTGAGAGTGTCAGAGAGTGACAGAGAGTGACAGAGAGTGTCAGAGAGTGTCAGAGAGAGTCAGACAGTGACAGAGCGTGTCAGAGAGAGTCAGAGAGTGACAGAATGTGTCAGAGAGTGACAGAGAGTGTCTGAGAGTGTCAGAGAGTGTCAGAGATTGTCAGAAAGTTTCTCAGAGTGTCTGAGGTTATCAGAGAGTGTCAGAGAGTGTTTGAGAGTGTCTGAGATTGTCAGAGAGTGTTAGAGTGTGTCAGAGAGTGTCGGAGAGTGTCAGAGTGTGACAGAGTGTGTCAGAGAGTGACAGAGAGATTCTGAGAGTGTCAGAGAGTGTCAGAGAGTGACAGAGAGTGTCAGAGAGTGACAGAGTGTGTCAGAGAGTGACAGAGAGTATCTGAGAGTGTCAGAGAGTGTCAGCGAGTTTCTGAGAGTTTCAGAGAGTGACAGAGTGTGTCAGAGAGTGTCTGAGAGATTCAGAGTATGTCAGAGAGTGACAGAGAGTGTCTGAGAGTGTCAGAGAGTGTCAGAGAGTGTCAGACGGTTTCTGAGAGAGTCAGAGAGTGACAGAGAGTGTCAGAGAGTGTCAGAGAGTGACAGAGTTTGTCAGAGAGTTTCTGAGAGTGTCAGAGAGTGACAGAGTGTCAGAAAGTTTCAGAGAGTTTCAGAGAGTCTCAGAGAGTGACAGAATGTGTCAGAGAGTGACAGAGAGTGTCTGAAGGTGTCAGAGAGTGTCAGAGAGTTTCTGAGAGTGTCTGAGATTATCAGAGAGTGTCAGAGAGTTTCTGAGAGTGTCTGAGAGTGTCAGAGACTGTCAGAGACTGTCAGAGAATGTCAGAGAGTTTCAGATGAGTCTGAGAGTGTCTGAGAGTGTCAGAGAGTGTCAGAGAGTGTCAGACAGTTTCTCAGAGTGTCTGAGAGTGTCAGAGACTGTCAGAGAATGTCAGAGAGTTTCAGATGAGTCTGAGAGTGTCTGAGAGTGTCAGAGAGTGTCAGAGACATTCTGAGAGTGTCAGAGTGTGTCTGACAGTGTCAGATAGTGACAGAGTGTGTCTGAGAGTGTCAGAGAGAGTCAGAGAATGTCAGAGTGTGTCAGAGAGTGTCTGACCGTGTCAGAGAGTGTCAGAGAGTGTCAGATAGTTTCTGTGAGTGTCAGAGTGTGTCACAGAGTGACAATGTGTGTCAGAGTGTGTCAGAGAGTGTCCGAGAGTGTCAGAGAGTTTCTGAGAGTTTATCTGAGTGTCAGAGAGGTTCTGAGAGTGTCAGAGTGTGTCAGAGAGTGCCAGAGAGTGACAGAGAGTGTCAGAGAGTTTCAGAGAGTGTCAGAGTGTGTCAGAGAGTGCCAGAGAGTGACAGAGAGTGTCAGAGAGTGACAGAGAGTTTCAGAGAGTGTCAGAGTGTGTCAGAGAGTGTCAGAGAGTGTCAGAGAGTGTCAGACGGTTTCTGAGAGAGTCAGAGAGTGACAGAGAGTGTCAGAGAGTGTCAGAGAGTGACAGAGTTTGTCAGAGAGTTTCTGAGAGTGTCAGAGAGTGTCAGAGAGTGATAGAGAGTGTCAGAGAGTTTCAGAGATTGTCAGAGTGTGTCAGAGAGTGTCAGAGAGTGAAAGAGAGTGTCAGAAAGTGACAGAGAGTTTCAGAGAGTGTCAGAGTGTGTCAGAGAGTGTCAGAGAGTGTCAGAGAGTGACAGAGTTTGTCGGAGAGTGTCAGAGAGTTACAGAGAGTTTCAGAGAGTGTCAGAGAGTGTCAGAGAGTGACAGAGTTTGTCAGAGAGTTTCTGAGAGTGTCAGAGAGTGTCAGAGAGTGATAGAGAGTATCAGAGAGTTTCAGAGAGTGTCTGAGAGTGCCAGAGAGTGTCAGAGAGTGTCAGAGGGTTTCTGAGAGTGTCTGAGAGTGTCCGAGAGTGACAGAGAGTGTCAGAGAGTGTCAGAGAGAGTCAGACAGTGACAGAGCGTGTCAGAGAGTGTCAGAGAGTGATAGAGAGTGTCAGAGAGTTTCAGAGAGTGTCTGAGAGTGCCAGAGAATGTCAGAGAGTGTCAGAGGGTTTCTGAGAGTGTCTGAGAGTGTCAGAGAGTGAAAGAGAGTGTCACAGAGTGTCAGAGAGTTTCAGAGAGTGTCAGAGTGTGTCAGAGAGTGTCAGAGAGTGACAGAATGTGTCAGAGAGTGACAGAGATTGTCTGAGAGTGTCAGAGAGTGTCAGAGAGTGTTTGAGAGTGTCTGAGATTGTCAGAGAGTGTCAGAGCGTGACAGAGAGTGTCAGAGAGTTTCAGAGAGTGTCAGAGTGTGTCAGAGAGTGTCAGAGAGTGTCAGAGTGTGACAAGGTGTGTCAGAGAGTGACAGAGAGATTCTGAGAGTGTCAGAGAGTGTCCGAGAGTGTCAGAGAGTGACAGAGAGTGTCAGAGAGTGACAGAGTGTGTCAGAGAGTGACAGAGAGTATCTGAGAGTGTCAGAGAGTGTCAGCGAGTTTCTGAGAGTGTCAGAGATTGACAGAGTGTGTCAGAGAGTGTCTGAGAGTGTCAGAGAGTGTCAGACAGTGACAGAGAGTGTCAGCGAGATTCTGAGAGTGTCAGAGTGTGTCAGAGGGTGTCAGAGAGTGACAGAGTGTTTCTGAGAGTGTCAGAGAGTTTCAGAGAGTTTCTGAGAGTTTCTGAGATTGTCAGAGAGTGTCAGAGAGTTTCTGAGAGTGTCAGAGCGTGTCAGAGTGTGTCAGAGAGTGACAGAGTGTGTCAGAGAGTGACAGAGAGTGTCAGAGAGTGTCAGAGAGTGTCAGACGGTTTCTGAGATAGTCAGAGAGTGACAGAGAGTGTCAGAGAGTGTCAGAGAGTGACAGAGTTTGTCAGAGAGTTTCTGAGAGTGTCAGAGAGTGTCAGAGAGTGATAGAGAGTGTCAGAGAGTTTCAGAGAGTGTCTGAGAGTGCCAGAGATTGTCAGAGAGTGTCAGAGGGTTTCTGAGGGTGTCAGAGAGAGTCAGAGAGTGACAGAGAGTGTCAGAGAGTGTCAGAGAGAGTCAGACAGTGACAGAGCGTGTCAGAGAGTGATAGAGAGTGTCAGAGAGTTTCGGAGAGTGTCTGAGAGTGCCAGAGAGTGTCAGAGAGTGTCAGAGGGTTTCTGAGAGTGTCTGAGAGTGTCAGAGTGTGTCAGAGAGTGTCAGAGAGTGTCAGAGTGTGACAGAGTGTGTCAGAGAGTGACAGAGAGATTCTGAGAGTGTCAGAGAGTGTCCGAGAGTGTCAGAGAGTGACAGAGAGTATCTGAGAGTGTCAGCGAGTTTCTGAGAGTGTCAGAGAGTGACAGAGTTTGTCAGAGAGTGTCTGAGAGTGTCAGAGAGTGTCAGAGTGTGACAGAGTGTGTCAGCGAGTGACAGAGAGATTCTGAGAGTGTCAGAGTGTGTCAGAGGGTGTCAGAGAGTGACAGTGTGTTTCTGAGAGTGTCAGAGAGTGACAGAGAGTGTCAGAGAGTGTCAGAGAGTGTCAGAGAGAGACAGAGTGTGTCAGAGAGTGTCTGAGAGTGTCAGAGAGTGTCAGAGAGTGAAGGAGAGTGTCACAGAGTGTCAGAGAGTTTCAGAGAGTGTCAGAGTGTGTCAGAGAGTGTCAGAGAGTGACAGAATGTGTCAGAGAGTGACAGAGAGTGTCTGAGAGTGTCAGAGAGTTTCTCAGAGTGTCTGAGGTTATCAGAGAGTGTCAGAGAGTGTTTGAGAGTGTCTGAAATTGTCAGAGAGTGTCAGAGCGTGACAGAGAGTGTCAGAGAGTGTCAGAGAGTTTCAGAGAGTGTCAGAGTGTGTCAGAGAGTGTCAGAGAGTGTCAGAGTGTGACAAGGTGTGTCAGAGAGTGACAGAGAGATTCTGAGAGTGTCAGAGAGTGTCCGAGAGTGTCAGAGAGTGACAGAGTGTGTCAGAGAGTGACAGAGTGTGTCAGAGAGTGACAGAGAGTATCTGAGAGTGTCAGAGAGTGTCAGCGAGTTTCTGAGAGTGTCAGAGAGTGACAGAGTGTGTCAGAGAGTGTCTGAGAGTGTCAGAGAGTGTCAGACAGTGACAGAGAGTGTCAGAGAGATTCTGAGAGTGTCAGAGTCTGTCAGAGGGTGTCAGAGAGTGACAGAGTGTTTCTGAGAGTGTCAGAGAGTGTCAGAGATTTTCAGAGAGTTTCTGAGAGTTTCTGAGATTGTCAGAGAGTGTCAGAGAGTTTCTGAGAGTGTCAGAGCGTGTCAGAATGTGTCAGAGAGTGACAGAGAGTGCCAGAGAGTGTCAGAGAGTGTCAGACGGTTTCTGAGAGAGTCAGAGAGTGACAGAGAGTGTCAGAGAGTGACAGAGTTTGTCAGAGAGTTTCTGAGAGTGTAAGAGAGTGATAGAGAGTGTCAGAGAGATTCAGAGAGTGTCAGAGTGTGTCAGAGAGTTTCAGAGAGTGTCAGAGTGTGTCAGAGAGTGTCAGAGAGTGTCAGAGTGTGACAGAGTGTGTCAGAGAGTGACAGAGAGATTCTGAGAGTGTCAGAGAGTGTCCGAGAGTGTCAGAGAGTGACAGAGAGTATCTGAGAGTGTCAGAGAGTGTCAGCGAGTTTCTGAGAGTGTCAGAGAGTGACAGAGTTTGTCAGAGAGTGTCTGAGAGTGTCAGAGAGTGTCAGAATGTGACAGAGTGTGTCAGCGAGTGACAGAGAGAGTCTGAGAGTGTCAGAGTGTGTCAGAGGGTGTCAGAGAGTGCAGAGTGTTTCTGAGAGTGTCAGAGAGTGTCAGAGTTTCTGAGAGTTTCTGAGATTGTCAGAGAGTGTCAGAGAGTTTCTGAGAGAGTCAGAGCGTGTCAGAGTGTGTCAGAGAGTGACAGAGTGTGTCAGAGAGTGACAGAGTGTGTCAGAGAGTGTCAGACGGTTTCTGAGAGAGTCAGAGAGTGACAGAGAGTGTCAGAGAGTGTCAGAGAGTGACAGAGTTTGTCAGAGAGTTTCTGAGAGTGTCAGAGAGTGTCAGAGAGTGACAGAGAGTGTCAGAGAGTTTCAGAGAGTGTCAGAGTGTGTCAGAGAGTGTCAGAGAGTGACAGAATGTGTCAGAGAGTGACAGAGAGTGTCTGAAGGTGTCAGAGAGTGTCAGAGACATTCTGAGAGTGTCAGAGTGTGTCTGAGAGTGTCAGATATTGACCGAGTGTGTCTGAGAGTGTCAGAGAGAGTCAGAGAATGTCAGAGTGGGTCAGAGAGTGTCTGAGCGTGTCAGAGAGTGTCAGAGAGTGTCAGAGAGTTTCTGTGAGTGTCAGAGAGTGTCAGAGAGTGTCAGAGAGTTTCTGAGAGTGTCAGAGTGTGTCAGAGAATGTCAGGGAGTGACAGAGTGCGTCAGAGAGTGTCAGAGAGTGTCAGAGAGTTTCAGAGGGTTTCTGAGAGTGTCTGAGAGTGTCAGAGAGTGGCAGAGAGTGTCAGAGAGTGTCAGAGAGAGTCAGACAGTGACAGAGCGTGTCAGAGAGTGTCAGAGAGTGACAGAGTGTGTCAGAGAGTGTCTGAGAGTGTCAGAGAGTGTCAAAGAGTGAAAGAGAGTGTCACAGAGTGTCAGAGAGTTTCAGAGAGTGTCAGAGTGTGTCTGAGAGTGTCAGAGAGTGACAGAGTGCGTCAGAGAGTGTCAGAGAGTGTCAGAGATTGTCAGAGGGTTTCTGAGAGTGTCTGAGAGTGTCAGAGAGTGACAGAGAGTGTCAGAGAGATTCAGACAGTGACAGAGCGTGTCAGAGAGTGTCAGAGAGTGTCAGAGAGTGACAGAGTGTGTCAGAGAGTGTCTGAGAGTGTCAGAGCGTGTCAGAGAGTGAAAGAGAGTGTCACAGAGTGTCAGAGAGTTTCAGAGAGTGTCAGAGTGTGTCAGAGAGTGACAGAATGTGTCAGAGAGTGACAGAGAGTGTCTGAGAGTGTCAGAGAGTGTCAGAGAGTTTCTCAGAGTGTCTGAGGTTATCAGAGAGTGTCAGAGAGTGTTTGAGAGTGTCTGAGATTGTCAAAGAGTGTCAGAGCGTGACAGAGAGTGTCAGAGAGTGTCAGAGAGTTTCAGAGAGTGTCAGAGTGTGTCAGAGAGTGTCAGAGAGTGTCAGAGTGTGACAATGTGTGTCAGAGAGTGACAGAGAGATTCTGAGAGTGTCAGAGAGTGTCCGAGAGTGTCAGAGAGTGACAGAGAGTGTCAGAGAGTGACAGAGTGTGTCAGAGAGTGACAGAGAGTATCTGAGAGTGTCAGAGAGTGTCAGCGAGTTTCTGAGAGTGTCAGAGAGTGACAGAGTGTGTCAGAGAGTGTCTGAGATTGTCAGAGAGTGTCTGAGAGTGTCAGAGAGTGTCAGAGAGTGAAAGAGAGTGTCACAGAGTGTCAGAGGGTTTCTGAGAGTGTCTGAGAGTGTCAGAGAGTGACAGAGAGTGTCAGAGTGTGTCAGAGAGTGTCAGAGAGTGTCAGAGGGTTTCTGAGAGTGTCTGAGAGTGTCAGAGAGTGACAGAGAGTGACAGAGAGTGTCAGAGAGTGTCAGAGAGAGTCAGACAGTGACAGAGCGTGTCAGAGAGTGTCAGAGAGTGACAGAATGTGTCAGAGAGTGACAGAGAGTGTCTGAGAGTGTCAGAGAGTGTCAGAGAGTGTCAGAAAGTTTCTCAGAGTGTCTGAGGTTATCAGAGAGTGTCAGAGAGTGTTTGAGAGTGTCTGAGATTGTCAGAGAGTGTTAGAGTGTGTCAGAGAGTGTCGGAGAGTGTCAGAGTGTGACAGAGTGTGTCAGAGAGTGACAGAGAGATTCTGAGAGTGTCAGAGAGTGTCAGAGAGTGACAGAGAGTGTCAGAGAGTGACAGAGTGTGTCAGAGAGTGACAGAGAGTATCTGAGAGTGTCAGAGAGTGTCAGCGAGTTTCTGAGAGTTTCAGAGAGTGACAGAGTGTGTCAGAGAGTGTCTGAGAGATTCAGAGTATGTCAGAGAGTGACAGAGAGTGTCTGAGAGTGTCAGAGAGTGTCAGAGAGTGTCAGACGGTTTCTGAGAGAGTCAGAGAGTGACAGAGAGTGTCAGAGAGTGTCAGAGAGTGACAGAGTTTGTCAGAGAGTTTCTGAGAGTGTCAGAGAGTGACAGAGTGTCAGAAAGTTTCAGAGAGTTTCAGAGAGTCTCAGAGAGTGACAGAATGTGTCAGAGAGTGACAGAGAGTGTCTGAAGGTGTCAGAGAGTGTCAGAGAGTTTCTGAGAGTGTCTGAGATTATCAGAGAGTGTCAGAGAGTTTCTGAGAGTGTCTGAGAGTGTCAGAGACTGTCAGAGAATGTCAGAGAGTTTCAGATGAGTCTGAGAGTGTCTGAGAGTGTCAGAGAGTGTCAGAGAGTGTCAGACAGTTTCTCAGAGTGTCTGAGAGTGTCAGAGACTGTCAGAGAATGTCAGAGAGTTTCAGATGAGTCTGAGAGTGTCTGAGAGTGTCAGAGAGTGTCAGAGACATTCTGAGAGTGTCAGAGTGTGTCTGACAGTGTCAGATAGTGACAGAGTGTGTCTGAGAGTGTCAGAGAGAGTCAGAGAATGTCAGAGTGTGTCAGAGAGTGTCTGACCGTGTCAGAGAGTGTCAGAGAGTGTCAGATAGTTTCTGTGAGTGTCAGAGTGTGTCACAGAGTGACAATGTGTGTCAGAGTGTGTCAGAGAGTGTCCGAGAGTGTCAGAGAGTTTCTGAGAGTTTATCTGAGTGTCAGAGAGGTTCTGAGAGTGTCTGAGAGTGTCAGAGTGTCACCGAGAGTCAGAGAGTGTCTGACCGTGTCAGAGAGATTCTGAGAGTGTCTGAGAGTGAGAGACATTGTCAGAGAGTGTCTGAGAGTGTCAGAGAGTGTCAGAGCGGGACATAGAGTGTCAGAGAATGTCAGAGAGTGTCAGAGAGTTTCTGAGAGTGTCAGAGTGTGTCAGAGAGTGTCAGAGAGTGACAGAGCGTGTCAGAGACTGTCAGAGAGTGTCAAAGAATGTCAGAGAGTATCAGATAGTTTCTGAGAGTGTCTGAGAGTGTCAGAGAGTGACAGAGAGTGACAGAGAGTGACAGAGAGTGTCAGAGAGTGTCAGAGAGTTTCAGAGAGTGTCAGAGTGTGTCAGAGAATGTCAGAGAGTGTCAGAGAGAGACAGAGTGTGTCAGAGAGTGAAAGAGAATGTCTGAGAGTGTCAGAGAGTGTCTGAGTGTGTCAGAGAATGTCTGAGAGTGTCAGAGAGTGTCAGAGAGTGTCAGAGAGTTTCTGAGAGTGTCAGAGAGTGTCAGAGAGTTTCTGAGAGTGTCAGAGAGAGACAGAGTGTGTCAGAGAGTTTCAGAGAGTGTCTGAGATTGTCAGAGTGTGTCTGAGTTTGTCAGAGTGTGTCAGAGAGTTTTAGAAAGTGTCAGAGAGTTTCTGAGAGTGTCTGAGAGTGTCAGAAAGTGTCAGATAGTTTCTGAGAGTGTCAGAGAATGTCAGAGTGTGCCAGAGAGTGACAGAGTGTGTCAGAGAGAGTCAGAGAGTGTCAGAGAGATTCTGAGAGTGTCACAGTGTGTCAGAGAGAGTCAGAGAGTGACAGAGAGTGTCAGAGAGTTTCTGTGAGTGTCAGAGAGTGTCAGAGAGTGTCAGAGATGTGTCAGAGAGATTCTGAGAGTGTCAGAGTGTGTCAGAGAATGTCAGGGAGTGACAGAGTGCGTCAGAGAGTGTCAGAGAGTGTCAGAGATTGTCAGAGGGTTTCTGAGAGTGTCTGAGAGTGTCAGAGAGTGACAGAGAGTGTCAGAGAGATTCAGACAGTGACAGAGCGTGTCAGAGAGTGTCAGAGAGTGTCAGAGAGTGACAGAGTGTGTCAGAGAGTGTCTGAGAGTGTCAGAGCGTGTCAGAGAGTGAAAGAGAGTGTCACAGAGTGTCAGAGAGTTTCAGAGAGTGTCAGAGTGTGTCAGAGAGTGACAGAATGTGTCAGAGAGTGACAGAGAGTGTCTGAGAGTGTCAGAGAGTGTCAGAGAGTTTCTCAGAGTGTCTGAGGTTATCAGAGAGTGTCAGAGAGTGTTTGAGAGTGTCTGAGATTGTCAAAGAGTGTCAGAGCGTGACAGAGAGTGTCAGAGAGTGTCAGAGAGTTTCAGAGAGTGTCAGAGTGTGTCAGAGAGTGTCAGAGAGTGTCAGAGTGTGACAAGGTGTGTCAGAGAGTGACAGAGAGATTCTGAGAGTGTCAGAGAGTGTCCGAGAGTGTCAGAGAGTGACAGAGAGTGTCAGAGAGTGACAGAGTGTGTCAGAGAGTGACAGAGAGTATCTGAGGGTGTCAGAGAGTGTCAGCGAGTTTCTGAGAGTGTCAGAGAGTGACAGAGTGTGTCAGAGAGTGTCTGAGATTGTCAGAGAGTGTCTGAGAGTGTCAGAGAGTGTCAGAGAGTGAAAGAGAGTGTCACAGAGTGTCAGAGGGTTTCTGAGAGTGTCTGAGAGTGTCAGAGAGTGACAGAGAGTGTCAGAGTGTGTCAGAGAGTGTCAGAGAGTGTCAGAGGGTTTCTGAGAGTGTCTGAGAGTGTCAGAGAGTGACAGAGAGTGACAGAGAGTGTCAGAGAGTGTCAGAGAGAGTCAGACAGTGACAGAGCGTGTCAGAGAGTGTCAGAGAGTGACAGAATGTGTCAGAGAGTGACAGAGAGTGTCTGAGAGTGTCAGAGAGTGTCAGAGAGTGTCAGAAAGTTTCTCAGAGTGTCTGAGGTTATCAGAGAGTGTCAGAGAGTGTTTGAGAGTGTCTGAGATTGTCAGAGAGTGTTAGAGTGT